>NC_083592.1:16124551-16434551 GCF_027579695.1 Neoarius graeffei | reverse complement strand
AGGGGCAAGCTTGTGCCAAAACTTTTTGAAAAATTTGGAAGGAAAGCCATCTGGCCCAGGGCTTTTCCCATTTTGCAGAGATGATGCAGCTGTATTAAGTTCAGCGATAGTAATTGGCCTCTCTAACTCTTCCGCAGCTGGTTGATCGAGTGAGGGAATGTCCAAATTTTCAAAGAAACTGTCAAAATCAGGAGTGGTATCTTGATCAGATGAATAGAGAGACATATAAAATTCCTTAAACACATTATTAATTTCCATGGGTTCAGTAGTGATACGCAAATTAGTCTGAATTTGAGGGATATGGTGAGCTGTAGATGCCTGACGTAATTGGTGTGCTAACAATTTACTAGCCTTATCTCCATGCTCATAGAACTGAGACCTCGTTTGTAGGAGAAGTTCAGTGGTACGGTGTGTCGTTAGGGCATCGAATTCTGACTGTAGACAGAGGCGCTCTTTATATAGCTCTGGAGTTTTGTAAGTAGCGTACAACCTGTCGAGTTCAGATATGTGTTGCGTCAGCTTAGTTAATTTCTCCCTCCTGGGTTTCTTCTCATATCCTGCGTGGGAGATTATCTCCCCCCTGATGTATGCCTTTAAGGCCTCCCAAAGTACTGAGACAGAAACATCGGGTGTTTTATTCAAGCTCACAAAGAAGTCAATTTGTTGTGAGACAAAGTTAACAAAATCCTTATTTAAAAGAAGGCGTGTATTAAGACACCATGGTGCATGCGTATTAAAGCTCTTAATACAAATATCCATAGAAATAGGGGCATGATCGGAAATAACTATAGCATCATATTTACAATTAGACACCGATGAGAGAAATCTATTATCCACCAAAAAATAGTCAATGCGGGTGCAAGTGTGATGGACATGAGAGAAAAATGAATATTCCTTCTTAGAAGGGTTACAAAAGCTCCAGACGTCGGTGACAGCAAATTCCTCCATAAAGGACTGGATTACCTTAGCCGATTTCGATGGAGCGCAAGCTCTGAGGGAGGAACAGTTCAGCTGAGGGTCAAGCCAGCAATTAAAGTCTCCACCTAGTATTAATTGGTGTGATGACAAATCAGGGAGAGTTAGAAAAAGGCGTTTAAAGAAAGCATCATTGTCAAAATTGGGAGCATAAATATTAGCCAAGACCACCCAGGTGTTATGAATCTGACCAGCAACTATAACAAATCTACCGTTAGGGTCAGAGATAGTACTTGAATGCACAAAGGGAACAGATTTATGTAACAAGATAGCTGCACCCCTAGATTTGCCTTGAAATGAGGAATGATAAGCCTGACCTACCCATCCCCTCCTCAATTTAGAGTGGTCTGAGACCTTGAGGTGAGTCTCTTGCAAAAAAATTACATGGGCCCCAAGATGGTAAAGATGGTGCAGTATCTTACTTTGTTTTATAGGATTATTGAGCCCTTTGCAGTTAAAACTCGTGAATCTAATGTCACACCCACTTTCCCTTCCCACCCACACGAACTTTAGCAGACGCATCCCCCCAAACAAGATGCGCGCAAAGTACCCCCTTGAGCAACCAATCTGTCACACCTCTAATAGTTCTGAAGAAAGCCTATACCAAGCACCTAATGAACTACAACTACTTAGGCGTTGGAAATGTGACATGAAGTTACGTCAGTGAAATTACACTGTAATAAATGTACTAAGAATTAAGCCGGGTAGCTAAAGCTGACTATTAAATCGATACATAAAATAATCTTATCGAACAATAATGTGAAGAAAAGAGACAAAAAAACAAAAACAAAAAAAACTTGCAGCATCTCACAATCAATTGTGATAAATCAAAAGGGCACCTACGGTGCTACAGTTTTTACCTGAGGTATTCCTGTATTCCAGTCAAATAGCCACCATTAGCCAAGTTAGGGAGAATTGAGAAAGCAAGGAGTAAACAAGAAAACAAAATCAGTGTCCCCTCAGAACTGTAGCTCACTGAACACATTAAGAAACCAAGGCAACCCTGGTGAGGAGCAAATGTAGTCCTCAAGGCCAGCAACACATCAAGTTAACATATCAGCTAAATAGTGTCCGGGGTGACTCCCTTTTTAATATTCTTTTCGATGAAGTTCAGTGCCAATGTTGGATCCTCAAACCTGTGGGTCTGTCCGCTGGGCAGAGTGATGCGTAGCATTGCCGGGTAAAGAAGACCAAACCTGACGTTTGGGCAGGAATGGAGCTCCTTTTTTACTGCGGCAAAGGCGGCCCGCTTTTTAGCCACCGCCGGGGTGAAGTCGGGGAAGATCGAGATCCTCCTGCCCATGTAGGAAAGAGGGGAAGCTACTCCGGCTCGGCGCAGAATTTGGTTCCGGGCTTGAAACAGGATCACCTGAATAATGAGTGGACGAGGGGGCTTGCCATCCTTAGGCTTGGCGCATAGAGTGTGATGAGCCCGGTCCAGCATAGGTTTATTGTCAAGACCAAGTATGTCTTGTAGGAGCTGGGCCGTGAACTCAGTGGGACGAGGACCCTCTGTACCCTCAGGCAGGCCCTCTAGGCAAACATTATTCCACCTTGAACGACTCTCCAGGTCCTCACACTTCTTAGACAGGGAGTCAACAGTGGTGGTTAGCTTGCTAACATTAGCCCGGAGGTCGGCTAGCTCCCTGTCATTAGCATTCACCGAGCGCTCGAGGTCCACGATCGCGTCGCCATATGAAGAGAGTCTGTTCTCAAAGGGCTCCAAAGCCGCCACAATCTCTCTTTTAACTGCTGCCGAGATGGTGGTTTCAAACTTACTGAGGATGTCCGAGCACATTTCATCCATCATCTCCCTCATGTTCAACAACAAGGTGGCATTAGCATCTGGCTGATCTGGGGATTGTGGTTGAGGTGATAGCCGGGACTTGCTGCGGCCTGCTTTAGTAGCGTCGCCTATCCCACGGCTTGCCATCATAGAGTGCCCACAAGCGAAAAAAGTTTACATAAAGTGAAAGGCTGCAATAATAGAGCTTAATGCCGGCAAAACAAATAAAAAGTGTAATATAAAAGTGTAAAAAAAGTCACATTCCAGCGGCGCCTGTGTGAAATACCTCCTACATCTACTTCACTCCCACAGTGCCCCCCCCCCCATCTTTCTTTAGCATTTTCTCTTTTTTAATCTGGCCTTTTCCTCTCCAGCGTTTCTTTTTTTTTGCTTTACATAATGAATAAGGCATCTCTCTTGACTAACTTGTAAACCAGTACATTTGTCATGTGCCCAGTCTGGAATCAGTTGACCAGCTGGAGGGCTTAGAGGGCTGCTCTCATTGTCTCCTGTATGAGGATGTGCATGCATGCAAAAAGGATCCTCCTACAGGAGACAATGAGGATGTGCACACGTGTGTACAGTGTGCAGCTCAGACCACAGCTGTCAGCTGCCTACATGGCAAAAAGTAGTTCTAGGTTATTACACTAACTTTAAAATTTATTACATCACCAACTGCCGGCCCATAAAGAATTCTCCTGGTTCTCAGATTATCCATTTCAACACTGCACACCTGAAATATCTGAACCAGAATGGCGATCTTTTTGTCAACTGATGTATACTACCACTGATGCACAAGTGGGACTGGGTTAATTTGCATGGGAAGGGGAGCGGGGCTGCGCTGTACTTAAAACATCCTCCTGTGCACCTGTGCAGGTGTGGAATTGGGCAGGTTTAGCTCATGAACACAAACAAACATCCTTGTGGATATGTGGACAGGAAAAATCTTCACACCCTTCAGCCTATAGATATAGCAGCAAAATATGCCCCTCAGCCCCACCCAAAAAATTTTATACAGATATGCATGATTCGCATGGGCCACATTTTCAGGCTTGGAAATGTGGATTAATCTGGAAGAATCACATCCCTGCCCAACATTACAGAAGCACATTTAATTCATTTCATAACCAGATTTTTATTCAGGCTGCAAAAAGGATACGATCCAAAACTTCCAGTTCTGCAGAGTTCTGTTCTTTACGTACTCATCAAACTTCTGCTTCATGTGATCAAATTGGTGGCGTGTAATGGGGACTCCTGTGGCTGGAAGTTGTTCCTGGCATAAACTGTAAAGACCAAAGTGAGATGTGAGTCCGCTGTGTTAAGCAACACTGTGCATCTCCCTTTGTCAGCAGGAAGGATGGTGATGTTCTGGTCTCTTTGAAGCAATGCAAGAGCCCTCCTTTCTTGGATGGTGAGCGGACACAGCATTAACACAGCGGACTACCACTCCAGGATGACCAGTCTCCTCAGCGACACTACCACCTATGAAACCTTGAGGCGGGACCCCACAAGTTGTTACAAAAAGAAAGTTGTTAGCTGCCTGCAACAACTAGAAAAGGACCAAGCCATCAACTGATCTCTGTACTACAGATTGTACCCTGAGGAAGCCGTTCCTCTCGTATACGGACTCCCCAAGATTTACAAGGAAGGAGCTCCACTCAGACCTATCATCAGCAGTATAAACTCTGTTACTTACAACATTGCCAAACACCTAGCCACCATCCTGGCTCCTCTCGTTGGGAATACGCCACATCACGTCAAAAACTCCCAAGATTTTGCTACTAAAGTTGCAGACCTCAAACTAGACTCAGATGAAACCATAGTTTCCTACGATGTCACTTCTCTGTTCACCTGCATTCCCACCACAGAAGCAGTTGAATCTGTTAGAAAATGACTCCTTTGAGACAGCACCTTATTGGATAGAACAAACCTCACCACGGACCAGATTTGCACCCTGCTTGACCTCTGCCTGACTACCACTTATTTCCAGTTTAATGAAAGTTTCTACAAACAGAAGCATGGATGCACCATGGGCTCACTGGTATCCCCTATTGTGGCCAATCTTTACATGGAGGAAGTGGAACATAAAGCTTTGACCACTTTTTCAGGAGTTGCTCCCAGCCACTGGTTCAGATATGTGGATGACACCTGGGTTAAAATCAAAACCCATGAGGTGGAAGCCTTCTCTAAGCACATCAATGCAGTGGATATTAACATCAACTTCACTTGGGAGGATGTCAGTGGGAATAATCTAGCCTTCTTGGATTGTGATGTACACATTAGACAAGACAGAAGCCTGAGCATCGAGGTCTACCGGAAACCCCCACACACAGACCAGTACCTACTCTTTGACTCTAACCACCCACTGGAACACAAATTGGGGGTCATTAGGACCTTGCAACACAGGGCTCAGAACATCCCTACAAAGATAGAGGGAAAAGAGAAGGAGCAGAATCGCATCAAGAAAGCACTTCAGAACTGCAGGTTTCCCAACTGGTCTTTCCTCAAGAGCAGAAAAAGGAACAGAACGGACAAGGAGGATAACAGGAACAAACTCAAGAACATTGTCATTCCCTACATTTCTGGTCTATCTGAGAAACTCAGGAGGATCTTCTACAAACACAACATTCCGGTACATTTCAGACCCAGTGACACCCTGAAGCAGAAACTGGTCCACCCTAAGGACAGAATACCCAGACACAAACAGGACAACATAGTGTATGCAATTCAGTGCAGTGAGGAATGCACGGATTCGTATATTGGGGAAACAAAACAACCGCTTCACAGGTGCATGGCTCAACACAGGAGAGCTAGTTCCTCAGGCCAGGACTCTGCTGTCTACCTTCATCTTAACAGCAAAGGACACTCATTTCAGGATTGCAACGTATGCATTTTAGCCAGAGAGGATTGTTGGTATGAGTGAGGAGTTAAAGAAGCCATTTTTGTCAACCTGGAATGGCCATCACTGAACAGAGGTGGGGGTCTAAGACATCATTTATCAGCCACCTACAATGCAGTCCTTGGCACACTTCCCAAACAACTGAATGCACACCAAAATCCAGCTGCTTTCAGTGACTCACAGGAGGACAGAGAGAATCAGCATTCCATTTATCACCCTAATGGGCAATCCATTGATCATCCTAATGACTCTCGAGGCCGTTCACAACCAGCCCCCAGTGACCCACACCAACAGGATGACTCAGTGACATCTTAGATTAGCTTTTCATCCATGAGAGGATAAATACCTGATACTCCCTACCAGTCAGACAGAACTGAAGAAGCCTTTCAGATGAGAGGTGAAACATCTTCAAGAATCTTCAAGCAAGTCCAGTTGCTCTCTTTTACCACCCACAGTTTACTATGACCTGGATGACTGAGAATCTTCACAGACAAGTAAGCTCTACCTTGTGCTGCCAAGATTTTAAATCTGGGCTAGAATGGTGTTCAGGCCATTCTCATACACTTGTACTGTAGGTGCTCATCTGTGATTCTGGAGGGATATTTGGTTTTAATAATGCTCATATTAGAGAAAGCTGCCTCACAGTTGTATGTGGAGCCGAACATGGTGAAGATGTACAGGGCTACTTTCCTCAGACCTGGGAAAGCTGTCTCTGAGACCATTTGGAACCAGAAAGTGGCAGGGTCAGTTCCTCCAAACTGCTCTTTCAGGGCCACATCTACTTGGAGATCAATCAGTTACATCTGGAGAGCCCCAGCATTTGCTCACTTGAAGGTGCTGTGTGACTTCCTTTGAGAACCCAGTGACATCTGTGATAAGGAATGGGTTCTCAGTGAACAGGGTGAACTGCTGTCCAAGACTGAAGCTATCAAAATGTTTGCTGAAGTTTACCGTCAGCTTGTCAACAAAGTCAGCAAAAGCAGATCCATCTCTCTCACCCTGAACCTGCTCCTTCACTGATGGTTAGTGTGCATAGTCTCTCTGCAGGTCTTCTTTGGACAACAAGTTTCCTCTGGAAGGAGCAGACAGCTGTCATCAGGTCAAGGACTGAATTGTCCTTGCCCTGTAGCTTTAAATTCAGTTCACTCACATGTGAAGTGATATAAACCAAAAAAGCCACAATATCCATCTTCTTCTCATCTTCCCAAAATTGAGAAATTGTGTTGCCTTCTGGCTCTTCAGCTGTGCCAAGAAAGCTGCAATTTCCATTCTGATGGCCCAAAAGCGCGCCAACACTTTGCCTTTGCTGAGCCATCTTACATGGTTGTGCAGCAGCAGGTCATCAGCATTTGCATCCACCTCTCTGAGGAATTTTCTAAGCATACAATGCTGATGGAAAGAGGATGTCCTGAGAAAGTTTATCATTCTCATCATTATGTTCATCACCTCAGCATATCCATCTGCATACATGTCAACCTATACGGAATGTCCGTATTTTATACGGATTTGATTCAATAAATGTAGTATAAGGGCGTACAAATAAAGTTATATGGATTCTTTAAAAAAAACTTCAATATTTATTTAGAGCTATAATCAATTCCCACGATGATAAAAGCGTATAACATTTACAAACGTACTGTACACTACAGAAAGCACAAACAGCCAGTAAAGAGTCTTATGAAATCGCACATTATGTTGTGGTAGCGAGACTTCGTTCCACTTCTGATCATGCGCACACCGCATTGCGAGAATCCCGCCAACCGTGAAGTAACATTTTGTCTGAACCGCGTATTTCCACCTGAGCGACTTTCAATAGCGACTGAAAAGATTCTGAATGGGCACTCCGGCAAGATCAACACAGACACTTGCTATGACATGCAGCCTAGTGAGGTATTGGTGCAGACTGCTAAAAAAGCTGTCATGGAGTACAATTCAGAACATTAGAGTGACACTTTGTGTTTTTGTTAAACATTGGAGCTTTGTATTCATTCTGAAGGTTTATTGTTATTAATATTGAATAAAAAGTAACTTGGATATATCATTGTTAATTATCATTCAAATTTTAGGTAAATTATTTTAATTTGCATCTTATACGGATTTTATAAGGGAAATACGGATTTTGGAGGTTGGTTATACAGGTTTGATTGACCAAAGGTTGACATGTATGCATCTGATACACGTGGCATACATGGCTTACTGACTAGGACATTTTTTTTCCATTTGCAAAAAAAAATATTAATCTTATAAATTTGCAGTTAAGCCCTGGCATAGTGCCCTTGGTGACACGGTGGTGTAGTGGCTATCAATGTTGCCTCATAGTGAGAAGGTTCTGGGTTTGACCCTTATGACTGACAGGGGCCTTTCTGTGTGCATATTCTCCCTGTGTCTGCTTGGGTTTCCTCTGGGTGATCTGGTTTCCCCCACTGCCCAAAGGCATGTGGTTAGGTTAACTGGCTACTCTAAATTGCCCATAGGTGTTAATGGTTTGGTGGGAGCTGCTTGACATCCACCCTGGGTAGCTCTCCTGAGCTAGCTAACAAATCTGCAGTAAAACATGAGAAGAAGAAAAAGCACAGGACTATTTGATGAATTATGCAATGTTAAGAGATAAGCTCAGGATTGTCCTCTTTCATTCTTGCCACAGCTCCTCTCTCTCTCCCTACCATGGCAGGGGCTCCATCTGTGGTAATTGAAATCATTTGTTTTGGCTGTATTCCCCTCTTTACTAACATCTTCTTTATGGCCGGATAAAAGTCCTCTCCTCTTGGACTGCTCTGAAGGGATGTCACACCCAACAGGTGTTCACAGAACTCTTTCTTCTCCTTGTTGAAGAATCTTACATAAACTAACAGCTGAGCATTGTCAAACACATCAGTTGACTCATCTACAGCTAAGCCTACACATGGTGCCTTGTGAACAGTTTCATCCAGCTGTTCTAGCACAATCTGGGTTAATATTTCTGGTTTTTTTGTGGCTGTTGATGAGGCAAACCGGTTTTGAACTCCCTGTGGGAAGTATGAACATATACGAGTCTCTCCATTCTGGATTAAAGCTCTGTTTTCTCTGTCTATTTTCTTAATTTTAGAGCATGCCATGTCTGTTTCGCTGACTCACTTCTTTGGACTTCTGTGTCTCTATCTCCTAGTAACTGACTGCATATGTGTGTTTTTCTATCTATTTCTCTCTCACTCACTCACTCACTCACTCACACACACACACACACACACACACACACACACACACACACACACACACACACACATTTGCTCCACTCACAATGTTGTTCTGAATAAATTATTTGATTGGCTGAGTAGCGTCACATAAGATGAGTTACAGTGCTGATGAACACTGACTCTTTAGGCAGTGAACAGCTGACTAACGTGAATGAGAACAGCTGCACAGGTTAAAATAAGTCTACCATAAATGTGAGAAAAGTTGTGCAGGTTAAAATAAAAATGGTCTGTCAAAATCTAATAATAGGTCTGGGTCTGTATAGAACAGTGTCTGGGTCCGGATCCGGACCTCAGTCCGCCTATTGGTGACCTATGCATTAGATATTCACCCAGGATCTCCTGAGGTATGCTTGGAGATGGTTTGAGCAGTTGAGAAATTGAGGCCTTCTCTGGGTGATGTAGGTTTCCAGTAATTACAGATCATACTGTACTTCCTTCTGCTTCTTCTGTTTCTTCTTCTTTTTCTTCTTCTTTAAACCAGCCTAGTTTGTCATAACATCTAATTAGATGTTCTTTAATGTTTCAAGGATTTGATTACAGTAACAAAATGTACAGTATTTTATTACACCATCATTGTAAAATAGTCCCACATTAGTTGCCATCCACATTACCTGTCAGTCTGTTTGTCCTTAATACCCCTGGTCCAACTCTGAGTGCCCTAGGGGTAGATAGGTCAAGCTTGGGTGTCACAAAATGGTTGTCTAGAATTCAGGTTTATGCTCAATATTACAGCCCAGTGAGATCTCTGTTGTACTTTGTATAAATGTTTGGATAGCTGATGAAAAATAGGAACTCCTGGGGAAACTCCTAGATTTGCATTTTAACTTTCATGTAACTGTTGAAATCCTGGAAGTACACTCTGATTCATTCTGTTTAGTGGTACTGATGTCTGTTGAATTGAAAGATGAACATTGGTTATCAAAGTGTTTTGCAATAGTAAAATTACTTTCTTGTCATTTCCTGAGATACTTGCAGAGTATCAGTCATCATGCTAGCCCAAGGAAACATATTTTAAAGATAAAAACATTTGTAATCCACTAATAATGACCCAGGTATAACCAGACTACGAGTTGTTTTACCAATTTATGATAGTGTACTTACATACTTAAGTCCTTAAGGATCTTTCTTGCCTTGTGTGATATATATATATATATATATATATATATATATATATATATATATATATATATATATATATACACACACACAGACACAGTGGTGCTTGAAAGTTTGTGAACTCTTTAGAATTTTCTATATTTCTGCATACAGTTGGGCAAAAATGTATTTAGTCAGCCACCAATTGTGCAAGTTCTCCAACTTAAAAAGATGAGAGAGGCCTGTAATTTTCATCATAGGTACACTTCAACTATGAGAGACAGAATGGGGGGAAAGAATCCAGGAAATCACATTGTAGGATTTTTAATGAATTAATTGGTAAATTCCTCCGTAAAATAAGTATTTGGTCACCTACAAACAAGCAAGATTTCTGGCTCTCACAGACCTGTAACAACAACTTTAAGAGGCTCCTCTGTCCTCCACTCATTGCCTGTATTAATGGCACCTGTTTGAACTCGTTATCAGTATAAAAGACACCTGTCCACAACCTAAAACAGTCACACTCCAAACTCCACTATGGCCAAGACCAAAGAGCTGTCAAAGGACACCAGAAACAAAATTGTAGACCTGCACCAGGCTGGGAAGACTGAATCTGCAATAGGTAAGCAGCTTGGCGTGAAGAAATCAACTGTGGGGGCAATTATTAGAAAATGGAAGACATACAAGATCACTGATAATCTCCCTCGATCTGGGGCTCCACACAAGATCTCACCCCATGGGGTCAAAATGATCACAAGAACGGTGAGCAAAAATCCTAGAACCACACGGGGGGACCTAGTGAATGACCTGCAGAGAGCTGGGACCAAAGTAACAAAGGCTACCATCAGTAACACACTACGCCACCAGGGACTCAAATCCTGCAGTGCCAGACGTGTCCCCCTGCTTAAGCCAGTACATGTCCAGGCCCTTCTGAAGTTTGCTAGAGAGCATTTGGATGATCCAGAAGAGGATTGGGAGAATGTCATATGGTCAGATGAAACCAAAATAGAACTTTTTGGGTAAAAACTCAACTTGTCGTGTTTGGAGGAGAAAGAATGCTGAGTTGCATCCAAAGAACACCATACCTACTGTGAAGCATGGGGGTGGAAACATCATGCTTTGGGGCTGTTTTTCTGCAAAGGGACCAGGACGACTGATCCGTGTAAAGGAAAGAATGAATGGGGCCATGTATCATGAGATTTTGACTGAAAACCTCCTTCCATCAGCAAGGGCATTGAAGATGAAACGTGGCTGAGTCTTTCAGCATGACAATGATCCCAAACACACCACCCGGGCAACGAAGGAGTGACTTTGTAAGAAGCATTTCAAGGTCCTGGAGTGGCCTAGCCAGTCTCCAGATCTCAACCCCATAGAAAATCTTTGGAGGGAGTTGAAAGTCCATGTTGCCCAGCGACCGCCCCAAAACATCACTGCTCTAGAGGAGATCTGCATGGAGGAATGGGCCAAAATACCAGTAACAGTGTGTGAAAACCTCGTGAAGACTTACAGAAAACATTTGACCTCTGTCATTGCCAACAAATGGTATATAACAAAGTATTGAGATGAACTTTTGTTATTGACCAAATACTTATTTTCCACCATAATTTGCAAATAAATTCTTTAAAAATCAGACAATGTGATTTTCTGGATTTTTTTTTCTCATTTTGTCTCTCATAGTTGAGGTATACCTATGATGAAAATTACAGGCCTCTCTCATCTTTTTAAGTGGGAGAACTTGCACAACAGGTGACTGACTAAATACTTTTTTGCCCCACTGTAAATATGACCTAAAATATCATCAGATTTTCACACAAGTCCTAAAAGTAGATAAAAAGAACCCAGTTAAACAAATGAGACAAAAATATTATACTTGGTCATTTATTTATTGAGGAAAATTATCCAATATTACATATCTGTGAGTGGCAAAAGTATGTGAACTCTTGAGCTCTCTTGAGCTTTCAGTATCTGGTGTGACCCCCTTGTGCAGCACTAACTGCAACTAAATGTTTCCGGTAACTGTTGATCAGTCCTGCACACCGGCTTGGAGGAATTTTAGCCCATTCCTCCATACAGAACAGCTTCAACTCTGGGATGTTGGTGGGTTTCCTCACATGAACTGCTCGCTTCAGGTCCTTCCACAACATTTCGATTGGATTAAGGTCAGGACTTTGACTTGGCCATTCCAAAACATTAACTTTATTCTTCTTTAACCATTCTTGGGTAGAACAACTTGTGTGCTTAGGGTCATTGTCTTGCTGCATGACCCACCTTCTCTTGAGACTCAGTCCATGGACAGATGTCCTGATATTTTCCTTTAGAATTTGCTGGTATAATTCAGAACTCATTGTTCCCTCAACGATGGCAAGCCGTCCTGGCCCAGATGCAGCAAAACAGGCCCAAACCATGATACTACCACCACCATGTTTCACAAATGGGATAAGGTTCTTCTGCTGGAATGCAGTGTTTTCCTTTCTACAGACATAACGGTTCTCATTTAAACCAAAAAGTTCTATTTTGGTCTCATCTGTCCACAAAACATTTTCCCAATAGCCTTCTGGCTTGTCCACATGATTTTTAGCAAGCTGCAGATGAATAGCAATGTTCTTTTTGGAGAGCAGTGGCTTTCTCCTTGCAACCCTGCCATGCACACCATTGTTGTTCAGTGTTCTCCTGATGGTGGAGTCATGAACATTAAGATTAGCCAATGTGAGAGAGGCCTTCAGTTGCTTAGAATTACCCTGGGATCCTTTGTGACCTCACCAACTATTACATGCCTTGCTCTTGGAGTGATCTTTGTTGGTTGACCATTCCTGGGGAGGGTAACAATGGTCTTGAATTTCCTCCATTTGTACACAATCTGTCTGACTGTGGATTGGTGGAGTCCAAACTCTTTAGAGATGGTTTTGTAACCTTTTCCAGCCTGATGAGCATCAACAACACTTTTTTTGAGGTCCTCAGAAATCTCCTTTGTTCGTACCATGATACACTTCCACAAATGTGTTGTGAAGATCAGACTTTGATAGATCCCTGTTCTTTAAATAAAACAGGGTGCCCACTCACACCCAATTGTCATCCCATTTATTGAAAACACCTGACTCTAATTTCACCTTCAAATTAACTACTAATCCTAGAGGTTCGCATACTTTTGCCACTCGCAGATATGTAATATTGGATCCTTTTCCTCAATAAATAAATGACCAAGTATAATATTTTGTCTCATTTGTTTAACTGGGTTCTCTTTATCTACTTTTAGGACTTGTGTGAAAATCTGATGATGTTTTAGGTCATATTTATGCAGAAATATAGAAAATTCTAAAGGGTTCACAAACTTTCAAGCACCACTGTGTGTGTGTGTGTGTGTGTGTGTGTGTGTGTGTGTGTGTGTGTGTGTGTGAAATATAATAATTTGCCTTCATAATGTGATGCTAAAGATACTATTTTTAATTTTAATATAGCGCAGCAATATTAAGATTTTATTGGTTATTTTTGGTGCTGCATGGGTACAAGAAGAAGAAAATATATAAAATTTTATAACTCACCAATTTATGATGTGGAAAAGAACAAATCTTATCTACAAACTAAAACTTCCCCCATTCGTATTAAAGCATCACACTGAGATAAGCTTGATTTGTCAAACATAACAGCATTAGTATTAGTGTTGTGCAATATAGTGTTCATCACGCTGCCAGCAAACATCAAGTTTGGGGAAATTGCTCACCTCATTTTATATGCATAAATGATTTTTGTAGTTTTATACCTTATACTTTTGGTTTCACCAAAAAGGGAGGCGATATCAAAGACCAGCCTTCTTATTGCATTGAAATATATGAACAAGTTTTATAAGTGGCATATGCAGGTAAAATCAAATGTAACAATATGGGAGAATTTATTTAATATTTAAATAATATTGGCTGGCATTGAGTGGTATATCAGATATATTCCATTCAGCTAGCATGATACTGAATGAGTCGAGGATGAGTTCAATATAATGCTAGCTGAATGGAATATATCTGATATACCATGAAAAAAAAGGCCAGCCAATATTATTATTAATATACATATACATTCCTTTTGGGTATTCAATGCGTCTTTCTCGTTCAAAATTCTCTCATAATCTTCCATATTTAATGAAGCAAACCTGGAGGCCATGTTTGTTTACAAATTGTCACAATTGCTCACTAGTGTGGAAGTTTTACATCTCTGATATGTCTCTTTTCCAGTTTTTTGATGTCTGTTGGTATGTTTTTCTCTTGTAAATATGCGTGAAGAATATCTAATGAAGTTTTGGTAGCCTTTCAGGTGTTCAACATGTCTTTCTCTTTCCTGGTGAACAAAGAAATGCTCCTGTGCATGCGCAGCAGAAAACTTTCTCATTGGATATTCACATCAGCTCTAACGTGTGACGTCATGTTGTCTTGACAACCATACAATATTGTAAACCATATTCAACGCTGGGTGGCACAGTGGTGTAGTGGTTAGCACTGTTGCCTCATAGCAAGAAGGTTCTGGGTTCAAGCCCAGTGGCTGGCCTTTCTGTGTGGAGTTCTGCCTGGGCTTCCTCTGGTTTCCCCCAAAGACAGGTTAGGCTAATTGGTGGCTCTAAAGCAGGCCAATAGGTGGCTCTAGAGCCACCAATTAGCAGGTTAGGCTAATTGGTGGCTCTAAATTGACCGTTGGTGTGAGTGTAAATGGTTGTTTGTCTCTATGTGTTAGCCCTGTGATGACCTGGCGACTTGTCCAGGGTGTACCCCACCTCTCGCCCATAGTCAGATGGGATAGGCTCCAGCTTGCCTGCGACCCTGTACAGGATAAGCAGCTACAGATAATGGATGGATGGATATTCAACACTCATTCCCCATTGGGTAGAGTGATGTAATACATGTAGGATAAGTGATATACTAACAAATCACATGTTATCAAACCAAATTAATGAAACCCGCTGGAAGTGAATATAATACATGTTTTTATTCCATGGAAAAAATGTCCTGTATGTATAATAATTCCCAATATTTCACTCGGATTACATCAGTCCCAGTGTTCTCCCGCTGATTTGATGCACATTGTCAAAATGGCGAACCGGTTCAAAATGAAAATTCTTTTGATTAACTTGTGTATCTTTTTTGTGGATGTGGCTCTATAATATAAAGAACATTACATAGCAGCATAAAGATAAGAAGTTTATTTTCTCACGTTAAAAAATATTCACCACTCAAAGATAAACTTCATATCTTCATGCGACCGTGTGATATCCTCTATGAAATGATTATAAATCAAATAAGATTATTCAGCCTTCTTATTCTATAAACAGATTTTAATTTTAAAAGGGGCAGGGAAACAATAGCAAATTGTAAACAATGTCTTGGTGAGAAACAGGGAGAAGGTCAGGTGATCAAAAAAACAAGAGGTTCAAGGGTAAAAACCAGAACTGAAAATAAAAAGGATAGTAAAACCTATGTGACCTATAACTTGTACAATTCAATTGAAAAACAAACAAATCTGTTAGGGGAAAAACATTTTAAAAATGTACAATAAGCTGGTTGCATAAATACGGAGCCCCTCTGGTGACATGGGTGGAAAAAAATATTCCGTGGCCACGAGTTAATAACGCGTGGGAATGAGATCCTATTCCGTGGCCACGACTTGTTTAATGCATGGGAACGAGATCTTATTCCATGGCCACGACTTGTTTAATGTGTGGGAACGAGATCCTATTCCATGGCTATGACTTGTTTAATGCGTGGGAACAAGATGATTATTAGGTGGCCATGAATTAATAATGCGTGGCCACAAGAAGTGTTAGTCATTTCATCACTGAGACTGTTGACTTTCTGGCATCAGTAGCTTCAGCCGCAAATACGGACAAGTTTGATCTGATTTCGTTTTATTTTAATCTAGGAATGAATTATAATGATATCCTTAAATCACTTGCAGTTAGACATGGAGTAATTCTGAGCAAGAGACACTTAATTCGGCTGCTCAAATATCATCTCGTGGCCACGTGTTATTAATTCGTGGCCACCCAATAATCATCTCGTTCCCACACATTAAGCAAGTCGTGGCCACGGAATAGGATCTCGTTCCCACACATTAAACAAGTCATGGCCATGGAATAGGATCTCGTTCCCATGCGTTATTAACTCGTGGCCACGGAATATTTTTTTTTCACCCATGTCACCAGAGGGGCTCCGTACATAAAGTGGGGCAAAAAGTATTTAGTCAGCCACCAATTGTGCAAGTTCTCCGACTCAAAAAGATGAGAGAGGCCTGTAATTTTCATCATAGGTACACTTCAACTATGAGAGACAGAATGCAGGGAAAGAATCCAGGAAATCACATTGTAGGATTTTTAATGAATTAATTGGTAAATTCCTCGGTAAAATAAGTATTTGGTCACCTACAAACAAGCAAGATTTCTGGCTCTCACAGACCTGTAACTTCTTCTTTAAGAGGCTCCTCTGTCCTCCACTCGTTACCTGTATTAATGGCACCTGTTTGAACTCGTTATCAGTATAAAAAACACCTGTCCACAACCTCAAACAGTCACACTCCAAACTCCACTATGGCCAAGACCAAAGAGCTGTCAAAGGACACCAGAAACAAAATTGTAGACCTGCACCAGGCTGGGAAGACTGAATCTGCAATAGGTAAGCAGCTTGGTGTGAAGAAATCAACTGTGGGAGCAATTATTAGAAAATGGAAGACATACAAGACCACTGATAATTTCCTTCGATCTGGGGCTCCATGCAAGATCTCATCCCATGGGGTCAAAATGATCACAAGAACGGTGAGCGAAAATCCCAGAACCACTTGGGGGGACCTAGTGAATGACCTGCAGAGATCTGGGACCAAAGCAACAAAGGCTACCATCAGTAACACACTACGCCACCAGGGACTCAAATCCTGCAGTGCCAGACGTGTCCCCCTGCTTAAGCCAGTACATGTCCAGGCCCTTCTGAAGTTTGCTAGAGAGCATTTGGATGATCCAGAAGAGGATTGGGAGAATGTCATATGGTCAGATGAAACCAAAATAGAACTTTTTGGGTAAAAACTCAACTTGTCGTGTTTGGAGGAGAAAGAATGCTGAGTTGCATCCAAAGAACACTATACCTACTATGAAGCATGGGGGTGGAAACATCATGCTTTGGGGCTGTTTTTCTGCAAAGGGACCAGGACGACTGATCCGTGTAAAGGAAAGAATGAATGGGGCCATGTATCGTGAGATTTTGAGTGAAAACCTCCTTCCATCAGCAAGGGCATTGAAGATGAAATGTGGCTGGGTCTTTCAGCATGACAATGATCCCAAACACAATGCCCGGGCAATGAAGGAGTGGCTTCGTAAGAAGCATTTCAAGGTCCTGGAGTGGCCTAGCCAGTCTCCAGATCTCAACCCCATAGAAAATCTTTGGAGGAGTTGAAAGTCCATGTTGCGCAGCGACAGCCCCAAAACATCACTGCTCTAGAGGAGATCTGCATGGAGGAATGGGCCAAAATACCAGCAACAGTGTGTGAAAACCTTGTGAAGACTTACAGAAAACGTTTGACCACTGTCATTGCCAACAAAGGGTATATAACAAAGTATTGAGATGAACTTTTGTTATTGACCAAATACTTATTTTCCACCATAATTTGCAAATAAATTATTTAAAAATCAGACAATGTGATTTTCTGGATTTTTTTTTTCTCATTTTGTCTCTCATAGTTGAGGTATACCTATGATGAAATTACAGGCCTCTCTCATCTTTTTAAGTGGGAGAACTTGCACAATTGGTGACTGACTAAATACTTTTTTGCCCCACTGTAAGTGTGCACACCCTTACACTAATACTTTGTTGAAGCACCTTTTGATTTAATTACGGCATTCAGTCTTTTTGGGCCCCTCCTAGAACTGCCACCTTATTGTGGTGGAGGGGTTTGTGTGCTTGAATGATCCTAGGAGCTATGTTGTCAGGGGCATTACGCCCCTGTTAGGGTCTCCCAAAGCAGACAGGTCCTAGGTAACAGGCCAGACCAAGAGCAGTTCACCAAAAACCCTTATGGATAAAATAAAATCAATGACCGTGATGTCGCCCGGTATGGCGCAGCCGGGGCCCCACCCTGGAGCCAGGCCCGGGGTTGGGGCTCGTATGCGAGCGCTTGGTGGCCGGGCCTTTGCCCATGGGGCCCGGCCGGGCTCAGCCCGAAGCGGTGATGTGGGCCCGACCTCCTGTGGGTTCACCACCCACAGAGGTAGCCGTAGGGGGCTGGTGCAGTGTGGATTAGGCGGCAGTTGAAGGCAGGGGCCTCGACGACCTGATCCCCGAACACAGCGGCTAGCTGTTGGGACATGGAATGTCACTTCACTGGAGGGGAAAGAGTCTGAGCTTGTGCGGGAGGTTGAGAGGTACTGGCTAGAGATAGTCAGGTTCACCTCCACGCACAGCTTGGGCTCCAGAACACAGCTCCTCGAGAGGGGCTGGACTCTCCACTTCTCTGGAGTCGCCCATGGTGAGCGGTGGCAGGCTGGTGTGGGCTTGCTTATAGCTCCCCAGCTCAGCCGCCATGTGTTGGAGTTTACCCCAGTGAATGAGAGGGTCGCCTCTCTGCGCTTTCAGGTCGGGGAGAGGGCTCTTGCTGTTGTTTGTGCCTACGGGCCGAATAGCAGTATACAGTATCTGGCTTTCTTGGAGTCCCTGGGAGAGGTACTGAGAGGTGCTCAGACTGTTGACTCCATTGTTCTACTGGGGGACTTCAACGCTCACGTGGGCGATGACAGTGACACCTGGAGGGGTGTGATTGGGGGGAACGGCCTCCCTGATCTGAACCCAAGTGGTGTTTTGTTATTGGACTTCTGTGCTAGTCACGGTTTGTCCATAACGAACACTATGTTCGAGCATAGGGGTGTCCATAAGTGCACGTGGCACCAGGACACCTTAGGTTGGAGGTCGATGATCGACTTTGTCATTTCATCGGATCTCCGGACCTATGTCTTGGACACTCAGGTGAAGAGAGGGGCTGAGCTGTCAACTGATCACCACCTGGTGGTGAGTTGGATCCGCTGGCGGAGGAGGAAGTTGGACAGACCTGGCAGGCCCAAATGTATGGTGAGGGTCTGTTGGGAACGTCTGGCCGAGCACTCTGTCAGGGAGGTCTTTAACTCCCACCTCTGGGAGAGCTTCTCCCAGCTTCCAAGGGAGGTGGGGGACATTGAGTCTGAGTGGACCATGTTCTCTACCTCCATTGTAGGCACGGCTGTTCGGAGCTGTGGCCGCAAGGTCTCCAGTGCCTGTCATGGCGGCAATCCCCGAACCCGGTGGTGGACAACGGAAGTAAGGGATGCTGTCAAGCTGAAGAAGGAGTCCTATGGGGCCATGTTGGCCTCCGGGACTCCGGAGGCAGCTGATGGGTATCGGCAGGCCAGGCGTGCCGCAGCTCGGGCAGTTGCGGAGGCAAAAACTCGGAACTGGGAGGAGTTTGGTGAGGCCATGGAGGAGGACTATCGGTCGGCCTCGAAGAAATTCTGGCAAACTGTCCGGTGCCTCAGGAGGGGGAAGCAGTACTCTGCCAACACTGTTTACAGTGCTGGCAGAGGGGAGCTGTTGACCTCGACTGGGGACATTGTCGGGCGGTGGAAGGAATAATTCGAGGATCTCCTCAATCCCACCGTCACGTCTTCCATTGAGGAAGCGGAGGCTGATGACTCAGAGGTGGACCCATCCATTACCCAAGCCGAAGTCACTGAGGTGGTTTTCAAGCTCCTTGGTGGCGGGGCACCGGGGGTGGATGAGATCTGCCCTGAGTATCTCAAGTCTCTGGATGTTGTGGGACTGTCTTGGCTGACATGCCTCTGCAGCATCACGTGGCGGTCGGGGACAGTGCCTCTGGAGTGGCAGACTGAGGTGGTGGTCCCTCTTTTTAAGAAAGGGGACCGGAGAGTGTGCTCCAATTATAGGGGAATCACACTTCTCAGCCTCCCCGAGAAGGTTTACTCCAGGGTACTGGAGAGGAGAATTCAGCCAATAGTCGAACCTCGGATCCAGGAGGAACAATGCAGTTTTTGTCCTGGTTGTGGAACACTGGACCAGCCCTATACCCTTCATAGGGTGCTTGAGGGTTCATGGGAGTTTGCCCAACCAGTCCACATGTGCTTTGTGGATCTGGAGAAGGCATTTGACCCACGGGCGATTGCTCTAAGACAACGAGGGAGGCTCAGCCTCCTCTAAAAATGGCGAACATCGTGTAGGATGAATTGCGCTAGGCTTATGTTATAGCCGACCTTATAACATTGCTATTTCAGATCCAGAATCATAGAAATATATGTGCTCAACCCAACTACAGTGCGAAATCATTCCGTTATAACTTTCCCCAGTTCGCCTAATGTGTGCGTGAGTTTTTCCCCCTCGTGACAGCGCGATGCAGCCCAGCCTCAGTGGACTTCAATGGCATTTGGGAGTGATACGCTTTTCAATCTCAAAATGCAAGACAATTATTGGACAAATACTGCGAAAACGCCCACCCACCGGACTCCCAGCCTAAGTGGACTTCAATGGCATTTGGGAGCTATGCACTTTCAATATCAAAATGCAAGATGGTTATTGGACAAATACTGCGAAAATGCCCGCCCACGGACTCCCAGCCTCACAGTGGGAGGGACATGGCAGTTTCCGCAAGGAGACTGGTGATTGGTGAAAGCAGCCGGATATTTTCTTTGATTGACAGCTCGTTTCAAATATAGACAGGCAGCAGTGAATCTCAGTTCAGTCCCATGTGGATTCACAAGTGGTGTGGTGTATTGTAAGAGATCAGCTTACATTTCGATTTCATTCATTACATACGGTTTCTACCAGCTTTTTTAGTTTGTATATATTTTCATTGTAAATAAAGTGTAAATATAGTGTTGTCAAGTTTGCTATCTTAGTTCCAGAAATTTCATTTATTTGAGTGACTGAACTTGAACTTGAGGGGGCTAGTCAGCTAGCAAGAAAGCTGCACACAGAGGCCAAGCATTGCTGATTTAATTTTGGCGAAGCCATTTGCCAGTCTTCCTTTCGAGGAAAAAAATTAAAATTAAAGAGCAGGGTAGACCAACGCCTCAAATTGACTTGGTGAAAAAGGTAGGGAATAATACTCATTCCTTTCAGCTCTCCTGGTACGAGAAAGTAAATTGGCTAACAGCAAGTGACCCACATCAACAACAGTAAATAGGCTACTTTAGTAATATGTCATGGATGGACCAAAAATATAGAATCTATTTAAAATGTTTATGCTGAGTATATTATATTGGAATATATATTTTTCTGGATATGAATTAAACAGCTACAATTTGGAAAACATTTTTAAACAAAAACACAGCCGAGAACATTTCACACTACAGACCTGGATTAAAAGTGAAGGGTTATCAAAATTGTCAATAAAACATTTCTCAGTCAAAATAAGTAAAATATAGGGAAAATGTCACTGAATGAAATGTTTGGCTCCCCAAGGTCAGTGCTTGTGCCTATTCCAGAACACTCTGCTGTTACTGCTGAGGTTCTTGACAAAGAGCGGCTTTCAATAATGATCAATTTTTAAACAACATGCCACAATTTTAAAATATAAAATGTTAAAATATACCCCCCCCAATACCACCATCATGTATATTGGACAGTAGGCTAATGGGCCAAAAGAACCTGTTATTTCACAGTTTGTGACCCTGCCAACAATCAGCCAGATCAGAGGCAAGAGTATGGGCAAGATTGATGTGTTTTTTCTTTTTTCTTTTAATATCTGGAAATATCGTAACCGACCAGCCTCTCCTGTTTGAAAGACTACCAGCCGCCACTGATTCGACCGTGTCCCTCAGGGTATTCTGTGGGGGGTGCTTCGGGAGTATGGGGTTCGGGGCTCTTTGCTAAGGGCTGTCCGGTCCCTGTACGAACAGAGCAGGAGTCTGGTTCGCATTGCCGGCGGTAAGTCAGACCTGTTCCCAGTGCATGTTGGACTCCGGCAGGGCTGCCCTTTGTCATCGGTTCTGTTCATAATCTTTATGGACAGAATTTCTAGGTGCAGCCAGGGGCCAGAAGGAATCCTGTTTGGGAACCACAGGATTTCATCTCTGCTTTTTGCGGATGATGTTGTCCTGTTGGCTTCTTCAAGCCAGGACCTTCAGCATGCACTGGGGCGGTTTGCATTCGAGTGTGAAGTGGCTGGGATGAGAATCAGCAACTCCAAATCCGAGGCCATGGTTCTCGACTGGAAAAGGGTGGCTTGCCCCCTCCAGGTTGGTGGAGAAGTCCTGCTTCAAGTGGAGGAGTTTAAGTATCTCGGGATCTTGTTCACGAGTGAGGGAAGGATAGAGCGTGAGATCAACAGGCAGATTGGTGCAGCCTCCGCAGTGATGCGGTCGCTTTACCGGTCCGTCGTGGTGAAGAAGGAGGTGAGCCAAAAGGCGAAGCTCTCAATTTACTGGTCGATCTACGTTCCGACTCTCACCTATGGTCATGAGCTTTGGGTAATGACCGAAAGAACAAGATCGCGGATACAAGTGGCCAAAATGAGTTTCCTTCGCAGGGTGGCTGGGTGCTCCCTTAGAGATAGGGTGAGAAGCACAGTCACTCGGGAGGAGCTCGGAGTAGAGCCGCTGCTCCTCCACATCGAGAGGAATCAGCTGAGGTGGCTCGGGCATCTCTTTCGGATGCCTCCTGGATGCCTCCCTGGGGAGGTGTTCCAGGCATATCCCCCTGGGAGGAGGCCCCGGGGAAGACCCAGGACACGCTGGAGGGACTATGTCTCTCGGCTGGCCTGGGAACGCTTCAGTGTTCTTCCCAAGGAGCTGGCCGAGGTGTCTAGGGAAAGGGAAGTTTGGGCTTCCATGCTCAGACTGATGCCTCCGCGACCCAGCCCCGGGTAAAGCGGATGAAGACGAGACAAGATGAGTCTTTTTGGGTAGGAGTCTGTCAGCCTGCCATATCTAGACTTGGCAATATTTGCCCACTCTTCCTTGCAAAAGTGCTCCAAATCTGTTATATTGCAAGGGCATCTCTTGTGCACAACCCTCTTCAGGTCACTCCACAGACTTTCAATTGGATTTAGGTCTCAGCTCTGGCTGGGCCATTCCAAAACTTTATTTTTCTTCTGGTGAAGCCATTCTTTTGTTGATTTCAATGTATGCTTGGGGTCATTGTCGTGCTGAAAGATGAAATTCCTCTTCATCTTCAGCTTTCTAGCAGACACCTGAAGGTTTTGAGCCAAAATTGACTGGTATTTAGAACTGTTCATAATTCACTCCACCCTGTTCCAGCTGAAGAAAAACAACCCCAAAACATTATGCTGCCACCACCATGTTTCACCGTGGGTATGGTGTTCTTTTGGTGATGCGCAGTGTTGTTTTTGCAGCAAACATACCTTTTGGAATTGTGGCTAAAAAGTTCAACCTTAGTTTCATCAGACCATAACACATTTTCCCACATGCTTTTGGGAGAGCTGATGTATTTTTTTTTGCAAAATTTAGCTGGGCCTGGATGTTTTTCTTTGTAAGAAAAGGCTTCCATCTTGCGACCCTACCCCATAGTCCAGATATATGGAGGATATGGGAGATTGTTGTCACATGTAGCATACAACCAGTACTTGCCAGAAATTCCTGCAGCTCTTTCAGTGTTGCTGTAGGCCTCTTGGCAGCCTCCCTGACCAGTTTTTGTCTTGTCTTTTCATCAATTTTGGAGGGACGTCCAGTTCTCGGTAATGTTACTGTTGTCCCATATTTTCTCCACTTCTTGATGATTGTCTTCACTGTTCTCCATGGTATATGTAATGCCATGGAAATTTTTTTGTACCCTTCTCCTGACTGATACCTTTCAACAATGGGATTCCTTTGATGCTTTGTAAGCTCTCTGCAAACCCTGGCTTTTGCTGGAGGATGCTACTGAGTAAATGTCAGGAAAATCCTACTTGGACAGCTGAATGTTATTTGGGGTTAATCAGAGTCATTTTAATTGATGGCAGGTGTGAATCCAAAAAGATTGAATGCTGTAATGAAATCAAAAGGTGCTTCAACAAAGTATTAGTTTAAGGGTGTGCACACTTATGCAACCAGCTTATTGTACATTTTTTATTTTTTATGTTTTTCAATTGAATTGTACAGATTATAGTTCACATTAAAGGTGGGAAAAGTTTTGAAATTATTTATCCTGGTCTCATTTTTTTTACATCAGAAAAACCTATCATTTTAATGGAGTGTGTACACTTTTTATATCCACTATATATATATATATATATATATATATATATATATATATATATATATATATATATATATATATATATATATATTGTGTGTGTGTGTGTGTGTGTGTGTGTGTGTGTGAGAGAGAGTATCCAGGGGACTCATTTTTGAAGTGTGTGTATGCACAAAAATTGGTCTGGAATGTGTGTATGCAACTTCTGTTGCAGAAACCTGGAATTATGAAGAAATTTTGCATACATTTATGGAAGCTTTGCGTAGACCCATCTGCAAATTTTTAGAAACAGTGGGAATTGCCAACACACTGTGAATATGTAGAGAATTACAGCTAAATGTACAAATCACTTCTCTCACACGTTACACTTCACATCATATTATGCAGCTCCATAACAACGGTATATAATCTACTTGGAGAGCAGAAACACTAGCTTAAATTTTTTTTTATTTATGTAGACTGGCTAATTAGTCTGTTTCTATGTATTGATAGCTAGTTATTGCTCCAATAAACTATTTGTAGTGTACAATTTAATCCCCTCTGATCAAAATAGTAACTTATGTATTGATATTAAATGTGGATAATTGCAGCATGTTCCTTGCGAATAGCTGAGACCAGTGCAATGGTAAATTTTTACCAAGGTCTTTTAATGCCATTGGTATTTTGGACATCTCATCTCATCTCTCATTATCTGTAGCTGCTTTATCCTTCTACAGGGTCGCAGGCAAGCTGGAGCCTATCCCAGCTGACTACGGGCGAAAGGCGGGGTACACCCTGGACAAGTCGCCAGGTCATCACAGGGCTGACACATAGACACAGACAACCATTCACACTCACATTCACACCTACGGTCAATTTAGAGTCACCAGTTAACCTAACCTGCATGTCTTTGGACTGTGGGGGAAACCGGAGCACCCGGAGGAAACCCACGCGGACACGGGGAGAACATGCAAACTCCGCACAGAAAGGCCCTCGCCGGCCACGGGGCTCGAACCCGGACCTTCTTGCTGTGAGGCGACAGCGCTAACCACTACACCACCGTGCCGCCCTATTTTGGACATAATCCTTTTTATTTCTTTTAGATTATTTCTCAAGTTTTAAATAAAGGTAATTGTGTCCTTTTGTCTTGATCTCTGACACAAATTCCTATTTATATTCCCCAACATTCCTTGTTTTTGCTTTTCTCTACACCATTGTCAATGCTATATCACTCAAAAATGAATGACATCCTGCATTTAATTATGTATGAGGTAATTTGCATTGGCAATTTGTGGATATTTGTGGGTGGTATATGGTGAGTTGTGTGTAAATTCTGCAATGGGAGGACTGGAGCCCAGTTTTCCTTGTTGTCAGCACAGTATGCTCTCAAGAATCTGGCAATTTCTTGGTTTACTCTCTCTTCGCTGACTGACACACCCGGATTCTCCATAAAGTTGCTCCAGTCTCATGATGTAAATTGAGCTCCCAATGTCCTTTGGAATGCCAAAGTACTTGAATACCTGGTTAAAAACTGTTTTGGGGGACTTGGAGATTCTGTCTATGATGACCATGATGACAGTGTCTGTGATAAAGCCAAACTGCCAGGTGTGATGATCGTGTGGTGCAGGCAATGAGAACAGCTTAGCACCTGGTAGAGTTCTTGGTACCTTGGCCTGGGCACAAAAGGAACATGAGGAAATGAACCAGTGAATATCTGTAAGCATATTGGGTCACCAGTGTTTACTTTGAAACAACTGTTGAGTCTTGTGAATGTCTGAGTGCACGGTCGAAGGTGAATTGCCCAGATGATGATTTTGTCCTTTAGGCAGGGTGGGACAAAGGGTCTTCTGGTTGGACATGGTGCTTGATTACCTTGGGAACAGGTTATTTCTTTGTCACTGTCCCACATTCTGTACCCATAAACCATGACTGCAGGAGAATTAGCTCCCCATGTAGCTCTTTGAGAGAAGTTGTTTGGAGCCATGAGAGTGAGTCTGCTTTGATGTTCTTGGAACAAAGTCAGTTAGAGAGGCTAAACTGAAACCTGGAGAAGAAGAGGAATAAATGGTGGGAATTTAGTCTTTTCCCCATTTTGTGATATTCCAGGTTCTTATGGTCAAAGGGGTGTTTAGCTCCATCCAACCAATGGCACCATTCCTTGTGGGCCAGCTTGACAGTAAGTAGTCACCAGTTACCTATGTTGTAATTTGTCTTAGTGGGGGAATGTTTCCGGGAGAAGAATGCCACAGGATGCAACTTGGGTCTGTCTCCCAATTTCTGTGACAACACAGCACCAACCCCAATTTCAGAGTTGTTGACTGTCACCACGTAGGGTTTGGGTGTTTCAGGATTGGAGCTTCAGTGAAGACCTCCTTGAGCTAAGTGAAAGATTGTTCACCTGCCATGTTACACCTTAGTTTCCTCAGCAGTAAGGTGAGGGGGCTCATGAAAATTCAGGGAATTCTGAGATCTCAGTGCATAAAGGGCAAGGTCGGAAACCACTGTTGTATGTACATGACCTTCAAGCCCTCAAGCAGCACTTCCTGAGAAACCATCATTCTTCTGTGACAAATATAGCCATATGGGCTTGGGAATACTTTGGAAAACCGCTGTCACTTCACAGAGTCTGCCTCTGCATCCAGAAACTGTATTATCCAAGGAGGAAGCCATTCATCAATTTTATGGAGAAACATAAATTTTTCTGGGCCTGAACTAATCTCAGATGGACAGAAAGACAATGGAAAATGTGTGCTGTTGTCAGATGAGTCCACATTTCAGCTTGTTTTTGAGAAAACTGGATGTCGAGTTCTCTGTGTCAAAGGTGAACATGACCCTCCAGTTTGTTATCAGAGAAAGGTGCAAAAGTCAGCATCTGTGATGGTACAGGGGTACATCAGTGCCCACGGCGTGTGTGTATGTGAAGGTATTATTGATACAGGAGCATATACTGGGATTTTAGAGAGAGAAACTCATCAAGGGAGCATCTCTTCCCGGGAAGTCCATGCTGATTTCAGCAGGACAGTGTCAGGTCTCATTCTGCACAGGCTACAACAGCATGGCTTCGCAGACACAGATTGTGTGTACTTGACTGACCTGCTGCCTGCCAGTTCAGATCTGTCTCCTATAGAGGTCCGCTATGGCTCAAGATGGATGTGGCACCGGAACCTGGGTTTAGGCAGAGGCTTAGGTTCTGGTCGGGCCTTGAATGGGAGCGTAGATGCAGGTGGAGGGTTTGGTTTAGGCTTGGACTCCGGTATGGACCCTGGCATTGGGATAGGCATGGACACAAACATGGGCATGAACTCTGGTATGAACCTTGGCTTGAGCATGGGCACGAACCCTGGCATTGGCATGGGCTTGGACTCAAACATGGGCATGGGCTCAGGCATGGACATGAGTGTGTACTCTGGCTTAGACTCTGACCTTAGCATGGATATGGGCTTGGACTCTGACCTTGGCATGGGCTCTGGCATTAGCATGGGCATGAATTTGGACATGGACATGAATTCAGACATGGGCTCAGAGACAGGCATAGGCTTAAAGGAAAACAAAACCCAATAATAAATGCGGTTTGCCAATCATGGCAAATGCCCTGATGTGCCCTCTGCACATTTAAATTAAAATTAAAACTTTCTAACAACAATTTATCCATTTTTGGGGGTGGCACAGTGGTGTAGTCAAGTCAAGTCAAGTTTATTTGTATAGCGCTTTTAACAATAAATATTGTTGCAAAGCAGCTTTACAGAATTTGAATGACTTAAAATATGAGCTAATTTTATCCCTAATCTATCCCCAATGAGCACACCTGTGGTGATGGTGGCAAGGAAAAACTCCCTCAGATGACATGAGGAAGAAACCTTGAGAGGAACCAGACTCAAAAGGGAACCCATCCCCATCCGGGCAACAACAGACAACATAACTATAACATTAACAGTCCTAACAAAGTCAACTTCGTTGATGCTATAAACCCCCCACCGATGGAAACCCGAACGCAAAACCGTTCACGACAACCGCAGTCCCAAAGTCAGCAAGTCAACTGCAGTCCTCAGCCACAAAAGCACCACTGCAAGAGTCCAGAGTGTCCTCCAGGCACGACCCCCAACTGTCCACATGGGGCTGCCCTCCACAGGAGCGATGCGATGAGACTCCAACCAGACACAGGGCACCAGGATGGATCAGGCAGGTCCGAGGAGCAGAAGAGGTCAGTATCTCGATCTCAGGACCGACATGTAACTCAGAAGGACAGATTTGGGGGGGGGGGAGAAGAGAGAGAAAACACAGGTTGTTAGGTATGCCCAATGTCACCTGAATAAGTAGGAACAGTATACATATTGCACTGAGTACAAGCAGGGACTCCGGCAACTAACTATGACAGCATAACTAAAATAGTTATAAGTGTAGTGGTTAGCACTACACTTAAGTGGTTACTCCCTTAACTTTCCCAGACATGTTTGCAGCGTTGTCATAGCCTTGTCCCCTGCAATCACCAATATCTATCCCTAGTTTCTTCAGCACATCCTCTATCATCCCTGCTATTTCACTCCGTTTTTTTGTGAAATTGTTTGAATTCAATAAACCTTTCTGTTATCTCCCATTCATTTGAATCCTCATTGTAATGGACATACCTAATGAGTACAACATTTTGCTCTGTGTGTGAAATGTCTGGTGT
Organism: Neoarius graeffei; assembly: GCF_027579695.1. Taxonomy (NCBI): domain Eukaryota; kingdom Metazoa; phylum Chordata; class Actinopteri; order Siluriformes; family Ariidae; genus Neoarius; species Neoarius graeffei. The sequence continues at coordinate 16,405,726 of NC_083592.1, read as the reverse complement.
GGCATCACAAATAATGCTGTAATATATAGCATCCTCTCTTTCTCTCAAAATTGCTTTCAGAATTCTTTTCCCCCCACAGTTCAATGAACTCATTTTGAATATCTGAGGACAAATAATGACTAAGTCTAGTTTCTTTAGTTGAGTTCTTCACTTTGTCAAGGTGGTCTTTTAAAAGTGTGTCATAGTGGGACACTAGTTCTAGTGTGCCCAAGTAGTTCCCATTGTGGACATCACCTAACTTTTTTGTTTTACCTCTGAAAGGTAAATTTCTTGATGATAAGTGCAGTGTAACATCAAGAAGTCTCTCCAACAGAGCTACATTTCGTTCTATTTCAGACTGCATTTGCCTTTGCAGATGGTGGTCTATTCCTCTTGCAGCCATAACAGAGCACTGCAGATTTTTCCATCTCCAATAACAATCCCTGTGTGCCCTGTTGTTTTCATGGCTTGGAAATTTGTCGTACATACGGCGCCACTTTACCTCACACATTTTGTAGCCATGTTCATTACTGAGAGCACTTTGAGAAGGCCTTTTTATGCCAGAAGAAAAAAGAATGCAAGGAATGCAGTACAGTGCATTTGCACTCTCACTGTAAATCAGCCAATCCCTTTTCATTTTTTCTCTGCCATTTGCTGCTTTGGTGTACTTCAGGTAATCTGGAAATGGCTTTCCCTCTGAATCTTTGGGCATTTGTTTTTCATCAGTAAAAGCTAATTTTCTGACAATAGTTGCCCTGTCACTATCACTTAAATTAGCTGGCCACAACCCTGGATCAGCAGACAGCAGATCCTCCGATTCTGCATGCTGCTCAGTCTCTGCAGTGTCCCTTAACTCAGCCTGCTCCTTACTCTTCACTGCTGCTGCTTCTTCCTCATTATCACCTGAGCTGCTGTTACTCGCCCTCACCTCTTCCTGCATTTGAACACCTCTGGCCTCCTCTCTGGCTCTGGCTGCTACATCGTGGCCTGAGGAGGGCCATGGCTCTGAAGTATCCATAATGTGCATAATACAGAATCTGTTATAAATCCACTGAGATACTACTGAGACAGTAATGCATGCAAGTTCTCTCAACACATGAACATTTTGATTGAATGAACTCCATACTAAGTTACCTAAGAATAGTTGCTCATAAAAGAAAATAAATGTCTTTTCATTTTAATGTAAGTCTTAATAGTCTAATGCTGCTTACTGTAGCTTAGCAATTAAAATAGTTTTTAACCCTAAATCCTTTATTCATGGATTGTATTGCTCACCTCCTTCTCCTTCAACTGGGATTTGGGTTGCGGGCTGGGGTCCTATTCCTGAGGCTGAATCTGTGTATGTTGAGGGCACTTCATTAGTTTTGAAACCAGTTATTAGCACCAGTATCATGTAGGCTAGCCTAATATTTTATCTCACGTATTAGCCCAGTAGGCTAGTTTATTGCACAAGTTTAGCTAGTTCTGTGCAGACCTTCTACATTACATTCATCTGATCTTCCATGGCAATAAACGTTTAGTATTTAAATAAAATGACACTGCACTGCTTATTGAAAAGTGTTGTCTTGATATTCCAACTAGGTTAAAATGAAATCTGCTAGTCTATCATTAGCTAGTATGTTGTAATGGCATCAAGTGTCAGTGAATAATAGGCTACCCTTCTTTGGGAAAAACTGAGTCACCAATTGTCGACCCTTTTTCTCCCTTTCAGCTTTCTGCTGCTTCTCCTTCCATTTTTGATATCCGGACTTCATAATTTATCTCACCACCATCACACCTGCTCCTGCTTAGCAAGTTCTAGAATGTACACCTCTGTTGCGCACGTAGAAAAACTGACAGCTGATCTGATCTGCGCTAATAGCGCTGTGCATACACGGAGCATACACATTTCACGTGTCCCGCTCCCAGAATCAGACTGTACCATTAGTAAAAAGGGTGGAGGGGTGAAATGACAATATCATAAATAATTCAAGGAAAATGTTATAGCAAATCATAACCATGTATAATTTGCATATTTTAACAGATGAAATATTTTATTTCAAAAACTTACACAAGGCAATACTATTAAAATAATATTAATATCCCTCACAGGCCCCCCTGTCAGTGCCAGGCCCTTAGAATCATCCTAACCTCCCCCCAGCGGCACCCCTGGTTAGCACTGTTGCCTCGGGGGTCAGGTGGCCAAGATGGCAGCTTAGTGAGAAAGCTCTGTACAACCATGCACGAATTAGATCAAAACCCTTCATATATACTGCTAATTTGTCAAAGGAGACCTCGGTGTCGATATGTCAAAACCTCCTGCAGCCAGCCAGTGTGATATTTTTACCCGAGGACGAAAGACTGCTACTCAAATAACTTCAAGTCCACTGAGTAGCACAACAGCTAGCAACATGGCTAACATGGCAGACATGGCAGCAGTTTTAAGCGAGCTGAAATCACTCTGGGCGGAGTTCGGGACAAAGTTGGATAATATTGACACCCATCTGACTGACATGGCGAATTCAATGGCTGCATTGGAATGTAAAGTGACAGAATTAAAACGAGCTGTATCTTCAAATGCAGCACATATTGAAGAAGCTGAGTGTCACATACATGATGCAGAAAAAACACTTGACAAAGCACAAGCCGCACTTGACTTCACTGCTAAGCAAATCTCTTACCTTGAATCCAAAACTGAGGACCTTGAGAATCGAGGCAGAAGGAAGAACCTCCAGCTCTTTGATATACAAGAAGGGGCCAAGGCCCAACAAACACTCCTCGACTTTATCAGCGACATGCTGCCACGATGGCTGGGGCTGAATCCAGATAAAGTGTTCATCTTGGAGCGTGTTCACTGTACGCTGGCATCTGGGAAGCCAAACCAAAACAGAGCAGCCCTCATTTGCTTCTTAACATTTCAGGAGAAGGAGTTTGTTTACTGCGAGTCAAGATGGCAAGGCATCATACATGACGGGACCAAGATATAATTCGCACAGGATCTCTTGGCAGAGACCGTCTGGATCCGACTGTCATTTAACCCAGTCACAAAGTTATTTGTCAACATTACCGCCTTCTGTGGATTCCAGCACAACCCCAGCAGGCTCAGAGTGCTTCATAACAGCAAGATACACCTCTTCTCAACGCCGCAGGAAGCTGAACAGTTCCACAAAAGTATTCAGCAGTGAAGGTAATCTCCACAGTTGCATGATCTGTGGACTGAAAAGGATGTGTCACTGAAAGTTGCTCTCACAGCCACAACAATCTTGGAACTCCATCTAAGGAACAGCTGATCAGCCAGTGGCATTAGCTGGACATTAAGGTACAAAGCAGAAGAGAGCCCAAGTAATTTCAAAGTAAGCTTTTGTCATGGGAGTTAGTTACAATATGTTTACGTATATCTTTATTTCTTCATATTTTTTATTTCTTTTCTATTAAGGCCATTGAAATGCCGTTTTGTTACATATGTACACCTACTATAAATGGGTGGATATATTTGTGTCAGGATGCAGGCACTTACATGTCTTGGCTTTGTCTACAGTTTGCACCCCGCTCTCCTCTGCACATACAGGGTGCAGAGGAGAGCGGGGTGCAAACTGTAGACAAAGCCAAGATGTGAGACAGGAATCGAAGTCAGGAAACTAGCAAGGATCAGACGATCGGCAAACAGTGTAGTAGAGGAAAGACAGCTCAAATGTGAAATGAAAAGCAAAGGTCAGAAAAATCGAGAGGCAGTCAGAAAATACAAGGCTTAGTATGAACTGGATACTTTGCATCGTTCTCGATACTTTGCATTGGAGTTGCATGAGAAAGTGACTTAAAGGAGATACGCAGAGCCTTTATTTTTAAATAAATTTCTGAGTGGATAGGATCTCCATCCTTGACTCTTGTATGCTGCATAAATGGAATTAAAAAAAATATATTTTTGAGAGTTAAAATCGACTGCAAAGTTGATATTCGAGCTGCCCTGCTGAGCCAGCCATGCCTGAGTGCGTGACTTCACAGCAGGAACCAGTTTTAAGGCCAAGGCCTTTTACAGCTATAGACCAAAGTCATCTCATCTCATCTCATTATCTCTAGCCGCTTTATCCTTCTACAGGTCGCAGGCAAGCTGGAGCCCATCCCAGCTGACTACGGGCGAAAGGCGGGGTACACCCTGGACAATTCACCAGGTCATCACAGGGCTGACACATAGACACAGACAACCATTCACACTCACATTCACACCTATGGTCAATTTAGAGTCACCAGTTAACCTAACCTGCATGTCTTTGGACTGTGGGGGAAACCGGAGCACCCGGAGGAAACCCACGTGGACACGGGGAGAACATGCAAACTCCGCACAGAAAGGCCCTCGCCGGCCACGGGGCTCGAACCCGGACCTTCTTGCTGTGAGGCGACAGCGCTAACCACTACACCACCGTGCCGCCCTAGACCAAAAAGTCATATAAATAAAAATTTACGGTGAAAGTAAGAAATACCATTACCAACTTGCTCAACTAAGACTGATTTTACTTCATTGATTGTGGGTTGAGGCTCATTAAAACTGGATGGGTTATAACTTATGCAACATACATGTACATGCATGCATTTTCACTGTGTGGCAGCAGGGGCGTGGTCAAGCGTTGGTCTGTGACTGGAGGGCGGAGTCAGGGAAGGTAAGTGGCAGAATCACTGCACCTGATGTCTATTAACGTGTGTTTGTGTGTCTTCCCCAGTGACCGCGCCCTACATAAGGAGAGAGAGAGTAGAGGAAACTCTCTCTCCCCAACCAGACGACTTGTGTGTGCGTGCGTGTGTGTGTGGCTGGGAGAGTGAATAGTCCACTGAAAAGTGAGAAATAAAGAGTTTTGTGAACTCGGTTCTGGCCTGCCGCCCTTCTGTGCTCCACCCACCCCACGAAGTGCAACACACTGATAAAACGTAAAAGGTTAATTAAATAATCAGATTAACTGAGACTGTTGGAGCCAAATTTAGTTTCCTTAGTTTAGACTCTTACTTTGGTTAAGATTTGCTGGCCTTGGGCCATGGACTTTTATTTTGACACAGCCTTTGGTCACCTGACCAGGTAAAAATGGCTGCCTCCCATTTGGTAGTCAGTCTCAGTTAGACAAAGGAAGATGTTGTAGTGATATAATTTTTTTTACCGCTTTAAGCCTGTATCTTTTGGGATTTAGAAACACTGAACTTGGAAAATAAATACTATAGTTTTACTTCTTTGAACCATTATATTTGGATTACCTAGCCTTATTTGGAATTACAAACAATTTGGATTTACTTCACTGTGTGTCACCTGCTTGCCTCCATCTTGAACAAGGTATGAAAAACAGTTGAACACAGTGTTTTAAGATAAGCGTGTGACAACAACTATACAACATCTACCCTTTGAATTTGAACTGAATTGAAACTGACACTCACAAACAGTAAAAAAACTTTTCATGAAGTGCTTAAAACATGGAAACTCAACTTGAAATGGGATTTGTTTGACAATGGAATTTGGATTTGTTTGGACTGTGTATAGCATGCACTTTGGATATACTGGATTTTGGAACACATCCTTGAATTTAAACTGAATTTCTGTGTTGACACCACTTTATTTGAAATAAGCTCTTTCGGTGAAATTGCTTGAAGATGTCTCAATCTGAGTCACCTGAAGTTGAAGTTGCTGATTCACCAACAGAGGACGCTAATGCTCAACTCATGGCTCAATCCAAGTCGCCTGAACTTGAAGTTGCTGATTTTCCTACAGACGATGCTAATGTGCAAATCATGGCTGAAAAGCAGTTGAGTCAACGCATTGCAACCCAAAAGGGAAAACTGAGTTTTTGTACACGGAAACAAAATGAGTTAAAGGAATTTATGGACAAAGGCAGTGTTGCTGATATGGACAAAGGTATTCGAGATCTTATTGATGCATTGAATGAATTTGGCAAAGCTCATTTGCTTGTGCAAGACATGTTGACTGGGGATGAAAGGCAAGATGACCATGTCAAATGGTATGAACCAAAAAGGAAGTCCTTCTTATCTTTTTTTGAAAATGCGCAGACATTTAAAGGTAGTCTTTCTCAGCCATTACCTGTTATTACCCCTTTGGACAGTGTTTCCAATACATCTAGAAAGTCAAGGAGTCCTGGGAGTTCTTCCAAATCTAGTGCATCATCACTGTCATCAGCACGTGCAAAGGCTGAAGCAGAAAAGGCAGCTCTTCTTGAACGTGCTGCTGGACTTAAGAAGAAACACGCTCTTGAGCTGCAAAGGATGCAACTGCAAAGTGAAATAGAGCAGAGTGCCCTGGAAACTGACATTGCTGCAGCAAATGCAAAGGTGAAAGTTCTGGAGAGTTATGAAAAACAAATGGAAACAAAAGCAGGCTCTGTTTGTCGATCAGAACCCGTGGATGTCATGAATTTGTACCTGGAGGCACAAGGAAAAAATGTAAAGGAAACTTATTTGGATCCGAAGACTTCAATTGAATATGCAAATATACAAACAGTCCCCAAGACTCCTCTGCAGATGCTTACAGCACAAAGACAAATCCAACTCTCCTTTCAAACACCTTCTAATCAGTCTCAGCCTACAGCTGCTACCTCCACTCCCATCATGGTAGCAGCTACCTCTGCTCCCACTGCGGCAGTAGCCACCCCTGCCCTCATGACTGCAGCAGCTAATCCAACCACACACTCTGCACAGCCAAATATGAATAGCGGTTTAAGTGACATTGCAAGCCTCTTTATTCCGCAACAGGGGCTACCTTTGCTTCCCACTAGGGATATACCTGTTTTTGATGGGGAACCTTTGAACTTTAGGCCTTTTATGCAGGCATTCATGCATGGAATTGAAAATAAGGCCATAAGTAATCAAGACCGCTTATATTAATTGGAGCAATACATTTCCGGCCAATCGAAGGAACTAGTGAGAAGCTGTTTGCACATGAGTGCAGATGATGGATATGCAGAGGCGAAACGATTGCTGGATTACCATTTTGGTGACAAGATAAAGCTCATTAATGCATACATGGAGAAAGCCTTGAGCTGGAGTAGCATTAAGGCAGAAGATGGAAAAGCATTGTCCAGTTATGCACTCTTCCTTCGAGCATGCTGCAACCTGTCTCGAAGTCTGCAAGACATGGAGGAGCTTAGTCTACCCTCCAACCTGAGGCTTCTTGTTTCAAAGCTTCCTCTTAAGCTGAGGGAAAGATGGCCGTCAATCGCATTTGACATCCTGGAACAAAGACAAAGAAAAGCTAATTTCTCTGACCTTGTTACCTTCATTGAGAAGCAAGCTAGGATCATGCAAGATCCCCTCTTTGGTGACATTCAACAGCCACTTCCCACAAAGAAGTTCTTGCAGCCCAAACCTACATCAGATTCCAAGCTTTCATTTAAAGGCAAAAGTAGTTTTGTAACTGCTGTGACAAATGCATCTGCCCCTCCCAAGAGTGATGTCCCCAAGCAACAATCTGCTAAAGGCAAATCTCATCTCATGTTGCAAGCTCTTGCGCAATTTGTAATGGAACACACGCCTTGACTTCATGTGAAGAGTTGCTTTCTAAGATGCATGAAGAACGTGTTGAAATGTTGAAGAAAGGTGTCTGTTTTGGCTGCTTGGTAAAGGGCCACATGAGCAAAGATTGTAAACGGCGCCTTACTTGTACTATGTATTCTAAAAAACATTCAGACATCCTGCATATTCAGAAGACAGATGATGGAGTCACAGATCACAAAGGGAACTCCAGTGGATCTGGAAGGTCAATAAATAGTGGATTGGTCTCACTGGAAAAGGAAAGCATTGGATCTAGTGACGATCATTGCACACTGGCTATCATCAAGTGAAGCTGAGTAACTCCAATCATGTTGTCCAGACATATGCATTCCTTGATCCAGGAAGTTCTGCCACATTTTGCACTGAGAGTCTCCAAAGACGACTGAATGCAAGAGGAAGACATCATAGGATCCTTTTGCGAACCATCGGTCAAGAGAAACCCACTGACAGCATCATCAGTGGCTTAGAAGTAAGCAGTTTGGAAGGGGGAAACTTCTGATGTTTACACACAGAAAAAAATTCCAGTCAGCAAAGACCATATCCCGAGGCAGAAGAATTTGGAGAAATGGCCACACTTGAAAGATGTATTTCTGCCAAGCATTGATGCTGGCATTGATCTTTTGATTGGTACTAATGTGCCCAAACTCATGGAGCCATGGAGGGTGATAAATAGCAATGGCAATGGGCCTTTTGCAACCAAAACCCTGCTGGGCTGGGTTGTCAGTGGTCTCCTCCATGATGAGCACACATGTCTCAATAAGCAAGGTAAACCATATGTTTACAGCCATCGGATTTCTGTGGAAACTGTACGTGACCTTTTGGTTCAGCAATTCAACCATGACTTTCCTGAGAGTGCATATGAGAAGGAAGAAATGTCTCAAGAGGATCTGAGATTTCTGGGAATAATGAATGTAATGATATGAACAATTTGATTGGTCATCCTGAGTGATGTGATTCCCTATGAGCTAGATAGGTGGCGCATGCGCATACGGAAGGCTAGTGTTAGAACAGGTAGATGGAGTGGTGAACACAGTTCAGAGTGTACGCCTGTAATATGAGTGTGCAACCAGTTACTAGATAAAGCTCGTTCTTTTCAAGTACCAGTGTGTTTATTGAAGAACCCACAACACAAACAAAACATGGTGTCAGAAGATGGACTTGAGGAGAAACTTCGACATTAAGAGCGAATTGGAGAGGATTGACTGAAAACATCCGATGCTAGTCCGGAGAGAACATAGCAAGTTAAGTCAACCGAGGATTGTTAGCCTGTTTTCCGCGGGAGAAAAAGAGCATAACAAAGATGCAAGTGCTACAACCACCACCCAGTCTACAACTGACAGGTAATGTGGCTGAGAATTGGAGGAAGTTTAAGCAACGTTTTCAATTGTACTTATTAGCTATTGGTGCCGACGATAAGAGTGCAAAGACGAAAGCATCAGTGTTCTTACATGTAGTGGGCGAAGATGCGCTAGAAGTCTATAACAACTTTCAGTTTGACGCAGAAGATGACAAAATGAAATTGGATAAAATACTGAGGAAGTTCGAGGAGTACTGTATTCCGAAAAGAAACGTCACGTTTGAGAGGCACAGATTTTTTACATGTGTTCAGAAAACGGGAGAGTCAATTGATCAGTATGTAACCGAGTTGCGGAACCGAAGCAAGACGTGTGAATTTGGAGAACTGACAGACTCGTTGATAAAAGACAGACTTGTTTGCGGAATTCCAGATAATAGTCTACGAGAAAGGCTACTGAGAGAAGAAAAATTGGACTTAGAGAAAGCAATTACTATGTGCAGAGTGGCGGAAACAGTCAGAACACAAGCAGAAGAACTGGTCGGTGAGAGTTGCAATGTCGATGCAGTGAGAAGAGAAGAACGAGGAGCAGTCAGGAAGAAAAGAGGCGCTCCCGACGTCAAGAGTGAAACGAGACTAGCGCACAGAGACGTGCAAGGAAAGGCATGCAGTCGATGTGGCACGCAGCATCCTCCCAAAAAATGCCCCGCGTATGGTAAAGTGTGTAATAATTGCAACAAAAAGAACCATTATGCAAGACAGTGCATGAGTCAGGCACAACAGAGCAAAGTGCATACAGTGAATGAGAGTGACTCTGAGGAATTCTATGTGGATGTAGTAACAGAAGAAAATACAGACAAGAAAGATTGGATGCTGAACCTGAAAGTGAATGATGCAAACATTGTGATGAAATTAGACACTGGAGCTCAAGCAAATGTGATTTCAGAGACTGTGTTCAACAAAATCAGACCCAGACCTAAATTACATGCAACAAAAGTGAAAGTGAGTGGATATTCCGGAGCAGCAATACCTGTTAAAGGAAAATGCATGGTCAAAGTGACACATAAGGACAAAGAGCATACACTGGCGTTCATAGTAGCGGCCGGGAATGTGCAGACCATATTAGGATTAGCTGCTTGTGAGAGACTGAATCTAGTAAAAAGAGTGTTAACAGTGGAAAATGCAGATACAGAGTATGACGAACTGATGGAAGAGTACAAGGATCTGTTTCAGGGTCTAGGCTGTCTTCCTGGAGAGCACACGATCCAAGTTGACAAGACAGTATCACCAGTCATCAATCCATGCCGAAAAGTGCCATTTGCTCTTCATAAGCCCATGAAAGAAGAATTGGACAGGATGGAAAGACTGGGAGTGATCGAGAGAATAGACGAACCAACTGACTGGGTGAGTTCTCTGGTCATTGTGAACAAAAAGAATGGCAAACCTAGAATATGTATGGACCCAAGAAATTTGAACAGAGCTATAAAGCGAGAACATTTCAAATTACCCACAAGAGAGGAAATAATGTCACAGTTTGCTAACGCAAAGTATTTTAGCAAATTGGATGCGTCTTCTGGATTTTGGCAACTCAAATTGGACAGTGCAAGCTCAAAATTGTGCACGTTTAACAGCCCTTTTGGCAGATACCGATTTTTGAGATTACCATTCGGCATAGCCTCAGTGCCTGAGGTGTACCATAAGACAATTCATATGATCTATGAGCATCTGGAAGGTGTAGACACATCAATGGACGATATAATCATATGGGGAAGTACAAAAGCTGAACACGACAAGAGACTGAAAGGTGTCCTAGAAGCGACAAGAAAAGCAAACTTAAAACTGAACAAAGAGAAATGCCAGCTGGGCGTGAAAGAACTGACATTTGTTGGAGACATACTGAGCAGCGAAGGGGTTAGGCCTGATCCCAGAAAAGTGTCAGCAATAGAAAACATGCCAAGGCCACAATGCAAGAAAGACGTGCAGCGGTTCAATGGAATGATAAACTACATGGGAAAGTTTATACCCAATCTCTCTGAATGCATGGCACCACTGAGACAACTAACCAAAAAGAAAACAGAATGGGAGTGGAGTCATGAACATGAAAAAGCATGGAAAGACCTGAAGACTCAGCTTACACTTGAACCGGTACTTAGATTCTATGATCCAGCTAAACCCATCAAGATCTCATCCGATGCATCACAGAGTGGACTAGGAGCTGTTCTTCTGCAGCTGTACGATGAATGGCAGCCAATTGCATATGCATCACGCTCAATGACAGACGCAGAGACGCGTTATGCACAAATCGAAAAAGAACTGTTGAGTATAACTTATGCCTGTGAGAGATTTCACCAGTTCGTGTCAGGACAGGAAATTAGTGTGGAAACTGATCATAAACCATTGATCGCACTGTTTCAAAAGCCACTCAATGACTGTCCACTGAGAATCCAGAGAATGATGATTCGCCTTCAATGCTACTCTTTGACAGTGACATATACACCAGGGAAGCTGATGTACACAGCCGACACCTTGTCAAGAGCAGTTGACCCAAAGGAACCGGTGAGCAGTAACATAAATGATGATGTGAATGCTTATGTGGACATGATCACAAGTGCCTTACCTGTTTCTGATGTCAAGATGGAACTGATAAAGACAGAGACATACAAAGATCAAACTTTAAAAAGATTATGTCAAATCATCAAAGATGGATGGCCCAACACAAAGCAAGATTGTTCACCTGATATCACAGAATACTGGAATTGCAGAGCAGAGTTGTCCGTAGTTGACGACATCATCTACAAGGGCAGTAAGATCGTCATTCCAAAGAGTCTACGACATGACATGCTCAAGAAGATTCATGCAGGGCATCTTGGAATTGAAAAGTGTCGTAAAAGAGCTCGCGAGGTGATGTACTGGCCGCGGATAAATCGAGACATCGCAAATGAAGTGTCTGATTGCTCAACATGTCTGAGATATCAATCAAGCAATCCAGCTGAACCACTCAAACCGCACACAGTGCCCGACAGACCATACCAAAAAGTGGGTGCTGACCTGTTTGAATGTGCTGGAAGAGACTACATTGTCGTGACAGATTACTACTCGTTATATCCAGAGGTTAGTAGACTGAACACTACAACAGCGGAGGCAGTAATAACAGCCATGAAAGCCATCTTTGCGAGACATGGAGTGTGCCAAGTGAGGTCTTCTCAGATAATGGACCGCAATTTTCCAGTGAGAGCTTCAAACGCTTTGCTGAGGAATGGAACTTTGTGCACACAACATCGAGTCCGCATTACCCACAGTCGAATGGACTAGTTGAAAAATCAGTTCAGACTGTGAAGAGACTGCTGTACAAAGCCATGGACAGTGGAACAGACTACTACCAAAGCCTGCTCGTGTACCGCACAACACCGCTGGAGTGTGGTATGTCACCTGCAAGACTCCTCATGGGACGCAGACTGAGATCAAACCTGCCTATTCAGGAAAAGCTGCTGAAAACAAAGGAGGGAGGAAAGGTGAAGAGGTACAAAGAACAGCAGAAAGCAAAACAAAAGTTCTACTACGACAGAGGGACACAGAACTTACCTGAACTGCATACTGGCGACAAGGTGCGACTCAAAGACAAAACCAACACATGGGCACAGAAAGCAACTGTCCTGAAAGAGATTCAACCAAGATCATACAACATTCAGACAGAAGATGGCGCTGTGCTGAGGAGGAATCGCCGTGACATCCTGGGGCCAGCCAAAGCAGATCAGCCGTCTGATGAAGCAGCCGAGCAACGTCAGCATCCAGAGAATCCATCATCTGAGGCAACAGATCCTGCTCCGAGTCCAGAACAACCCCTCAAGAGATCTTCAAGGATTATAAGACCACCTGAGAGACTGATTGAACAGATTTAGTATAGTAGTTCAGTCAGGATGTGGTAACATTTTTGAAATTTAGTTTTACATAGTTTGATGGATTTTCAGATTAAAGTAAGTAAATTACAATAGAGTAACTGTAAGGTTAAAGTAAGTTCAAAAGGTTTAAAGGTGCATGAGCCATCATTTTAAAAGTATAATACTTTTACTTAAAGAAGGGAGATGTAATGATATGAACAATTTGATTGGTCATCCTGAGTGATGTGATTCCCTATGAGCTAGATAGGTGGCGCATGCGCATACGGAAGGCTAGTGTTAGAACAGGTAGATGGAGTGGTGAACACAGTTCAGAGTGTACGCCTGTAATATGAGTGTGCAACCAGTTACTAGATAAAGCTCGTTCTTTTCAAGTACCAGTGTGTTTATTGAAGAACCCACAACACAAACAAAATAATGAACGCCTCCATAAAACTACAAGATGGACACTATCAGTTGCCGCTGCCATTTAAAGGGGATCCCAAAATGCCCAACAACCGGCTGATGGCAGAGCAAAGGGCAGAGTCTTTGAAGCGGAGGTTTGGGAGGAACACTATCTTCAAAGAAGAATATACACTGTTCATGAACACTATGTTGAAATGTGGACATGCTGAACTCGTGCCCAAAGAGGAAGTGGCATTACAGAATGGCAAAGGCTGGTACATACCCCACCAGGGAGTACGTCACCCCAAAAAGGGAAGCTTGCGAGTGGTTTTTGACTGCTCCGCATCTTACCAAGGAACATCTCTCAACAGTAAACTCCTGAAGGGCCCAAATCTCACAAACTCCTTGATTGGCGTCCTGCTACGTTTCTGTCATGGGAATGTGGCCATACTGGCGGATGTGGAGATGATGTATTATCAGGTGAAGATACCACCAGAGCATGTTGACTTTTTGCGCTATTTGTGGTGGGAAGATGGCAACACATCTCAGCCTCTCATGGAATATAGGATAAGTTGAGTGCATGTTCCTTTAAATGATAACAAGCCACTGTTCACCCCACCCCCCTCTTCCACCAGCCAATTAGGTAACATTTTTCTCTTGAATATTCATTCATAAAGGTAGTTCTCAAGCCATGAGTGGAGATACTCAGATGAGGGACCTATTCAGCTGAGGTGAGTTTCTTTGAGAAGAATGCTACCAGGTGGAGCTTGGGCTTTTCGCTGAAGCGCTGTGAGAGGACACCTCCTACACTGGTCTCGGAGGCATCCATCTTGACCATGAATGGTCGGGTAGGGTCAGGATGTTGAAGGATTGGGGCTGCGGTGAAGGCGGTCTTGATCCTATTGAAGGCTTCTTTGGCTATGCGAGTCCAGTGGAGGCGCTTGGGACCCTTCTTCAACAGGGTGCTGCTATAGTGCTGAAACTTCTAATAAAATGATAGAAGTTAGGCGAAACCTAGGAAATATTGGAGCTCCTTGACTGAGGTGGCTACCGGCCAGGAAGTCACCACAGATACTTTGGAGGGGTCTATACTGACCCCCTCTGCACTGATGATGCACCCCAAAAAGGAGATCTGACGTGTGTGGAATCCGCACTTCTTGGCTTTGACATAAAGGTGATTCTCTAACAGGCATTTGAGCACTGATCTGATGTGTTCGAGATGGCTCTCTTCATCTGGGGAGTAGATCAGGATATCATTGATGTATGCCACAACATATCTCCCTAACATGTTCCGAAGCACGTCATTAATGAGGCACTGGAAAATGTTTGGTGCTGAAGAGAGATCATATGGCATTACTCAGTACTCAAAATGGCTGGCGTTGGAGCTGAAGGCTGTCTTCCACTCATCTCCTTCTCAGATTCGGACCAAGTCAAGTTTGTTTGTATATTGCTTTTAACAATAGACATTGTCCCAAAGCAGCTTTACAGAATTTGAATGACCCAAGACATGAGCCAATTTTATCCCTAATCTATCCCCAGTGAGCAAGCCTGTGGTGACAGTGGCAAGGAAAAACTCCCTCAGATGACATGAGGAAGAAACCTCGAGAGGAACCAGACTCAAAAGGGAACCCATCCTCATTTGGGCAACAACAGACAACATGACTATAACATTAACAGTTTTAACATGAAATCAGTTTTGTTGATGTTATAACTCTTCATTAATGGAAACTTGAGTGCAAAACTGTTCATGACAACTGCAGTCCTAAAGTTAGCAAGTCAACTGTAGTCCTCAGCCATAAAAGCATTACTGTAAGTGTCCAGAGCGTCGTCCAAGTGTGACTTTCAACTGTCCACATGGGGCCATCCTCCACAGGAGTGATATGATGAGACTCCAACCAGACACCGGGCATCAGGATGGATCAGGCAGGTCTGAGGAGCAGAAGAGGTCAGCATCTCAATTTCAGGATTGACATGTAACTCAGAGGGACATATTTTTTTTTTTTGGGGGGGGAAGAGAAAACACAGGTTGTTAGGTATGCCCAATGTCACCTGAATAAGTAGGTACAGTAAACATTTTGCACTGAGTACAAGCAGGGACTCTGGCAAAACTAACTATGACAGCATAACTAAAAGGGGAGAGCCAGAAGGTAACACAGGCATGAGGGAGCACTAGGACATAAAGCAGCCAGCCACTACACTGTCAACAAACTCGAGTGAGCAAGCGAGTGGGGGACTGACAGCATCCATACATCCCAGTTTACCAAAACACTATGTCTGAGGATCCTTCAGATTTACACCTGCCATACCACACAGTGATGCAGTTGGTCAGGATGCTCTCAATCACGTAGCTGTAGAAGTTGCTGAGGATCTTGAGTGACATACCAAACTTCCTCAGCCTCCTCAGAAAGTACAGTCACTGTTGAGCCTTCCTAACCAGCTGTGTGGTGTTAAGTGTCCATGTGAGGTCCTCACTGATGTAAACACCCAGGTATTTGAAGCTGCTCACCCTCTCCACCTCAAGCTCCTGGATGAACAGTTGCCAATGAGGTCTCCTCTCCTTCCTCATGTCCACCATCATCTCCTTTGTCTTGTCCGTGTTGAGGGTGAGGTTGTTGTCCTCACACCATGACACCAAACTGGCCATCTCCCTCCTGTAGGCCGTTTTGTCACCGCCAGTGATGCGTCCTGTCACCGCCAGTGATGCGTCCTATCACTGCGGTGCCGTCTGCGAACTTCAGGATGATGTCCTTGTGGGAGGTGACACAGTCATGGGTGAACAGAGTGTAGAGGATGGGGCTGAGGACGCATCCCTGTGGGGTGCCAATGTTTGTGATGATGCTGGATGAAGTCCTATTACCAATCCTGACAGTCTGGGGCCTGCCAGTCAGGAAGTCGATGAGCCAGTCACAGAGGGTGGGGTGCAAACCAAGTGTGGGCAGTTTATGGATGAGTTTGTGGGGGATGACCATGTTGAAGGCAGAGCTGTAGTCAACAAAGGGCATCCTGATGTAAGAGTATTTGTTTTCCAGGTGGGAAAAGGCATAATGGAGGGCAGTGGCAATGGCATCTGAGGTGGACCTGTTGGGCGCGTAGGCATACTGCAGGGGGTCCAGGGTTTCCGGTATCCTGTTCTGAATGTGGGCCAGTACCACTCTCTCAAAGTACTTTGAGATGATTGGAGTGAGTGCTATTAGCATGTAATCATTCAGGCAAGTGGGTGGGCTCTTCATGGGAAGAGGGACGATGGTTATGTTCTTGAAGCAGGAGGGAACAGTGCTCTGGCTGAGGGAAAGGTTGAAGATGGTGATGAAAACATCAGCCAGCTCATTGGCACATACTCTGAAGGCCCGCCTAGGGATGTTGTCTGGTCCTGCAGCTTACCTGGGGTTGATCCTCCTCAGAGCTTTGTGTACCTGACCTGATGAAACTGTTGGTGGGGGGGAGGGGAGTTGGGTGGTCCAGGTGTGTGTGTGTCTCCTCTCTGTGCTGTAGCTAGAGGTCTCAAAGCAGGTGTAGAAAATGTTGAGGTCATCCGGCAGGCGGTCTGTGGAGCTGATGGTGGTGGTCCTGTAGTCTGTGATGTGCTGCAGGCCTTCACCTGGGGTCAGCAGTAGAATAGAAGCCATCCAGCTTCTCTCTGTACTGCCTCTTGGCCACTGTAATGGCTTTCCTCAGTCCATACTTCGCCGCTTTGTACTCCGTCTCATTGCCTGATCTAAATGCAAGAGAGCGAGCACACAGCATGCATTGTACCTGACTGTTTACCCAGGGCTTTTGGTTGGGGAACTTCCTGATCTGTATGGTGGGCACAATGTTGCAGACACATGTGCTGATGTACCCAGTCACATACTCAGCATAGTCCTGTATACTGACAGAAGAGTCCTCCAAAGTGGCTGCAGCTTTAAACGCATCCCAGTCTGAGCAAAACAGTCCTGAAGGATGCTCTCAGTCTCTGGGCTCCATAGTTTGACTTGTTTGGTGACAGGATTTGTTTGTTTTAGGAATGAACATTGAATGATAATTCACATTGAGTCAGAGTGGGAGAGGTGCTTAAGTAGCAAGGGCTGATGAACCAAGAAATGAGTGACAGGTGTAATTAATAGACAGGTGATAGAGGGCGCTGTGGTTCTTGGGTATTGTAGTTCTGAGAAGCCATGTTTGAAATTTGTTTAGAGCTGGGGCTCTCAACATCATTACTGACATGAAGTTTAAATCTCACTCAGCTAGATAAAGTATGCACAGTACTGACACAGATACTATTAAACAATCCTGTTGTCATAGCAATGTGATTCTTGCCATCTAAAAAGATATAATTTCTCAGTGAATAAAAAAACAAAACAAAGAAAAGCATGTCACATAAAAATACAAGGAAATTTTTTGGGAAATAAAAACCCACCGCGAGCAGCAAGTGTTTATAACAGGGTTGGGAATTAACTTTTTTGTTCCCCTGCCACTGTGGCTGGTGGATTCCAAAATCTACCAGCTGCTCAATTTTTGTTTTTACCAGCCACTTTCTTGTTTTAACTGAAAGTGTGTAACTGCAGATTAAAAATAATACAGTAAGAGCTACAATATTCAAACATGATTATTTAGATAAATAGGCTATTTTATTTCACGTTAAATATTTAAACTCAAGGAAAATATTGATATTCATTCTCTCTCTCATTCACACACAACTGTGAACTGATGGAAGTTACATTTGATGAGTTGGGCAGACTAAAAAGCCACTAACCATTCATGGGACTCCCCATTGTTGGCTTTTCTTCACTTCTCATTTTAAAAAATAAATGTTTTTTGACCTTCACTTCTTTAGCCTGCATCTCCTGAGAGGTTTTCTCTGCAGACCTTGTAACCCCTATGGTGTAACACTTTTTGTTTGTTTGCTTCAACACTAACCTAGACTGCTTGACCTGAGGTAATTCTCTTTAACTGTGTATTGGAAAAATATTAATCATAACATTAATGTTAACACTTGTGTTAGACCATGGCCTCATTTTATCAAAGTAGGTTTGTATAACTGTTTAATTTGTTGACTAGTAGCGTGTGATTTTTGTAAAGATAATTGAAGTATATGACAAAAAAATGCCTTTGTTCTCTTCTCTGCTAAAATAGTTCGTCCTTGCATACCAGAGGAGGAGACAGCTCTGTGTGGTATGGACATGCTACCATATAAGGGGGTATGAATGAATGAATGAATGAATTTATTTATTTCGAACATGTATAAAAATGTATGTAACTATTTGTACATACAAAAGAAAGAAAATGAAAAACAGTGACAAAAAAAGAATAAATAAAATAAAGAGCTAATACCTTACAATACACCGCACATTGTTCGAAAAAGGAGTGGGAAGAAGTACAATACTTTTTTTAATTTCCCACCCCTTTTTAACTATCCCGAAATCCAAACTACATTAATACACCTATAAAAATATATACCATATATACACTTCATGAATATCCATATAAATATATAATTACAAAAATAAATATATACTACAAACCATATATATATATATATATATATATATATATATATATATATATATATATATGAATGAGTGATTCCACGCTTATGGGTACTGAAATGGGGACATGAACTTATTTTTAAAAATTCACCTAAAACCATTTCTTTTTTTTACCATCAGGTCACAAAAAATGTAATCTTTAATGAATGATATGTTAAAAGATAACTTTAATTTTCTGAGATGTAATAAAAACATATTTATATGCCAAAGTCAAGTCTAGGAGTTCCAAAATGATGTCTGTTACATTACTTCTGTTACGATTGTCCATCTCGCGTCTGTTACAAATTAATTACAATCTAGCTATATACCATGTTAATCTTATTGAAAGAATGTGTATGTTTATTCTATTACACATGTTTATTAATTATATTTGCTAAAACATCACCTTCCTATGTTTCAAAAAGTAATTCTACATTGTTAAAATTGAGAATATATTATGTCCACAACACTTCTGTTACGTTCTGACTTTGGCATATAAATATGTTTTTATTACATCTCAGAAAATTAAAGTTATCTTTTAACATATCATTCATTAAAGATTACATGTTTTGTGACCTGATGGTAAAAAAAGAAATGGTTTTAGGTGAATTTTTAAAAAATAAGTTCATGTCCCCATTTCAGTACCCATAAGCGTGGAATCACTCATATATATATATATATATATATATATATATATATATATATATATATATATACACATACATACACACACATACTATATATATATATATATATATATATATATATATATATATATACACACACACTTCATAATTATCTATATAAATATTTAGTTACAAAATTAAATATATACTACATTCCACTTCATAAATATCCATATAAATATATAATTACAAAAATATATATATACTTTATACCATATATACACTTCATAAATATCTATATAAATATATAATTACAAAAATAAATATCTACTACATACCTATCCCTGTAAATATGAAGATATCTATCCCCATAAATAAATATATACCATATACTAAGTTAGTTCTAATATAACAATCAACCCTATTCTATTTATCCCTCATCATCCTCCGTTAACATACTTCCTCTTCAATATACTTGTTTAAAAATATTTTTTTGTACCTTTTTTTTAAACAGATTTATATTTGCACTTTGTTTTATTTCTGTCTCCAGTCTGTTCCATAAAGTCACCCCACAGCTCGATACGCACATGCTTTTCATATTTGTTCGAACCTTTGGTTTTTTTTAAATTTAGGTCTCCCCTTAGATTATATCCCCCCCTCTCTCTCACTAAACATTCCTTGTGTATTTTTCGGCAATAGATTATTTCTTGCTTTGTACATTATTTGTGCTGTTCTGAATTTGACCAGATCCATAAATTTCAACATGTGTGATTTTATGAATAGTGAGTTTATGTGATCTCTGTATCCTGTTTTGTTTATTGTCCTTATTGCTCTTTTCTGTATTGTACATATCGGCTGCAGAGTGGTTTTGTAGGTGTTTCCCCAGACTTCGACACAATAAGTCAGATATGGCAAAAATAATGAGTAATATAGAGTATGCAAAGATTTACAATCAAGAACATCTTTTGTTTTCCACAGAATTGCCGAGCACTTTGCCAGTTTTGCTGGTACATATCCTACATGAGGTTTCCAGCAGACTTTAGGATCCAAAATCACACCAAGAAATTTAATTTCCTGTACCATTTCTATCTTAGTATTGTCTATTATCAATTCTACATTACAATCTATTTTGTGTCTCCCAAACAACATAATCTTTGTTTTGCTTAGATTTAATGATAATTTATTTTTGTCAAACCATAGTTTTAGTTTATTTATTTCAGTTGTGATTATCTCTAAAGTCTGCTGCAAATTCTCACCGGAACAAAAAATATTGGTATCATCTGCAAACAAAACAAATTTCAGTACTTGCGAAATTGTACATATGTCATTGATGTATATTATGAATAATTTCGGACCTAATATTGACCCCTGTGGTATCCCGCATGTAATGTTCATGAAATCAGATTTATGGTCACATATCTGCACAAACTGTTGCCTGTTTCTTAGATAGCTCGACAGCCAACTCCACCCAACTCCCCTAACACCACACTTTTCTAGTTTACTTAATATTAGGGCTGTAACGATACACCCAACTCACAATTCGATTTGTATTGCGATTTTTGACCCACGATTCGATACGCCCACGATTTTTTTTTCATGTTTTTTTAAAGTAGTAAATTTGACTTATTAACATTTACTTACTTACATTAACTATTTAATAACAAATAATTCAGACCACTGCAGAGAATGAGTAATATGTATGCAAAAATGAACAAATGTATATCCAAAGATTGTTTTATTTCTCAAAATAATACTGTTGAGCCGGAAGCTCTGTTTTTTTCGGTTCTGAAAAAGTCATTTTTCCAAATCGTGTAAATCCGTTAAGATTTTTTTTTTTTTGGGGGGGGGGGGCTCTCTCACTGTCTCACTCTCATAGGGCCAATGATTTTCTGTGATCGCGGAAAACAGATGGAAATTACAGAATTTTTATGGTGAAACATTGCTCGCGTGTCAAAATGTAACTGCCGCAGAAGGCTTCCGCCCAAGCAGACATCAGGCCCGGCGCCATGGGGGGGCGAAAGGGGGTGTCGCCCCCTCGTGGCTACAGCCCCGCCCCCTCAACGGAGACTCAGATCACTTAATTGTTTTCTTATGAAAATATAATGTATTATAGACGTATTAATAATTTGCATTTTCAAATACGAAATATTAAGTTGTTGAGCATTGCACAAAAATACATTTCACATAAATCACTACTCAAACTGGCACGGTAGAACAAATCTGATTGGTTGTTATGATTCTTACGTTGCAATCGTAGAATTCAACTGTATTAAGGTAGGATTATTTCAAAAAGCCTGAATTTAATATTAACCCTGTTTTAGACATATGTATCAATCCTAACTACTGGGGACTACTAGTTATTGTGGGTGTGTGTGTGAAATGCTGACACAGCCGCGCACACACAGACCTGTGATAAGGACAAGGGGAGGGGTCGTGCGGGCGGGTGGGGGTTTTACATGCACACTTACAAGTGCACTGTCTCTGCAATATCCTGTAATATGCAGTCAGTTTACGGGAGTAGTCTTTCCCCCTCCGAATTAAACGAATTCAATCACAATATTGTGAATCCATTTTCTTTCTTTGTAGGCTAAGTTTATCTCCGTTTATGTTGGTGCATGTGTTCATATATGGTCCGCTTTGTGCGCAAATAGCGTAAGAATATGTGTCGTTGACGTCACCCCCCATGCAGCGGGGGTGAAAATTCATCACTTCAGAGTGTTTATTTTGTCCCCTACACGCCTAAACTGGGATCGCGGATTAAGTGGTTAGCGTTGACTCGGTGCGAGTCAGGAAGGCTATTACTGGTGCAGCCGCGTCTGTTAATTTTTTTAAATTATGATTTTGGCCGCCGAGCCAAGTACCTTAGACTTGCATTGACGTTTTGTTTTCATGCCGCGGAGCTATTTGTATGTATTTTAAATGTAAAGGACTTGCCTGTAGGTTTGTGTGTGTTGTTTTATGTTTGGCATCTTTCCGGTTGTACCGCGTGTCTGTGAGAAAATTGGAGGGGAAGGTTAACAGGTGGGCACGGGAGTTGATAAAGTGCAACTGCCCTGGTAATATGTCACATGATTTTCCCGTACTAAAGCAACCTTCAGGGCCGTGGTTTTGTGGTTGGCGCAGTTAATTGTTTGAAACACGTTGTCAGACCGCCATCACTACTACAGACTATATGAAAAATATTTGCCCCCTTGCGATTTCTAATTGCCCCCTTAGTAAACTGTTCCTGGCGCCGGGCCTGGCAGACATGCCTTCAGTGTTGCCAGATATTGACGTTTTCCACCCCAAAATATGTTCAAAACCAGCCAAAAAGCACCTAAACCTGCCCAATCTGGCAACACTGCATGCCTTTCCGGTCAAGTGATTGTGATTGGCTTGTGGCACACCTAGCCAGCCAATGAGCTGCTTGTTTACAGATTCGCTCCCCGCGTCGCAACCAGAATGGCGACCGCTTAAAAGAAATGAATGCTCTGCCAGTGGCGAGTGTGGACGTTGTGTGACTCGCAGAAGATTGTCGCAGGTCGGCGAAAAAACGACTTACTAATAGATATAAAAAAATAAAAGTAATTTAAGTAAGTTTAAAATGTAATTTAAATAAAAAGTAAAGTATTCATAAATTGAAGTTTGGAAGCGCCTCTGCTTTTGGGCTGAGAAGTTTGAAAGGGTGTACCGCGATTCTGCCTTCTTGTATCGCGATACGGATCGTGGCTCTGCGTATCGCGATTTCGATACGCATATCGTTACAGCCCTACTTAATATACTATGATCAATAGTATCGAATGCTTTTTTTAGGTCCACAAATACTCCAATTGCTATTTTTTTATTGTCTATACATTTTGTGATTTCCTCTATTAGTTCCATTAGTGCCATCGATGTTGATCTGTCCGTTCTGAATCCATATTGACTGTCTGTAAGGAGGTTGTGTTTTTCAATGAATTTGTCCAGTCTATCTGAAAAAAGTTTTTCAAGTATTTTGGAGAATTGGGGGAGTAAAGAAACAGGCCTGTAGTTTGTGAAATGGTGTCTATCTCCAGTTTTAAACAATGGTATCACTTTTGCAATTTTCATTTTGTCTGGAAATGTACCTGATTGAAAAGATAAATTGCAGATGTGGGTGAGTGGTTTCACAATTCCCTCAATAACTGTCTTTACTGTTAACATGTCTATATCATTCCAGTCTGCAGAAGTTTTGTTTTTACATTTTCTTACAATTTGGATAATTTCTTCCTCATCAGTTGCAGTTAGAAAAATTGTACTTGGATTTCTGTCCCCCATATCTTCTATGTCCCCACATTGTGTTGTCTCGGGTTCCTTTATTTTTGCTGCTAAATCTGGTCCCACATTTACAAAGAATTGATTAAAACCATTCACCACATCCTCCATATTATTTATGGTCTTATCATTTTCAGTGTAGTACTCCGGGTAATTTGTAATTTTGGATCCATTTCTCACAATACCATTTAGTACAGTCCATATACCTTTAATATTGTTTTTATTTTTCTCCACTAATTTATTATAATAGTCTTTCTTACATATCCTCATAATATTAGTTAATTTATTTTTATATTTTTTATATTTTTCCTCTGCCTCTATAGTTCGATGCTTTAAGAATTGTCTGTATAATATATTTTTCTTTTTGCAGGCATTTTGTAGCCCCTTGGTGACCCACAGACTATTTGTATATTTATGTATATTACTGTATTTCTTTATAAGACAATTTTTATTATATAGTTCATTGAATATTATTAAAAATTCCTCATATGCTTTATCAACATCTTTTTCTTTATAAACTACATTCCAGTCCTGTATTAAGTCATTTTTTAGTGCAATCATGGTTTCTTCAGTTTTCACTCTTATATATTTATAATTTTTAATATCCTTTTTCTTGCTATAATTACAGTAATATACATTAAAAATAGGTAGGTGGTCACTGATGTCTGTTAATAGTAGTCCACTCTCTGTATTATTTTCCAGGATATTAGTAAATATATTATCTATTAAAGTGGTGCTGTGAGAAGTGATCCTGCTTGGTCTGGTAATAGTTGGGTACAGTCCCATACTGAACATTGAGTTAATGAACTCTTCTGTCATTTTGTGTTTCTTATGATTAAAGAGGTCAATGTTAAAATCACCACAGATATACATGACCTTCTGAGTTGATTTTATAAACATACTTTCCATCCAATCTATAAAAACTTCTATGCTTGATCCAGGAGATCTGTATATACAGCTCACTATTATATTTTTCATTTTTTCACAACATATTTCTATTGTAATACACTCCATCCAATCATCAACAGCTACCGTCATTTTATTATTAATTTTATATTCCAAACTATTATCAACATATATTGCCACTCCCCCTCCTCTTTTGTTCTTTCTATTGATATAATTTAATTCATACCCGTTCAGCTCAAAATCTACTCCCATCTCATCTTTGATCCAAGTTTCTGATATGGCTATTATATTGAATGGAGTATTGAACTGACTGAGATATTCCTTCATTTTATGGAAATTGGCATACAGACTTCTGGTATTGAAATGAATAATTGATATCTTATTTCCGTCTCTGATCTTTGCATTGTATTGATATTCAGTGCAATACCGGCAGCTGATATTGATGTTGCTAAAAAGATTATTTTCCAGATCAGTATTATTTTCCATATCTTGTATTTTGTGCTCAGTATAAAGGAAAGTGTCCAGTTCTTGTGTCCAGTGTCCAATCCTTGTGTCATGATTGTAAATTGCTTTGATTGGCTCCCTCAGAATTTGTCCAGTTCCCCAATATCTCGGATGACCAAGATCTTGGCCTCTTCTGGAGATCCCTTCAGCTTGATGAAAATCTTGCAGTTTTGTGTCCAAGTGTTCTGGATTTTCCCCTGTTTCCTCAGGAGTCTCGCCTTTTTTGCAATGTCTGCATTTTTTTTGGTTAAGTGCTCATTTAAAAAAACATCTGAGCCTTTCAGTTTCTTCCCTTGTTTTAACAATTGCATCTTATGCTTTCTGTTGGCAAATCTCATTATTACCGCCGGTTTGCCTGTGTTGCTTCTCCGTGGGAGAGGGTGACATGCTTCGATGTTAGTGCTTTTTACCTCAATCCCCTTGGAGTGCAGGAATGCTAACACCTGTTGCTCCACAGAGTTAGCATCCTCCTCGTTCAGTTCCTCTCCATCTCTTCTCGCCACTGCTCCAGTTTTAGGTCACTTCCGGCGCTGCACTGCGGCGACGAGTGCCAGTCAGTGCGTCTGAACTATTTGTTTGTTTTTTATAGTTTGTGTTTAATTTCATCTTTTGTTTCACAACCCCCCCCCCCCCCCCCCACACACACACACACACACGTTTTTGGACTTTCTGATTCTTGCTAGGACCAAAACAAACGTCAAGCAAAATGCGTCTAAAGGTGTTTCTGCTCATTATCCTGATAATCTACCTGTTGCTGCCGGTGGCCATTCACTCATTGAATACTGGCCACACACCTGAGAATACCGCTGTTGCAGCGGATGGGATTCTTCGCTACAGCCGAGACCAACTGCTGCAATTAAGGAATTTGCAGACCAATATCTTTCGAGACAACCTGCCCGATGAGTGTGCAAGGCGGCCGAAGGCATCGAGGAGGAAAAGAGGCCGACGTGGTGGAGTACGTTACAGGGTACGTGCGCAGGGGAGAAAACCACCTCTGCCTACGGTCATCCTGGCGAAGACAGCTGCTGAAACAGCTGACAGAGCTTCGAACGGCAGTGAGGTACCTTTCAGAATATCGAGAAAGTTGTTTGCTGTGTTTTACGGAGACATGGCTTAAAGACACGACAGACAATTCATCCCTTAGAATTCCAGGATTTTGCGACCCGATTAGACTGGACCGAGATACGCAAGTAACCGGTAAAAAGCTCGGTGGTGGAGTGTGTCTATATATTAACGAGGGGTGGTGTAATAGCTACACACTCAGAGACTCTTATTGCTCCGAGGATATTGAGCTGGTATCCCTTTCGCTCAGGCCATTTTACCTGCCTAGGGAATTTGGACAAGTGTTTGTCACCGTTGTGTATATACACCCACGCGCTAACACAAGGGCTGTTGCAAACAGGATATACGACACTGTGGCCAAAATAGAAAAAATTGCTCCTGACGCTCCAAAGTTAATTTTCGGAGACTTTAATGTGTGTTCTATCAAAAGTGTGTTGCCTAATTATTATCAGTATGTCAAGTGCCCGACAGGGAGGAAGAAAACACTTGATCTATGCTTTAGGAATATTAAAGACGCTTACAAAGACTACGCAAAAGCACCGCTTGGGGATTCGGACCACAATGTTATTCAGCTCGTCCTGCAGTACAAACAAAAGTTGAAGTTGCGCAAACTGGAGATTAAGACAATTAAACGATGGACTGATGAATCCATTGAGCGTCTCAGAGGCTGCTTCGACTGTACAATATGGGACATTTTTGTGGACATAAGTGACAGCCTAGAAGAACTAAACTCGGTTGTCACTGATTATATAGGTTTTTGTGTGGACAGTGTAATTCCAGATATAACTTTTAGAGTCTTTCCTAATGATAAACCCTGGGTCAATAAAGAATTAAAACTAGCGCTGAAAAGGAAGAGGAGGGCCTTTGCACAGGGGGACATGTTAAAGATGAAGGATACTCAGAAGGAGATTAGACAGATAATACATGACAGCAAACAGATATATAAACGGCGCATTGAGGTGCAAATGAAGGGGAATGATCTAAGGCATGCA
The DNA here is from genome assembly GCF_027579695.1 of Neoarius graeffei. NCBI lineage: Eukaryota > Metazoa > Chordata > Actinopteri > Siluriformes > Ariidae > Neoarius > Neoarius graeffei. The sequence goes on along the minus strand of NC_083592.1, from coordinate 16,378,789 downwards.
TGGCAAGGGATGTATACAATGATTGGGAAGGAGGATAAGAAAACACACATCACCACAAATGGAGATGATCTATCTTTTGCAAAAGAATTAAATATCTTTTATGCCAGATTTGAAACATCAGATTTCTCATTAGAACGAAATGCAATCAGACAACAACTAGTATATGATACCCCATCAATAAGAGTAATTGCTGATGAGGTGCGTAGAATTCTTAACAGAATTGACCCCAAAAAATCAGCTGGCCCTGACAATGTGAGGGGAAGGGTTCTGAAGGAGTGCAGTGAACAATTAAGTCCCATTTTTGCACAGCTTTTTCAAATGTCCCTGGATACATATTACATTCCCAAGGTCTGGAAATCCTCACTTATAGTACCAGTTCCAAAGGTGTCAAAACCGTGTGTTTTAAATGATTATCGTCCTGTTGCCCTTACATCAATCATTATGGAGAGCCTAGAGAGGATTGTCCTGAGACATGTTCTTGATGAAGTGCAACACAATATTGATCCATTACAGTTTGCTTACAGGGCTATGAGGAGCACAGATGATGCTCTATTGTACATGCTCCATAACATCTATTGCCATTTAGACAGCCCCAAACGATATGCTCGGGTTCTCTTTATAGATTTTTCATCTGCATTCAACACGATCAGGCCCCACCCCCACCTTATGATGGAGAGGCTGTTGCACTTGGGTGTAAATGCGAACATAATAAGATGGGTTGAGTCCTTTCTTACTGAGAGGATACAGTGTGTTAGGGTAAACAAGCTGGTGTCGCCCCCAATCTTAACAAACACTGGGGCGCCACAAGGGAGCGTAATTTCCCCTGTATTGTTTACGCTGTACACAAATGAGTGCCAAAGTAATACAGCTGATCATGTCACAATTAAGTTTGCAGATGATACAGCTATAGTGGGGTTAATACAGAACAACAATGAGACCCAATATAGGGACTGGGTGGACCAGTTTGTAGACTGGTGTAAGTCCAGCTGTCTTCTTAACACAAAAAAAACAAAGGAACTGATTATTGATTTTAGAACGGGGAACCATACCCACCAGAATATGGTAATAAACAGGGAAGGTATTGAGGTTATGATGAATTACAAATACTTGGGAACAATAATAGATGATAAATTAACATGGACATGTAACACCGATGCCATCTACAAGAAGGGGATGCAGAGGCTATACTTTATGTGAAAGCTAAGGCAATTTAGAGTTGATGGGGATATGATGCGGCTCTTTTACCATTCTTTTGTTGAGAGCATTTTATGTTTCTGTTCTGTGGCCTGGTATTCTTCCCTATCTGTAGCAAACAAAAATAAGCTGCACAGGATAATCAACATGGCCAGCAAGATTGCTTGCCAGCCATTAAGTAGTATGGCCATGACTGTAGAAACAAGGGTGGCAAAAAAGGCACATATTATTTGTGATGATGTGTCACACCTCTTACATCGGGCATACGAGTTGTTGCCTTCAGATAGGAGGTTCAGGCTGCCTTCATTCCAGACAAATAGAGCCCGCAGATCATTTATACCCACTAGTACAGCCTTGTTAAATAAGGACTCAACTGTAAGATTGTACCAGAATAACCCATTGTACTTGGTCTCTGAGTAACTGCACTTTACCATTATATTGTATGTAAGACATGAGGGGGTTTTGTCCTATGTTGTCTTGTATTTTGTCCTGGGGGGGTGTTTGTATATTGTGTCTTTTTGTGTTTTCGTAATAGTTTGTATCAGACGTACTGTAAATGGCACAGAACAATTTTCCGAAAGGACAAATAAATATCCTATCTATCCTATCCTATCTATCTATGAGCGGGGTTGAATTTGCAGTCCGGTCACAATGATGTCATTTATCCGGGTGTACTGCTCCAGCTCCTCCACTCGGTTCTCGAGAATGGCGATCCTCTTTTCCTTCTCCGTGTTCTGCAACCTCAGAGCTTTGACCTCTTCTACCAGGTCCAGGATGGCCTTCTGCTGCATCCTGACAGCAGAGATTTCTTCACCCAGAAAGTCGAGGGATTTAATATCGTCTATCTCCTCGACCGTAGGAGCTTTCTTCGGGGGCATTGCGTTGGTTGTTGTTATGCGGCCCGTTCCCACGCTACCTCTCGGTCCGCTCTTGCGCAGCCTCTCGGTCCGCTCTCGCGCAGCCTCTCGGTCCGCTCTCGCGCAGCCTCTCGGTCCGCTCTCGCGCAGCCTCTCGGTCCGCTCTCGCGCAGCCTCTCGGTCCGCTCTCGCGCAGCCTCTCGGCCTGTTCCCGCGCAGCCTCTCGGTCCGCTCTCGTGCAGCCTCGCTCCCGCGCAACCTCTCGGTCCGCTCTCGCGCAGCCTCGCTCCCACGCAACCTCTCGGCCCGCTCTCGGGTAGTAAAAAGAGGGAGCAGGTACTCCCCTGGATGCCTTCTAGCAGAGTGCACCAGTCTTCTGTATCCATATCAGAACACTTACAATAATGTCCTTTATTCTGATTCTCCTTCAGAATCCGGCATCATTTTTCCACCACAGTTTCTTGGCAATGAGGATTGTGATGCCACGAGTAGCGGGATTTTTCCCCTGAGAAGGTATGAAGCGATCCGAGATGCTCTCCAGAGACAGATCTGTGTCTGTCCAGTGAGATTGTTTGGAAGTCCCCACTGTTGCTGGTATCAAAGAACATTGGGTGAAAAAAATTCTACCTTCACTTTGCCACACAATATTGAAGCAACAGGGTCATCCAAATACTGTTGGGAACAGTAAGATCTTTTAAGTAAGGTTTGTGGAAACCTACCTAGGCACTGATGAATGTCTGAGTATTTAGCATACATATGTGCATGTTTGGAACAAGTGATAAAATATTGTGTGCGTAGTAACTCTGAAGGTTAGTATTGTGTTAAATTATGGGTCAACAAGAGTCTAAGCTGAAGGAGAACAAAATACTGGTACCACTTTCATCTTTTCCAAATGTTCAATATATGATTAATAAAAACTATGGGCTTGAGTCATGTGCACAGTTTACATTTTGGGTCACAGATTGTGGATTTCCTGAGAAGAGTAGTTTTAGCCAGAAGCAAACAGAGATGTTGGAAAGAAGGCTTAAACAAGTTGAGATTGACAATGAGAAGAGGAAAAAGAAGTAGCTTGGGATGCTTTTACTAAGTGGAAGACAGAGGCAGCAGTGCGGAGTCAGCGTACTAATCCCACTAACTTCTTTCTTTTCATTGTTGTGCTTGATTATGTCTTCGGGATTTCACTTGATAAAATGAAAGAAAAAAGTCTTACAATCAAGCCTCGACAAAGCAGAAGACATCCCGCCAAATACCTTCCAGATTTGGACTTTGCTGATGACCTAGCCTTGATCTCAGAATCCATAAAAGATGCAGAGTTATTACTATAATTGCTAGAATATGCCGCTAGTCAAGTAGGCCTCTATTGTAATGAGGGAAAGATGGCTTCCTTACCATGCGATCTTAAATCCCTAAATGCCACCAACATCAAAAAAGTAGATGATTTCAAATACGTGGGATCCCATATTGCAGATTCACAAAAGGAATTCAAGATCAGAAAACCCCTAGCGTGGGAAGCCTGTAATACGCTAGAAAAAAATCTGGCAGTCAAATTTAACTATGTCTATTCAGGTTCTATTCAGGGTGGATGAGATCCGCCCTGAGTATCTCAAGTCTCTGGATGTTGTGGGGCTGTCTTGGTTGACACGCCTCTGCAGCATCGCGTGGCGGTCGGGGACAGTGCCTCTGGAGTGGCAGACTGGGGTGGTGGTCCCTCTTTTTAAGAAAGGGGACCGGAGAGTGTGCTCCAATTATAGGGGAATCACACTTCTCAGCCTCCCAGGGAAAGTTTACTCCAGGGTACTGGAGAGGAGAATTCGACCGATAGTCGAACCTCGGATCCAGGAGGAACAATGCGGTTTTCGTCCTGGTCGCGGAACACTGGACCAGCTCTATACCCTTCATAGGGTGCTCGAGGGTTCATGGGAGTTTGCCCAACCAGTCCACATGTGCTTTGTGGATCTGGAGAAGGCATTCGACCGTGTCCCCCGTGGTATTCTGTGGGGGGTGCTTCGGGAGTATGGGGTTCGGGGCTCTTTGCTAAGGGCTGTCCGGTCCCTGTACGAACGGAGCAGGAGTCTGGTTCGCATTGCCGGCAGTAAGTCAGACCTGTTCCCAGTGCATGTTGGACTCCGGCAGGGCTGCCCTTTGTCACCGGTTCTGTTCATAATTTTTATGGACAGAATTTCTAGGCGCAGCCAGGGGCCGGAAGGAATCCTGTTTGGGAACCACAGGATTTCATCTCTGCTTTTTGCGGATGATGTTGTCCTGTTGGCTTCTTCAAACCAGGACCTTCAGCATGCACTGGGGCGGTTTGCAGTCGAGTGTGAAGCGGCTGGGATGAGAATCAGCACCTCCAAGTCCGAGGCCATGGTTCTCGACCGGAAAAGGGTGGCTTGCCCTCTCCAGGTTGGTGGAGAAGTCCTGCCTCAAGTGGAGGAGTTTAAGTATCTCGGGATTTTGTTCACGAGTGAGGGAAGGATAGAGCGTGAGATCGACAGGCGGATCGGTGCAGCCTCCGCAGTGATGCGGTCGCTTTACCGGTCCGTCGTGGTGAAGAAGGAGCTGAGCCAAAAGGCGAAGCTCTCAATTTACCGGTCGATCTACGTTCCGACTCTCACCTATGGTCATGAGCTTTGGGTAATGACAGAAAGAACAAGATCGCGGATACAAGCGGCTGAAATGAGTTTCCTTCGCAGGGTGGCTGGGCGCTCCCTTAGAGATAGGGTGAGAAGCACAGTCACTCGGGAGGAGCTCGGAGTAGAGCCGCTGCTCCTCCACATCGAGAGGAACCAACTGAGGTGGCTCGGGCATCTTTTTCGGATGCCTCCTGGACGCCTCCCTGGGGAGGTGTTCCAGGCATGTCCCCCCGGGAGGAGGCCCCGGGGAAGACCCAGGACCGCTGGAGGGACTATGTCTCTCGGCTGGCCTGGGAACGCCTCGGTGTTCTTCCCGAGGAGCTGGCCGAGGTGTCTGGGGAAAGGGAAGTTTGGGCTTCCATGCTTAGACTGCTGCCTCCGCGACCCGGTCCCGGATAAGCGGAAGAAGACGAGACGAGACGAGACTATTCAGGTTCAGACATTTAGAACTTTAGCAGAGCCAGTTCTTCTGTATGGCTCAGAAACCTGGACCCTAACTACCAAGCTTGAGAGTCGTCTTGATGGATGCTATACAAATCTGTTAAGAAGAGCACAGAACATCAGCTGGAGGGACCATGCCACTCTTGGCCAAATCTACAGAGGATTACCCCGAGTATCCTAGAAGCTTAAGCAAAAGTGTCTACAGTTTGCTGGTCATTTCCATCATGCCACAAGCAAAGTAATTTCCTTTCTCCTTCTATGGCACCCTTCTGGCAAAGTTGTATCCAGAAAGTTAACACACCCAGACACCATTGCCAGAGACTCGGGCATCGATATTGAAGAGCTGGGTTCAGCAATGCAGGACTGCTGTGTCTGGAGAGAGTTAGTCATGGGACTCTCGCCCACCCCGTAGTCAAAGGATGATGATGAATCCCACTAACAAGAGTAAGGGTGCGGTCCAAGATGGCGCCAGCAAAAAGAGCATGGTTGATGAAAAAGTTCTAACTTCTCCTACTTCTTCATATCATTTGCATGCCACACATTGAGCCATCTCGCCTGTACTCCGACCTTGACTCCTACCTGCATTTGCCTCCTCCCCCTCCTGTGCAAGATCAGCCCCATCCACAACCTCCGCAGCTGATACAACCAGCTCCGCCCCTCCAAGACCCCCCACCACCTGTCTATGCACAGATCAGTTTGACTCCAGCGAGCACAGAGAAAACATCTCATGCGGAGCTTGAGCGGAAACTACTCTGATATCTCAGCGCATAAAGAGTAAGCTGGAACTTGACAAAGAGAAACCGCTCAGGGCAGTGGAAAGATTAAATCCACAGATGCCCATCAGAGAAGTTGCAGGACAAGATGGACCAGTACTGGTGCATAGACCATGGGGTCTGGACATCACCTCAGTAGTGGATTGTTTGGAAGACCCTAGAAAGGCTGGGGGATAGAAGGCTGCTGTTCAGCTAGCAGCTTTCATTTCGGAGTTCCGCCTCACTTAAGCCTAGGTCACAACCATACATACGATTTTTTTGGCATTTCCCAAATCGCTGCGTTTTTTTTGTTCGTGGAGAAAGACGCACGTTGATCGTAAGCTTGTCTTGCAACCTGAAAAAAACGTAAGTGCCCGTAGAGTTTGTTTGATATGACAAAGAACCTCTGCGGCCAGTCTACGGCTTGAAAATCAGCATGTCACACGCGCGCCCTCCGTGCGTTTCACGCGTGCCCTCCGTGTGTTTCTTGCACGTAGACCGTGAACATCTACAAGAGGGGCATAGATCCACAGTATGCAGATAATAGTTCTTATAAACAGATGATTGAGGCTGTGCAAGCTCGTCTGCAGGAGCAGTACCCAGTTTGTCTGGATATGACTAAAGTTGCACATTGCAAACAAACACTGGAGAGATGGTTGTCCAGTATCTCCAGAAACTCACTGAAGTGTACAATGCTCACTCTGGGCTAGACAAATCTGCAGACATGGGCAGTGCAAATAATGTGACACCTTATGAGGCCCACCTTAAAAATGCCTTCTTAAATGGGATCAAGCCTGAAATCTGCAAGCAAACTAAGGACAGCTGTATCACCTGGGAAACAGCAAAGTTGAAGGACATTCTCAGTTATGCTGCCCATGCAGAGAAGAGGCTGAAGGAAAAATCGGAAAAGGCAGGGAAAATGAAAGACATGATGCATAAAGCCATGCTGACAATGGTCCAGACAGTAGGAGGATACCCCAATTCATGTGGGAGGGGCTGTGGACGAGGCAGGGGCAGAGGAAGAGAGAAGAGCGCATCGAAAGAGCAAGGGTGAATCTAATAACAGGGGATGTTTCATCTGTGGAAAAGAGGATCATTGGGCAAGAGAATGCTCTCAAGTGGAACATTCTGAGCCTAATCAGAATCTGGCCTAGGCAGACAGATCAGGGAAGGAGCGAGGTTCTGCAACTACACAATCACAAAGGCTTGCTTGTGCCCCTTTCTGCACATTCCTGCAATGAACACACACTTACACCAAAAAAAAAAAAGGTTGCCACAGCCATTGCAAACCTAGAACAATTGCAGCAACCTACTGTGAGCACATGTTAAGTATACCACACAAGCTTACTTAAAAATGCCTATGCTAACTCTTTCTGTTAATGGCCATTCCATAGATTTTTTTTTTTTTTTTTTTTGTAGATTCTGGGGCTGGTCATTCTGTCATCCATGTCATCCATGCATTCACTTAGAAACTGGAGTATCCAGTCAGTCTTGGCGTTGGAGTCGCAAAGTGACTTTTATTCTGAAATGAAACGAGCTGCAGAAACTCTTTGTTCCGGTTCGTGGGAGTGCGTTTGGAGGGTTCTTACCAGCGGGAAGAATGCGTCGACGCATGTCTCCAGAGCCTGCGCTTTGAGCAGTTGGCAACAGCTGGGCTGTGAATGGACAGGAGAGGGGAGAAGGAAGTGACAGCTCAGGAAGTGAGAGAGGAGAACTGAAGTATGGCGGGAGCTGTGAAGAGTGGGATTTGGTGCGAAAGAAAAAGAAAAGGATGTCTGGTTCCAATGACTATAGATTTAATTTAGTGGGAAGGAGTGGAAAGAAAGAATATAAAGTGTTTATAAAACTAATACAAGAAGATACGTCTTTTAAAGACTGGAATCCAATTCAGATTACAAAATGCCTGAACAAGGAAATTGGAGAGGTAAATAGTGCAAAAATATTGAAGTGGACAACTGTTAGTATTTTGCAAAAACAAAGAACAACGTGAGAAAACAACGGGAAAAAATGTGCAATGGCGAGTGGTGAAAAACGAGTTAGGGGAGTTATTACAGGAATCTTGGTAAATGTAAAAATAGAAGCATTAAAAGAAAACATTAGAAAACACTAAAATACGTGAGGCCAAACGTCTAAAGATTAAATGAAACGGTGAAATTTGAGACAGTCTTTCCGTCGTGATAACATTTGATGAAGAAAATTTGCCAGAAAAGGTCGATATAGGGTATGTGTTATGAAGTCAAAATATACATTCCACCTCCACTTCGATGCTACAAGTGTCAGAGATTTGGGCATGTAGCGGCTGTGTGCAGAGCTAAACTGAGATGCAGTAAGTGTGGTGGCGAACATGAATACAATGAGTGTGACAAACATACCAAACCAAAATGCTGTAATTGTGGAGGGGAGCACAGTGCAACTTATCAGGGCTGTGAATTCAGTAAAAGAGCAACAGAAGTACAAAAAGTAAAAGTCACTCAAGGTATTAGCTACTCAGAAGCTGTGAAGAAGGTCCCCAAAGTTATAGTCAAGTTAAGTTTATTTGTATAGCGCTTTTAACAATAAACATTGTTGCGAAGCAGCTTTACAGAATTTGAACGACTTAAAATATGAGCTAATTTTATCCCTAATCTATCCCCAACGAGCAGGCCTGTGGCAATGCTGGCAAGGAAAAACTTCCTCAGACGACATGAGGAAGAAACCTTGAGAGGAACCAGACTCAAAAGGGAACCCATCCCCATCCGGGCAACAACAGACAACATGACTAGAACATTAACAGTCCTAACAAAGTCAGCTTCGTTGAAGCTATAAACCCCCCACCGACGGAAACCCGAGTGCAAAACCGTTCACGACAATCGCAGTCCCAAAGTCAGCAAGCCAACTGCAGCCCTAAAGTCAGCAAGTCAACTGCAGTCCCCAGCCACAAAAGCACCACTGCAAGAGTCCAGAGCGTCCCCCAACTGTCCACATGGAGCTGCCCTCCACAGGAGCGATGCGATGAGACTCCAACCAGACACAGGGCACCAGGATGGATCAGGCAGGTCCGAGGAGCAGAAGAGGTCAGCATCTTGATCCCAGGACCGACATGTAACTCAGAGGGACAGATTTGGGGGGGAGAAAAGAGAGAAAACACAGGTTGTTAGGTATGTCCAATGTCACCTGAATAAGTAGGAACAGTATACTGTACATATTGCACTGAGTACAAGCAAGGACTCTGGCAACTAACTATGACAGCATAACTAAAAGGGGAGAGCCAGAAGGTAACACAGGCATGAGGGAGCCCCAGGACATAAAGCAGCCAGCCACTACACCGTTAACAAATGCGAGTGGGGACTGACAGCATCCATACATCCCAGTTTACCAAAACACTATGTCTGAGGACCCTCCAGAGCTACAACTTTACCTCATAAACACCATTAACAAAAGGCTTGACTAAACAGATATGTTTTCAGCCTAGACTTAAACACAGACTGTGTCTGATTCCCAGACACTACTTGGAAGTCTGTTCCATAACTGTGGGGCTTTATAAGAAAAGGCTCTGCCCCCTGATGTAGCCTTCACTATATGAGGTACCAGCAGATAGCCTGCACCTTTTGATCTAAGTAGGCGTGGCGGGTCATAGAGGAGCAGAAGTTCACTCAGGTACTGTGGTGCAAGACCATTCAGTGCTTTAAAGGTCAATAATAGTACTTTATAATCAGTACAAAATTTGATTGGGAGCCAATGCAGTGTGGATAAGACAGGGGTGATGTGGTCATATTTTCTAGTTCTAGTAAGGACTCTTGCTGCTGCATTTTGAACTAACTGGAGCTTGTTTATGCACTTATTGGAACATCCAGACAGTAAGGCATTACAATAATCCAACCTGGAGGTAACGAAAGCATGAACTAGTTTTTCCGCGTCGTGTAGTGACATTTAAATTTCTTACCTTAGCAATATTTCTGAGATGAAAGAAAGCTATCCGGGTAATGTTATCAATGTGAGTTTTGAATGAAAGACTGGGGTCAATAATCACTCTGAGGTCTTTTACTGCTGCACGTGAAGAAACAGAAAGGCCATCCAGAGTTACTGTGTAATCAGAAAACTTACTTCTAGCTGCATGTGGTCCTAGTACAAGTACTTCAGTTTTGTCAGAGTTAAGCAGAAGGAAATTAATAAGCATCCAGTGTCTAATGTCCTTTACACATTCCTCAGTTCTCTTAAGCTGGTGTCTCTCATCAGGTTTTGCAGAAACATACAACTGTGTGTCATCAGCATAACAGTGGAAACTAAATGTTTACAAATAATATCATCCAGAGGTAACATATATAAAGAAAAAAGCAGTGGACCCAAGACAGAACCTTGTGGAACACCAAACTTTACCTCAGTACGTCTAGAAATATCACCATTTATATCAACATACTGATAGCGATCAGTTAAATAAGACCTGAGCCAGGAGAGGGCCATTCCCTTAACACAACATTTTCTAGTCTATCCAGAAGAATCGAATGATCAGTGGTATCAAGTGCTGCACTAAGGTCAAGCAACACAAGCAGCGAGACACAGCCCTGATCAGACGCCAACAGTAGGTCGTTTACTACTTTAACCAGAGCTCTCTCTGTGCTATGATGTCTAAATCCTGACTGACACATTTCATGGATGTTATTCCTATGTAAATATGAGCATAACTGCTGTGCCACAGCTTTTTCAAGGATCTTGGAGATAAAGGGGAGGTTTGATATTGGCCGATAATTGGACAGCTGACAGGGATCAAGGTCAGGTTTTTTAATCATGGGTTTGATAACTGCTAGTTTAAAGGATTTGGGTACATAGCCAATCGTAAGAGAAGAATTTATTATTTTTAGAAGCGGTTCAATTACTTCAGGTATTATTTGTTTGAATAGATGTGTAGGTAAGGGATCTAGTACACAAGTTGAGGCTTTTGATACTGAGATTAATGAAAGTAATTCAGTTTCTTTTAGGGGAGTAAAACATTCTAATTGATGATCTGATACAGTTATATTGTTAACTAGAGGGTCACTTACATTGTTTGACCTTAAATTAGTAGTTTGAATTTTTTTGTCGGATATTCTCAATTTTGTCATTAAAAAAATTAATGAAATCGTTGCTACTACATACTACAGGTATGCATGTGTCTATAGTGGACTTATTCCTGGTTAATTTTGCTACAGTATTAAATAGGAATCTAGGATTATTGTTGTTATCTTCTATTTGGGAGACGAGATATGTTGATCTCGCAGCACTAAGAGCTTTTCTATACTTCAGGAAGCTCTCCTTCCACGCTAATTTGAACACTACCAACTTTGTTTGACGCCATTTACGTTCTAATTTTCAAGTGGTCTGTTTAAATGTGCGAGTGTCATCATTATACCAGGGTGCTAAATTTTTGTCTCTGACCATTTTCCTTTTAAGAGGAGCTACATTATCTAATACCAGTGTTCAATCAGAATGAGGTCAGTAGTGAAGCGCAAGGCAAGTTTATTTATATAGCGCATTTCATACACAGTGGCAGTTCAATGTGCTTTACAGAAGTAAAAGCAAAACAGTAAACAATAGAAAATAAAATTACATAAAATAAATGGGGAAGATAGAAAAAAATAATAAAAATTAAACAATAGTAGAAATAAAATAATAAAATTAAGTAAAAGTTCAGTAAAAAAAACCAGCAGAATAAAATAGAATAAAAGTTAAGTAAAGTTTAAAACATGCAGAGACTGTAAAAGTTAAGTAAAGTTTAAAACATGTAAAGATGACAATATTAATCAGTTAGCAGAAAGCATCTGAAAACAGCTTGGTCTTTAGTCTAGATTTGAAGCTGCCAACAGCAGGAGCATTTTTGATGTCCTCTGGGAGTTGGTTCCATAGCTGTACTGCATAGTAGCTAAAAGCTGCTTCACCACACTGTTTTAACAACAGGTTTTACCAGTAAATTTTGCTGCTGCGATCTGGTAGATCTGATTGGGTTAGGCCGCTGCAACATATCAGAGAGATAATTGGGCCCTGTACCATTTAGAGATTTGTACACCAGCAGCAATACTTTAAAGTCAATTCTATAGCTTACTGGAAGCCAGTGAAGGGACCTTAGAATTGGAGTAATGTGCTCTGTTCTTTTTGTTCGTGTGAGAACCCTGGCTGCTGCATTTTGAATCACCTGAAGTCGTTTGATGGTCTTTTTTTGGCAGGCCTGTGAAAAGGCCATTGCAGTAGTCAACCCTACTAGAGATGAAGGCATGTATAAGTTTTTCCAGATCATCTTTTGACATAAGTCCTCTTAGTTTGGAAATGTTTTTTAGGTGATAAAATGCAGATTTAGTGATTGCTTTCATGTGACTGTCAAAGTTTAGCTCGCTGTCAATGAAAACACCAAGATTTTTAACCATATCTTTTGTATAATCCCCTTTGTGTCAAGAATAGTGGTAATCCTGAGTCTTTCATCTTTTTTCCCAAATAGAATTACTTTTGTTTTATCTGTGTTCAGCTGAAGAAAATTTTGTGACATCCAGTTGTTGATTTGGTCGATACACTGGTAGAGACATTCAAGGGGGGCATAATCATTAGGTGATAGAGCAAAATAAATTTGGGTGTCATCTGCATAGCAGTGATACAAAATTGAGTTGTTCTTGATAAGTTGTCCAAGTGGGAGCATATAAAGGTTGAATAGTAATGGTCCAAGGATCGACCCCTGGGGGACACCACAGGTCAAGGACATTGATGTTGATGTACAATTTCCCATGGTAACAGAGAAGCTTCTATCTTTTAAGTATGATTTTAACCAATTGATAACTTTACCAGTCAACCCAACCCAGTGTTCAAGTCGATATAGCGGTATGTTGTGATCAACAGTATCAAAAGCTGCACTGAGGTCCAGTAACACCAGGACCAATGTTTTGCCTGCATCAGTATTAAGACGTATGTCATTTATAACTTAATCAGCGCTGTTTCAGTGCTATGATTGGCACGAAATCCTGACTGAAAGTTATCAAAACTGCTGTTTGATATCAAGAAGGCAGTTAATTGATTGAAGACAATTTTTTCAAGGATTTTCCCGATGAATGGTAGATTTGATATTGGCCTGTAGTTGTTTAATACTGAAGCATCCAGATTAGTCTTTTTAAGTAGGGGCTTTACAACAGCTTTTTTCAGGGACACAGGTACAATGCCAGTCTCTAGGGATGCATTTATGATCTGAAGCACATCTGTAATTATGAGGTGAAGAACAGACTTAAAAAAAAGTTGGTGGGCAGAATGTCCAATTCAGATGTTGAGGAACTGAGATTTTGTACAGTTTTTTTCAAGTGTCTTGTAATCAATCAAACAAAATTCTGACATTGTGTTGAAATTGTCTGTGTCACTGGTGATTGCAGCTTTTCAATTATTTGCAACTGAGATATATTATGAGCAATATTCTGCCATATTTTATCAATTTTACCTTTGAAGAAGGATGCAAACTCATTGCATTTATTAACTGAGAGAAGTTCAGGTACTAATTGTGGTGGGGGATTAGTTAGCTTCTCTACTGTTGAAAATAGCACACGGGCATTGTTCATATTCCTGTTGATGTTGGAGAAGAAAGACTGTCTTGCTTTACGAATTTCATAATTATATTTACAAAGCATCTCTTTATGGATTTGATAATGGATGTGAAGTTTAGATTTGCGCCATTTTCTTTCAGTCTTTCTACATTCTCTCTTTAGCAATTTAACAGCTGGGTATTGCTTCCATGGTGCTTTCTGCTTGTCATTGACTCTTTTGATTTTGAATGGAGCAATATCATCCATAATTTGGGTCATATTTAAATTAAAAATTTCCAGTAAATCATCTACAGAGTCTGACATTTTGGTTGAGATCCGATAGAGAGCTTGCTCAAAGAGAACATGTGTTGTCGTTTATGACTCTCCTACCCATAGTCGTTGAGCTGTTCTGAATGTGAGGAGACATAGAAACATCAAAGAAAACGCAGAAATGATCAGATAAGGCCAGGTCAACAACAGTAGTAGAAACAGTAAGACCCTTTGTGATGACGAGGTCAAGGGTATGACCACGAGAGTGGGTTGGCCCCTGTACATGTTGTACTAGGTTGAAGTTGTCAATAAGTGCAAGTAGTTCTCTGGCATAAGTGTTTTCAGGATTATCTACATGCAAGTTAAAATCCCCAGATATAATAAGACAGTCAAACTCTAAGCAAATGACTGACAACAGTTCACCAAACTCTTCCAGAAAAACTTTGGCTGAATGTCTCGGAGGCCTGTAAATAGTTAATAACAATATGTTAGGAAGAATGTGATCGGATGGGAAAGGAAGCCTTAGTAATAGTTAAGAAAAATCACTTCGTGCTTTTTATGGCAGATATTATAAACTGTTCAGCCCAGACACAGAGCCATAATGAAAGGATTAAAATAATTGTGAAATCAGCTGAGAAATATTTAGGGGTAAAGGGACTGTTATGGGAAACCGTTAGAGAATGCTTAAATGAAGACGCACAATCATCTTAGACAGGATCCAGGTCATATTAAAGATGTTAATACTGCAGTGGAATGCTAGAAGCTTGATAGCTAATGGTCAAGAATTCAAGAAATATATTGATAAACTTAGAGAGAAACCCAACATAATTTGTGTACAAGAGACATGGTTGAAATCAGAATTCATCTCATCTCATTATCTCTAGCTGCTTTATCCTGTTCTACAGGGTCGCAGGCAAGCTGGAGCCTATCCCAGCTGACTACGGGCGAAAGGCGGGGTACACCCTGGACAAGTCACCAGGTCATCACAGGGCTGACACATAGATACAGACAACCATTCACATTCACACCTATGGTCAATTTAGAGTCACCAGTTAACCTAACCTGCATGTCTTTGGACTGTGGGGGAAACCGGAGCATCCGGAGGAAACCCACGCGGACACAGGGAGAACATGCAAACTCCGCACAGAAAGGCCCTCGCCAGCCACAGGGCTCGAACCCGGACCTTCTTGCTGTGAGGCGACAGCGCTAACCACTACACCACCATGCCGCCTGATATCAGAATTATTTTATATAATACAAAAGGATGTAGTGCAGTTAGGAGGGATAGAGAGAATGGTAAAGGAGGAGGAAATGTAGTATAATGATAAATGTAGTAAAGTGGTAAAAGCAAGGAATAAAGCATTTAAACTTTTTTTTTTTTTTTTAAATCCCAATCTCATGATACACTGATAGATTATAAAAGATCACAGGCAGTTGTCAGGAAAACAATCAGGAAACAAAAAGGAACCTTTTTGGAGAGAACACTACAATAGTATTGGAAGGACACTGCAACTATTAGATGTATGGGGCATGATAAGAAGAATGGGAGGGATTCGAGAGAAATATGAGTTACCAGTATTAATCAATGGAGATAAAGTGGCAATAAATAATTCAGAAAAGGCTGAACTCTTAGCCCAGACATTCAGGAGAGTCACAGCTCAGTAAATCTCACCAAAGAGGCTGAGATAAACAGAAGTAAAGTTTTAGAAAGTCATCCAACAGTTATTAAAAAAAGGAGAGTTCAGGAAATCCATTGGATTTACCTATTAATATATTTGAGTTGAAAAAAGCAATTAATTCCGCTAAACAGTCTACTCCAGGGATAGATATGATATGTTATAAAATGTTAGCAAATATGTCAGATAATACACTGGAAAAAGTACTAAAACTATTTAACAAGATCTGGGGTTCTGGTCAACTTCCAACAGCATGGAAATATGCAACAATAGTGCCTGTACTAAAACCAGGGAAAGAGCCATCAGACTCTTCTAGTTATAGACCAGTTGCGTTAACTTCACAATTATGCAAAACCATGGAATGAATAATCACGGTAAGATTAAATCACTTTCTTGAAATCAATGATCTCTTTTCTCCACATCAGAGTGGATTCCATAAGGGCCGTAATACAATGGACTCAGTATTATGTTTAGAGTCTGATATCAGAAAAGCACAGACTAATAGGGAGGTAGTAGTAGCAGTATTTTTTTATATAGAGAAAGCCTATGATATGCTTTGGAAGGAGGGTTTATCAATTAAATTAGATTATTTGGGAATAGGTGGCAGGGCATATAATTGGATTCTGGATTTTTTTTTATTTGATAGAAGGATACAGGCAAGGATAGGTGCAGAATATTCTAAAGTATACACAATAGAAAATGGAACTCCACAAGGTAGTGTGTGTAGCCCGTTAATATTTAACATTATGATTAATGATATCTTCTCAACAGTTGAACAAGGTATAGGTAAATCTTTCTATGCAGATGATGGGGCCTTATGGATTAGAGGCTGCAATATATATGTCAAAACAAAAATGCAAACTGCAATAAATGAAGTAGAAAAATAGGCAAATAAATGGGGATTTAGATTATCAGTTTCCAAAACACAAGTAATATGTTTTACAAGAAGGCATAAAATCTCACCCATTTCTATAAAATTATATGGTCATCCTCTTGAGCAAGTCAAGGTAGTAAGATTCTTAGGAGTTTGGTTTGATGAAAAGCTAACATGGAAGAGTCACTTGGATAAGGTCAAAAATAAATGCAAAAAGATACTCAATATTCTCCGGTGTTTGACAGGACAAATTTGGGGAGCAAGTAGAGCGTCCTTAAAAAACATATATTGGGCTCTTATGAGGTCTGTGTTTGATTATGGATGTCTCGGTTATATGTCTGCAGCAGAATCAAACATTAAAACATTAGATGTACGACAAGCTCAGGCTTTGAGGATCTGCAGTGGGTCTTTTAAAACATCCCCAGTGTCAACACATGTGGAAATAGGGGACATGCCATTAAAGTGCATATCACGGGTAAATTCAGGAGCAAGATCAATCTAATTCTCCTATTTTATATTAAACTTTGGTCAAATATCTGTAACATTCTGCATTCTCTGCAATTATTTTACCTTGCACAATACCAGAAAAATTCAGTTAAAATCAAGCCATTTGAGGCGAATTGGTCCGCCTCTGAAAAAACTTGGCATTTGAATTTCCCAGCAAACATTGATTTTCATTACATCATCTGCGGGACGCCTCCCTCTGAATCCTACGTTAGCGCTGGTTCGTTTATGAGAAAACGACCTGGTGGTTTTCTGCAAATTTCTTCAACATTATCGGGTAATTATTAAAATGGTTAACAGATGTATTGTAGGGGTGTAGCAACACCAATCTTGATGGGATTAGTACTCATCGTTTTCCAAAAGACCGGACAATGAGAGAGAAATGGGAGCGCTTGGTCTACACAGGCTGTGCACTGAAACCCTGCTGGCGCTTCCGCAGGTGAGGTCACGAATCTGGCTCCAGACTCCCTTGGGATTTTTCCAGACATGTTTTGTTATTTTATTTTTTTCTGCTGTAGACAGATGGCCTCGGGCAAAATTACCCTTCTGGATGAGTAAAGGGACATACTTTCATATAAAAAAAAAAACACCACGAAATTGGTCCAGAATATGCACTTTAAGGATTAGAAGGCTACAGTTGATGATGGCATATTGGGTCAATCTCCAGGGGCATTATGACAACCATCCTGCTAAAAGTATAAGAAAAGATTGTTGGGAACATCATGAATTTAATTTCCTAAGTTTTGGATGGATAAGTGATACTGAAGCAGAGAGTATTGTCCTACATCAGCTACAATACTGCCCAACAGTTCCATTATCACCAGTCCCACCATGGTTATTCCCATTACCAGTTGTAGATTTAAATATTCATCAGGAAATAAGAAAGAAATCAAAGGATAGCTCAGTGAGGGAAATTGTACAAAATTATTTGGATTTTTATTTTTCTAAATATACATGTATATTTACAGATGGTTCTAAAGACCCCGAAAAAGTGTGTCCTGGATCAGCAGTGTATATCCCAAAGAAAGGAGCAAGTATTAAGAAAAGAGTGACCAACAATGTGACGGTGTGTACAACAGAATTGGTGGCAATATTATTGGCCCTGAAATGGGTTAAAGAAAATGCAATAAACAAAACAGTCATAATCTCAGATAGTTACTCAGCATTGGAAAGTATTCAGTCAGGTAAATCATTTAGAACAGATATAATCAATGAAGCTCTGTGATGACCTGGGGACTTGTCCAGGGTGTACCCTGCCTTTCGCCCATAGTCAGCTGGGATAGGCTCCAGCTTGCCTGCGACCCTGTAGAACAGGATAAAGCGGCTAGAAATAATGAGATGACATGAGATAATCAATGAAATCTTTATAACTTTGCGTAAAATAGATTCAAAGGGTATTTCAACTAGTTTTCTTTGGGTACCTGCGCATGTTGGCATGGGGGGAAATGAACAGGTGGACAAGCTGGCTAAGCAATCACTAAATAATATAAATATAGAATTGCAAATCCCAGTCAGTAAGGCAGAGGCAAAGATATACATCAAGTCCTACGCAAAGTCAGTCTGGCAGGAGGATTGGGATGGCAGTGAAACAGGAAGACATCTATATACTACACTGAAAAACAGATGAATAGTGGAAGGATAGCCAGGGGGCAGGAGTCGGAGAGAAGACATCATGATCACCCGTTTAAGAATTGGACATACAGGACTTAACTATTCTCTTAACAAAATAGGCAAACACCCATCCGGAATCATTAGAGCATGTAATACTTCACTAAATAATATATAGATTTAGGCACTGCCTAAAAGCGGAGCTCCCATCTGTTTCTGGGTTGTAGAATTTTCTTATGTCGTAGCCAGTCTCTCTTGTTTTATTTCTTTACTGGCTAGCACGGGCCACTAGGCGGTGTGTATGACTGGTAATTACTAACACTGGCCACTAGGCGGTGTGTATGACTGGTAATTACTAACACTGGCCACTAGGCGGTGTGTATGACTGTAATTACTAACACTGGCCACTAGGCGGTGTGTATGACTGTAATTACTAACACTGGCCACTAGGCGGTATGTATGACTGGTAATTACTAACACTGGCCACTAGGCGGTGTGTATGAGTGGTGGTACACGTACACACCACAAAAAATCGATTCGATGGGTTTACCATTTTTTCTTCGGTATGGTGCTCCGCTCGCGGAGAGAAATGAGCTTTATAAATCTCTCAGAATGGTTAATCATCACAATTTCACTGTACCTGGTTTATTAGAGAGAGCATCAAGTCAGATGTATTGTTACATTATTAAATTTCTGAAAGATTCAGAATTAGCTAAAAGAATATAGGGGGTTTGTTCCCCTCGCCCTTATAGCGTTTGTTCCACACTCCAGCCCAGTCGGTGGCGGTAATGCACCTTTTAAGTTGGTTTGCCAACCGCCATAAAACCTTAACGAAGAAGAAGAACTCTTTGTTCCGGGTGTTAAAGCTTCAGTGTGTGTGTCGGTATCCGTGTCTTGTCTTAAGTTTTGTGATTGGCTGCTATGAGCGACTTTTATATTAAACCAGGTAAAAATAAACATAATACTCAGTTGTGAGAAATGAGCTGTAGAAATAATAATTTAGGAATTGTGGTTCTTACCTGCTGTGAACTAATCAGCTATATATTAATGACCAGTCCACGTAGCGTTATTTTTCCAACCCGTATTCCGACAAGTGCACTATGATTGGTTAAGAGTCATCCTGCCTCTTACTCTGATTGGCTGGTTTCTCGTGTTCTGTTCTAGGACTGGTCTTCATTCTTGTTTACAAGGTGCTTGGAGGCGGAAGTTGTTGAATACGGATAGGAAAAAGTGTCAACATGAGTGTTACAGCGCCGGCTTTGTTTTTAGCAAAGCTAAAATATGTAGTAATGTACATATCTGGTTTGTTTTGTGTTGTTTAGGGAATCAAGAGCGGGGATGGAATGACCCTCCACAGTTCTCCTATGGCTTGCAGACCAACCCTGGTGGACAGAAACGGAATCTTCTTAACAAGAGGGTTCCTCCACCTCAGCTCTCAGCTCACAGTGAGTCACATTTAATCATGTTAGATGAACTGTATGGAGAGGTGAGCTCGTGCTTTTTGTCTGTTTGCACTACATTGTGTATCTGTTTAAAGCCCTTCTGTTAGCATCCCACCATCATCACTCTTTAAACCATCAGTCTTTAAGCGATCACTCTTTAAATTGTCACTTTTTCTTTTACCATTGCTCGCTCTTTAACCATCACTCTTTCTTTAACTGTCGCTCTTAAACCATTCCTCACTCCTAAACCATTGCTGTGTCTTTTACCATCGCTCTTAACCATTGCTCGCTCTTTCTTTAACTGTCGCTCTTTCTTTAACTGTCGCTCTTTCTTTAACTGTTGCTCTTTCTTTAACTGTCGCTCTTTCTTTAACTGTCACTCTTGGACCATTGCTGTTTCTTTTACCGTCGCTCTTGAACCATTCCTCGCTCTTAAACTATTGCTGTTTCTTTTACTGTTGTGCTTTCTTTTACCATCAGTCTTAAACCATTGTTTGCTCGCTCTTTGACTGTCGCTCGCTCGCTCTTTGACTGTCGCTCGCTCGCTCTTTGACTGTCGCTCGCTCGCTCTTTGACTGTCGCTCGCTCGCTCTTTGACTGTCGCTCGCTCGCTCTTTGACTGTCGCTCGCTCGCTCTTTGACTGTCGCTCGCTCGCTCTTTGACTGTCGCTTTTAAACCATTGCGTGCACTCTTTGACCATCGCTCTTGATCGTGTTTCACTGAAGCAGTTGTTTGATGTCATGCAATGAAAAGTAACTTCATTGGTCAGGAAAATAAAACCTACTTTCACTCTTATCCTTCAGCTTGTCTCACTGTGATTTAGATATACAAGCTTGATGAAGGTTGTAAAATAAAGTGTATGATTATTTTTAGCATCATGTGATGTGTATTTCTGTTTAAGAAATATGAGCTTCACTATTAGTCGCTAATCTAACCACGTTCTTCTCAATAAATGACAGGACCTTAATAATAACTAAAATACAGTGTAAGCTACCCATTATAATATTAAGGAACGGGAGGATCAATTGAAGATAAATTTTAATTGTGCAAGGGATTTTTAGGTACTTGGACCCTTCATCCATCCATCCATCCATCCATCCATCCATCCATCCGTGGGCGACATGGTGATGTAGTGGTTAGCACTGTTGCCTCACAGCAAGAAGGTTCTGGGTTCAAGCCCAGTGGCTGATAGGGGCCTTTCTGTATGGAGTTTGCATGTTCTCCCTGTGTCTGCGTGGGTTTCCTCCGGGTGCTCCAGTTTCCCCCATAGTCCAAAGACATGCAGTTAGGTTAACATGGGGTGGCCTTGGGCTGAAGTGCCCTTGAGCAAGACACCCAACACCCAACTGGGTGCTGGAGCATAGCTGCCCACTGCTCTCTCTCTGTGTGTGTATTGCATACACACCTCATATGGGTTAAATGCAGAGGACGAATTTCACTGTGCTTCAGTGTGCATGTGACAAACAAAGGCTCCTTTTTCATCTGTAGCTTTCTTTCGTACTTTCTCACTCACTTAGCAATTGATTTATCTTGGTTGGATGAGGATCCAGATCTTATCCCAGGAACAGCGGACATGAGGCAGAAATATACCCTGGTACTCCAGTTTGACCAACAGGGAATAAGTTCTTGAAGCGGTTCCGTTCAGGACCTTGGTGCCAGGTAGCTAACGAACCGGCCCATATTTTCACCAGTTTTGAGAAGAACCGTCGTAATCAAGGATGCGTCATGAACAAACAGTGTTGCACATTGGACAACACCAATAGTAAACAGTAGTAGCAAGATGGTGGAGCACATTGATTACCTGCAAACTTTTGGTCTGTTATTGCAGATATTTATTTTCGGTCCATTTTTTTTCTGAAACTCTCCTTTTCCATTGTGTTCTCCATTGCTGTGCTCCACTTCCTTTCCAAACTAATGACACACCCACTAATGTCATCATGGTTTGCACTGGAAAAACCAGCTATATTTTGGTTCCAGTTGGAAGCCAACTTTTCAGGTTCCGAATCAATTTATTTCTGGTTGAAATGCTATGAAAAGGTCAAAATTTAGTGCTTGAACCAGAGCGAAACCCATTTCCTGTTGATCGAAAAGGGGTATGGGTGGGATGTCAGCCGGTCCATTTCAGGGCACCGTACACATGCACTCATTCATAAGCTGGGGTTTGTTTTTTTGCTGCGTGGAGAGCTATTTGAGTAGCTTTTTAAATCAGAGATTCAAGAGATTTCTGTGGATATTTCTCAGTCATTTAGTTTTCAGAGGTACATCTCAAAATGTACTGTGTATATAGTCTATTACGAATCCAATAATAGTCTAATTTCAGCATTTCTGTGTAGTTTAGTTTACACATGTTTATATGCAACTTTACTTAAAGATTAATAAATGAGGGCCATTGTCAGGAGCTGTAAAGATGCCTGATTTATCTACAGACTTCCCAAGTCAGGTCTATCTATCTGGAGTGTTTAGTTCCCACCCTGATTTAACATACCTGAGCCCCTTTAATCAGTGCTTTCAAGAGCTGAATGGTAAAGCCAGTTGTGTTGTTGGTAAACTCTCCAGCGCAGTAGATCAGGACTGAACTTGAGCACGCCTACGTTTACAATGATTTACATTTGATTTACAAAATGATTTACAATGTGCTGGCTCCAATTCAGGAACACAGTTTCAAGACGTGATTTCAATATGCACATTTCCACATCAGGTTTACTGTTCATAAACTTGGATGAGTTTGTGGGAATTGTGTATGTATTTTTCAAGGCCTGCTTTATGAAGCTGATGCATGATTGTTGTTGAAAGCAGTAATCTGAGGTGATTGGTTTGAAGTGTTCATCTCTCATCCATCAGTTCAGAATCAAATGTAGTTAAGAGTCGACGAGGCTCCTCAGGCTGAGTGGTGAAATGATTGATTTTAAGATTTGAGCTTATCACTGACTTCCTACACTGTGTTTGCAGATCCTGGATCAGGGTTACATCCCTCTCCAGCCATTAATTCAATTCCTCCAAGTAACTCAGCGCCTCCTCCAGTGGGTGGATTCACTCCCCCTCCTAAGAGTAACATTTCTTCAGGTGGAGTAGCAGATTCGCACCAGTCTTCTCTGAAGAACCAGCCTGAATTGACTATACAACTGGAGAATGAACCAAACCTTAACAGTGTTCAAGCACCACTTCTCTGGGCACTGACAGCATGCCGGCAAACTGTAAAGGTAATAATATGGAAAATATAGAGTTAATAAGTTTAGTAAAATCATAAGAATAAAGCATGACATCATTGCAATGCTAAAACAAATGAACAGGAGAAGCGTTTTATGAATATCCAAAAGAATGGCACAGTGGTATCATATCTTATCTATAGCAAGGTTTCTGCTTCCTTTTAAAAATGTCCCCACAGCAATATGAAAAATATTACGCTCTAAAAATCACAAATGTCTGTTTTAGTTAAATAATACAGTCCAAGTCCAAACATCCCAATATAATCTAATCTAAAGACTTTTTGGAGGAGTGTGGCTGTGTCTCATCGGTTAGTTTTGCAGTGTTTGTTAACTGAAGTAGCACTTTTTGTGGCATTCAATATAATATATACACTTTTTTTTAATAGATTTTTACTTAAAATATTAGCATGTTTAATGCAGGGTTTGAGTTTTGGAAAACTGATCTGGTTCTAAATTTAATGTGCATATGGCTTAGTTGGATATGATCCTAGAGACACCTAGGCAAACCTAGTAACTCTCATAATTGCCATACTCGTGTGTGTATAATCCATTTATCATATATGAGGATATTACATGGTTATGTGAAGATATGCTGTTCATCTTCGAGTGAATATATTTCATGAGTGAGCAGAGCAAATGAGGCTCGCCATTTTGACAATGCGCATGATTTCAGCGGGAAAACATTGAGAGTTATGTCATTGGAGTGAAATATGGGGAATTATTTATTATGCATACAGGACACCTTTTCGATGGAATAAAAACGTATTCTATTCCCTTCTAGCAGGTTTAATTCATTTGGTTTGATAGCATGCAATATTGTTAGCATATCGCTTATCCTACGTGTATTGTCACTCTACCCACTGGAAAATGAGCATTGAATGTGGTTTCCGATACTGCATGGTTGTCAACAACATATCGCACATCGGAGACGTAAAACTTCCATGCTAGAGAGCGACTATGACAATTTGTAAACAAACATGGCTGCCAGGTTTGCTTCATTAAATACAGAAGATTTTGAGAGACTTTTGAAAGAGAAAGACGCGTTAAACACCCAAAAGGAATGTGTATGTATAATAATATTGGCTGGCTTTTTTTTGGTGGTATATCAGATATATTTCATTCAGCAAGCATGATATTGAACTCGTCTTTGACTCGTTCACTATCATGCTAGCTGAATGGATTATATCTGATATACCACTCAACGCCAGCCAATATTATTTAAATATGTCACGGTTGTAGATCTCAATGTTCCAGATGTAGTTCATATGAAAAATATGAGATGCATGTTTCCCAGTAAAACACTCATTTCTATGATCTAATATGGACCTAAATACTAAGACAGTGCAAATCAGGTTTTTCTTTTTTCATTGATAAAAATCAGTTTCAGGCCTGCTGTTTGTCACAGCCTGGACCATGCCTATGTATTTTGGATGATATTTCTTTGAGTGTCTACTTTGTGCATAAATTGCATGTTAATGTCTGAAACCGAGGGTGTATGACATTTAGGAGCATTGAATCCAAACTTGCTTCTGTTTTTACAGAAACAGGTGTGTGACGATGTTGAGAGGCGATTAAAGATATTTGAAGAGATGTGGAGAAGTGGTAAACTCTCTCTTCCGGTCAAATGTAGGATGAATGGACTTTCCCAAGGTGAGTTTTTCTGTCGTTTTTTTGAGGGGGGGGGAGATGAGAAAAAGCAACCAAAATGTTGGTCTGTGGGTTAATAACTAGCTTTACAGAGATGTTAAACAAATTCCATTCTTATCATATCCAACATTGTCTTGTTTTCTGTAAAAATGTCTTTATTATGCGTCATAGTTTAGTTCTGAATTTGGCGTAAGTTGCTTTTGTTTATGCTTTTACCTCCTTTCACTGGAGCTAGGAGGCAAATGTACAACCCCAGTAACAAAAAAAAGCTGGGATGCTGTGTAAAACGTAAATTAAAAACAAAATGCAATGATGTGTGAATGTGTTTTGGCATATCTTCACCTGGATTTAATACAAAGATCATTATTTTTCAAACCCATAAACTTGATTTGTTATTTGTAAATATATGCTTATTCTAAATTTGATGCCTATAACATATTCCAAAATAGTTTGGACAGGGGCAGCAAAAGATTGGAAAAGCTGTGAAATGCTTAACAAACACTTGTTTGGAACATTCTACAGGAAAAAAGGCTTAATTGGTTACAGGTGATTGTATCATGATTGGATATGAAAGGGGCATCCTCCAAAGGTTCAGTCATTCATAAGTAAGGATGGGGTCAGGTTCACCACTTTTAAGAACATTTCTTAAAGGAACAGTCCACCGTACTTCCATAATGAAATATGCTCTTATCTGAATTGAGACGAGTTGCTCCGTACCTCTCCGAGCTTTGCGCGACCTCCCAGTCAGTCAGACGCGCTGTCACTCCTGTTAGCAATGTAGCTAGGCTCAGCATGGCCAATGGTATTTTTTGGGGCTGTAGTTAGATGCGACCAAACTCTTCCACGTTTTTCCTGTTTACATAGGTTTATATGACCAGTGACATGAAACAAGTTCAGTTGCACAAATTGAAACGTAGCGATTGTCTATGCTATGGAAAGTCCGCACTATAATGACAGGCGTACTAACACCTTCTGCGCGCTTCGGCAGCGCATTGATACAGCTCCGTATCAATGCGCTGCCGAAGCGCGCAGAAGGTGTTAGTACGCCTGTCATTATAGTGCGGACTTTCCATAGCATAGAAAATCGCTACGTTTCAATTTGTGCAACTGAACTTGTTTCATGTCACTGGTCATATAAACCTATGTAAACAGGAAAAACGTGGAAGAGTTTGGTCGCATCTAACTACAGCCCCAAAAAATACCATGGGCCATGCTGAGCCTAGCTACATTGCTAACAGGAGTGACAGCGCATCTGACTGCGTCTGACTGACTGGGAGGTCGCGCAAAGCTCGGAGAGGTATGGAGCAGCTCGTCTCAATTCAGATAAGAGCATATTTCATTATGGAAGTACGGTGGACTGTTCCTTTAAGATAAAATTGCGAAGAATTTCATGATTTCACCATTGACAATCCATATCATCAAAAGATTCAGAGAATCCAGAAAAATCTCTGCATATAAGGGGCAAGGCCGAACGTTGAATGTCTGTGACCTTCGATCCCTCAGGCGGTACTGCATTAAAAACAGACATGATTATGTAAAGGATGTTACTACATGGGTTCAGGAACACTTCAGAAAACTGTTGTTGATAAACACAGTTCGTTGCTGTATCTACCATGCAAAGCGAAAGTCATATATCAACAACATCCAGAAAGGCCACCAAATTCTCTGGGCCTGAGCTCATCTGAGATGGACCGTGGAAAAGTGTGCTGTGGTCTGGCAAGTCCACATTTCAGATTGTTTTTCAAAATTGTGTCCTTTGGGCTAAAGAGGAAAAGGACCATCCAGATTGTTACCAGCACAAAATTCAAAAGCCAGCATCTGTGATGGCATGGGGTTAGTGCACGTGGCATGGGTAACTTGCACATCTCTGAAGGCACCATTAATACTGAAAGATTTTGGAGCAACATATGCTCCCATCCAGACAATGCCTTTTTCAGGAATATCCCTGCTTGTTCTAGCAAGACAGTACCATGTTACAAGAGTGTAGCTTCATAGTAAAAGAGTGCGGGTGCTAAACTGGCCTGCCTGTCTCCCATTGAAAATGTGTGGTGCATTGAGGCGCAAAATA
This sequence comes from Neoarius graeffei, assembly GCF_027579695.1. Taxonomy (NCBI): domain Eukaryota; kingdom Metazoa; phylum Chordata; class Actinopteri; order Siluriformes; family Ariidae; genus Neoarius; species Neoarius graeffei. The sequence continues at coordinate 16,352,111 of NC_083592.1, read as the reverse complement.
TGATGGCGACCCCGGACTTTTGAGCAACTGAAATCATATATCAAGCAAGAATGGGAAAGAATTTCACATTCAGAACTTCAGCAATTAGTCTCTTTAGTTCCCAAACGTTTACTGAGTGTTTTTAAAAAATGCTGTAACATAGTTGTAAGCATGCCCTTGTCCTAACTTTTTGATATGTGTTGCAGGTGTCAGAATGAGTATACATTTTCAAAAAACAAAGTTTATCAGTTTGAACATTAAATATCTTGTCTTTGTATTGTATTCAGTTGAACATGGGTCAAAAATGATTTGCAAGTCATTACATTATTTTATTTACATTTTACACAGCGTCCCAACGTTTTTGGAATCAGGATTGGAAATGAGAAAGTAAACAAAACCTATGAGCACCATTTATTTGCTAGATGCTGAGCTTGATCACACATTTACATCCGAGTCTGTCAGATTAATTTTAATCAAATGTGGCTTCTTGAACTGTCGGACCTTCTGCCAATTATAAAAATCACACATCTAAGGAATAAAACATGATGGGGTGTGCTATCATAGGAAAATAATCAACAGAGAGGTGGTATGGAACAGATTGATGCAAAATGGGATGTTGCTATATCATCTCATCTCATTATCTCTAGCCGCTTTATCCTGTTCTACAGGGTCGCAGGCAAGCTGGAGCCTATCCCAGCTGACTATGGGCGAAAGGCGGGGTACACCCTGGACAAGTCGCCAGGTCATCACAGGGCTGACACATAGACACAGACAACCATTCACATTCACACCTACGGTCAATTTAGAGTCACCAGTTAACCTAACCTGCATGTCTTTGGATTGTGGGGGAAACCAGAGCACCCGGAGAAAACCCACGCGGACACGGGGAGAACATGCGAACTCCGCACAGAAAGGCCCTCGCCGGCCACGGGGCTCGAACCCGGACCTTCTTGCTGTGAGGCAACAGCGCTAACCACTACACCACCGTGCCACCCTGTTGCTATATCAAAGTTGATTATTTTCCTATAAGAGAACATCTCGATGTGTTTACTTCTCTTACACCACAGCTAATGGTACCAGTTTTTTACTTATTAAAGTTTAAAGTTAATAAACCCTTTGCTGAGAAACTGGAGAGCACAAAAACCTTTGTTTTAAAAACTTGTCTGAAAACACAAGTTAGACCTTAGATTCTGACTGTTACAAAGCACTGACACTGAAGACTTCTCTATAAATGTTCAATAAACATCTACTCTCAGCCATATTTACAATAATACACTTTTTAAAATTCATTTATGTGTAGCATCTGCTATATAAATCTTTGCTTAAGTTCACAATAATTAATTACAGTTGTGGTCAGAAGTCTACATACACTCATCATGGTTATGAATGTCATGGTAATTTTGGGCTGTTAATGATTTCCTTGTACTGTTCTTTTTCCAGAGTGTAGAGTAGTAGTAGTAGAGTAGAGTAACTTTATTGATCCCTAGAGGGAAATTAAAGTGTCAAGTAGCTTATACAAAAATACAAAAAACATATTAAGATACAGAGAGGGAAGAAATTACACTAGATCAACATTACACTAAATTACACTAAATCAACACTAAATTACTCTAATTCAACAAAGAGCAAAAACTTCTAGTATGGTGCAAAGAGAGATATTAAAGTAAGTGGGATGATTGTACATCATACATCTTTAATGACTTCAAAAAACAAGAATTTAGTGCACAAGTTTGAATTTATTTTGGATTTTCTCTAATCTACACAGGGTCAAAATTATACGTACATGCTCAAATGTATACATTCATGCACTTAAATCTGTTAAGTGGTGCTGAAGGTTCTACAATGTCTTTTAACTTGACAAGGCCTATTAACTTCTCATTAGTGATCATGATTGACTATAATTGGTAGTTTCTCTTTGCCAGCATTAAAAGGATGTGTTTGACAGCACTCATTGGATTGACTGATACTCAGAACCATGGGAAAGTCCAAGGAACTCTGTGAAAATCTAAGACGGAGAATCGTATATTTACACAAGTTGGGAAGGTCTCTTGGGGCCATTTCTAAACAACTGCAGATTCCAAGGTCATCAATTCAAACAATTGTGCATAAGTACAAGTTATTCGGATGTGTCACCACTTTGGCAAGGTCTGGAAGAAGACCCAAACTGTCACCCTCAGATGAGAGGAAATTGGTTAGGATGTTCAAGAACAACCCAGGCACCACCAAGGCTCAAACCTGCCATAAACTGGAAAGTGCTCGAACACCAGCATCACTGTCCACAGTGAAGCGAGTTTTACATTGCTATGGACTGAGAGGGTGCCGACCAAGAAAGAAGTCCCTGCTCCAAAATCAACACCAAGCTCGACTGAAATTTGCAGCTGTCCACATGGACAAGCCAAATGCCTTCTGGAGAAAAGTTTTATGGTCAGACGAGACAAAGATTGAGCCATTTGGCCACAACGACGAGAGATGTTTGGAGGAGTAAAGGTGAGGTTTTCAAACCTAAGCCCATGTTTACATTAGACCGTATCAGCGGATCATCAGATTAACGTTTTTAAAACAATTAGTGTGCACACAGCAACACCAATACACGATTTGTGTGCACACAGCAATACCAATACACGGATACGCTCGGCTCCGCAGGCATCCTGCGCTCCAAATCACTCCGCCCTGAACAGCGAGTGCCCTCTGGAGGGTGTGCACTCCGGCCTTGCGCAGCTCACAGAGCACGCGAATGAAGTGAACAAGCTGTGATTCGGGACTGAGCCGCTGTGTGTGTGATCCCAGCGCACATCACTTACCACTTGCAAGTGGAAGGATGGCAAGCCTAAAGACAATCATAACTACACAATGGGCAGTATTTGCATCAGTATTTGCAGTATTTTCATACTTTTATACTCTTTAATGAAAGGTGATACAAGGCGTAAGTCCGCGCCGTTTTTCAGCAGTCGTGTCACATGACCAACGCCAGCGAATCAGGAAGGTGGATGTCACAGTGACGTTGTCCAATGAGACGCCAGCTAGAGCTCAGCACAGCGTATCCGCGTATTCTGAATATTTACACAGCACCGGAGCTGACACGATCTGGATTGAATACGTGGACGCTGGCGGATTCCCGTTTCCCAGCGTTTCCAGGCGGTTTAATGTAAACGGACAGTGCATCCGCGAAGAAAACGAGACAGATACGGTCTAATGTAAACGTAGCCTAAGAACACTGTACCAGTTGTCAAGCATGGTGGTGGTAACAGCATCATGCTCTGGGGCTGTTTTGCTGCCAGTGGTACTGGTGCATTGCACAAAGTGGATGGAATAATGAAGGACTACCTTCAAATTCTTCAACTTCACCTCAAATCAACAGCTCGACGGCTGAAACTTGGACACAATTGGGTGTTCCAACAGGACAATGATCCCAAACACACATCAAAAACTGGTTTTGGAATGGATAAAGCAGGCTAACATTAAGCTTCTGGAATGGTCTTCCCAAAGCCCCAACCTCAACCCTATTGAAAATTTGTGGACTACTCTTAAAAGCCAGGTCCATGCCAGGAAGCCAACCAATTTAAATGAACTCTACCAATTCAGAAAGAAGAGTGGTTAAATATCCAGCCAGAATTGTGCCAGAAGCTTGTTCATGGCTACCCAAAGCATCTGGTCAAAGTGCAACTTGCTAAGGGACATTTAACCAAATATTAGTGGGGGTGTATGTATACATTTGAAGCTGTATGTATAATTTTGACCCTGTGTGGATTAGAGAAAATCCAAAGTAAACTCAAACTTGTGCACTCAATTCTTGTTTTTTGAAGTCATTAAAGATGTATACTGTACAATCGTTCCACCCTGGAAAAACAACAGTTCAAGGAAATCCTTAACAGCCCAAAATTTCCATGACATTCATCACACATGCAAACTCCTCACCTTTCGGCGAAATTCGCCGTTTTGGTCCCAAAATAGGTCACTTGTGTGAATCGTGTAGATCCGAAGAGTTTTTTTTTGGGGGGGGGGGGGTGTAGGCAGGCTACAACGCTATTGTTGCCAAACATTTCACTTACAAGGTTACAGCCAATCAAGATAAACAGTTACTAACACGCTTCTTTTCCATTGGAGTTCTGATCAGCTGGTGCACAACCCACTGCTGGTTGCCAGTCCTCGCTTACGAATATTCCACAGATTCAGACCGCAAAGTCACCTTTTTATAGAGAGATCTGGCAACCTCATCTCGCGACTGAATCTGAATACCAATGGAACAGTTTCCGGCGCGCTCGGGGGTGAATAACCATGGGCGGATCTACCGGGGTGGCATATGCCACTCTAAAAGAAAGCCTTGCCACCCCTGCTGCTACCCCAGTTGGCAGCGACGAATTCAAAGAAAAATTACGGCCAATTTGACATTTACGTGCGCGAATTTCCAATGTCCGACTGCGGCGAATGCAGCACGAGATAACGCCAGAGATTGGTTGTTTTGGAAAATTGAGAGGCGCGAAGCGAGGGAGCCAGGAGTCGTGAGGAAAGGAGACACGGGAGGAAAGGGGTAAAAGCTGATTAACTATCTATCAAAAAATGAAATTATAATGAATGAACAATGCTAGTATAGTTGCGATGCTGATTTTGAGAGGATAAAAATCAGGTTGGAGAAGGTTATTTAGCTAACTATACATGTAAGGCAAAAAAAAAAAAGTGTGTTTCCGGTAACCCGACCGATCGAGAATTTCCGCGTCGAAATTGCCGACCGTAAAGTTTTTATTACAAATTTCCCTCGATATTTTAGTGTAAGCAGCGTTAGTTTGTCATAATTTTTTTGTTTCAACGCATTCAAGTTGTGAAAGAAACGATAAAAAGTAAAATGTTTTGCCACTTCTATCAGCCCTCCTGGCTGTAATGCAAATTGCTTCCTCTTCAGTATACAAGTGCACTTCCATGGCAGGGAAAAACACTACATTTTGCCGCCTATGTAGTCCCCTATTTATACAAATAGGAGTCATTCAGGATTCAGCCATGTTTTTGCTCCGTGTTTTTGCTCGACCCAAGTTCTACAGTAGGCTGGGCGAGGCCGTCTGCTTTTAATGGAAGTAGCCTAGCCTAGGACGTTAAACCATATTTTCACGTTATTTCTTGATAAGGTGTTTTCACATTATCACATGAAAATATCATGAAATTACGTGTTATGTTATTACATGATAAATATATTGTAAAAACGTGATAACTCTGTTAACAATATCTTTTCACGTAATTACTTGAGTCTAAGCCAATTTATTTTTTTTGAGTGTGGCAGCAATACGCTTCCGCAGATCATAACTCGAACTCTTGTGATATTTTTTTTATTCGTTTAAAGATTTAAAACACTTATTTTATTATGATGTGTGGTATAAAGGATTCTGTGCCAAAATACTATTTTGTAAGATGTTTACTTGTGTTAATTTTTTCGAACAAAATAAAAAAATTAAGAAAAAAAAATTTCCTACCTACCGACCTTATTTTAGTATTTCATGTTACCTGAAACACACTTTTTTTTTTTTTTTTTGGCCTAATGTTAGCTAGGTCTGACATTAGTTTTGTGTAAAGTCGGCCACAAAAGTTAATATTGATTCACCGTCTGTCAAGGAAAACATTGCTATTGGCTGAAGCTTATGATTCAAATATTGAGGATCTTAAACATGAGTTACATCAGACGAGGAGAGTACTAGACAGAAAAAAGGGGGAACAGGAGAGTCCTACCACTCTCATGGAGTTCACTGTTTTTGGACCCATACCAAGATGATGATGTTGTTTTTTTTTGAGTTGTTCAGGTTGTGTAAAATAGCGGTTGTCTTGCCTGTGAGCAGTGCATCCTGTGAACGAAGTTTTTCATCTCTCAGGCTCATAAAGACTTATTTGCGGTCGACTATGACAGAAAAGAGACTATCAAGTTTGGCTGTACTCAGCATTGAATCAAAGCGCACAAAAGCATTAGATCTTGATAAATTTGTGAAGCGTTTTGCTGAGCAACATGGAAATCGCCGCATTCAGCTGTTGTAGGCATGACAAGTTCATGTTCTGCTCACTGCTGAGCCTTTACAAAGCGTGAGGGAAAAAAACTATAAAATGTGACACTGGTGTAAATGGTTTAAATCATGCTGAACTTGAAGCAGTGTTGTTATTGTTGTTTTTTAGTGTCTGTTCTTTTGCATATACAGTATAAAACTGTCCAGAAACGGTATAGACCTCATCTGAGAATGTGTGTTCTTCGTGAACAATAAAGGCATGAGATTAAGTTTATCTGTATGAGTTTGTAAATGGCAGTCTGTGCCCTTTTGTAGTGTGTACATACTATTTGTCGTCAAACTGTGATTAAATTCAGTATATATACATGTCTGTAATACGTTGCCACCCCTCAAAAATTCCTGCCCCCCTCTTGCCACCCCATAAATATTTTTCTAGATCCGCCCCTGATTTCACATAGGTGATGTCTTTAAGAAAATTGACAGACAGGGATTGGCCAGGTGTGTCCTCTGGGGTATGTCTGTTAGATAGCACAGGCAGTAATATATACCTTTTTGTAAATAGCCCACTGTGTTGTACACAGGGGTGAAAATTAACTTCACAAAATATCAAACTTTACCGGCCACTGACAAATAAATGGTACAATTTACCGGCCACTCAACAGTAACTTATTAAGACATGTTTATGGAAAGTTATTTTGTACTGTATTAAATTCAAGATGTCACTGGCTGCAATTTTTTTTGTAACGTAGACTACGAAATGTACTTTTGCGCGCGTGCCGTGTCCCCGTGCATCCTTCTCACCTTTTTCACCCCTGACCAGTTTGCATGCCTGTTCATGCCCATGATGAGTGTATTTAAACTTCTGACCACAACTGTAATTTGAATGTGTGTCAATATAAACATGATTTCATCTTGCAGCTGGAACTACTTTTACAGCTGCTGTTATAGAAAACTAATCAACACCATCAAATAATCATAAGAATTCAACAGTGCTGTGGTATAAACATTTTATTTTAGCTTTGTCCGTTTGATATTTATTAATTAGACAATCTTAAATACTGCTAATGCTCCTCAGATTATTTTAAGTAGTGCATGATCCATGACATTAGGGGTTGGGTGCACCATGACTACCTATCATTTTCACACACATTTTTACACGATTTTTATAAAAATCACTCAAACCATAAGTGGTTATTTAGGTGACTTTGTATGCCCTGTAATAAACTGGACAGTTAATTTTGCTTTAAAATGATGTTCCTGGAAAAAAAATTCAGTCATTGTACTTTTTGCTTCTGAAGATTTATTTATTTAACATTTTATATATATATAAAATGTGTGTGTATGTATGTGTGTGTGTGTGTGTGTGTGTGTGTGTGTGTGTATATATATATATATATATATATATATATATATATATATATATATATATATATGGGTGATTCTTAGACTACGGGTACTTTTATGTTATTTGGTCATATTTAAAAAATACTTACAATTTTGGACAAATTCCACTTTCTTTGTCACACTACCAATGAAACCCACTTAAAAAAAAATTTACTAGCTTTCTATTATGATTTTTTCATACTTTTCAACCTCCTGGAAGGTGTCAAAATCACTGTTTTCTCCTTGTCGCACACCCAGACTTTTAAACTAAAAGACTGAAAATAAAGTTTAAGAATATGACTTAGCTGGTAATTATTAATGTACCTGTATTAAATAATAGTCACATAAATACAGTGTCATATAATATTTCATTTGAGTCCATCATTAATATATTTTTTTATACAAAATATACCTGTCGCACAGTATTGGCATCATTTCCACCACAACACTGTAATGTCCTTTTAAAAAGTTTGTGAGAAAGATTGTTTGTGTGGTTACCATGGAAATCTACACTGACATCAGAGCACATGTCGAACATGGAGGGCATTTAAATTTTCATTAAAAACTACTGAAGAAAAATCAAGGTAAATATTGCTTGATCAGTAAATACATTTGTTGTACGTCATTTCCAAACATGCTGTACTGTCATGGGTGTTTTTAAAGAGATGAAAATTTTAAGTTAAATAAGAGTATCTTGCATACATGAAATGCTAAGTATTAATTCAAAGCTAATCAGTGAAGCCATCTTCCATTTTTTCACAAAAAAGTGTAGAAATGTCATTTCCACCACACTGCTCTCTGTGGTGGAAAAGACAGTATACTCTCTCATATACTCTCTCTCTCTCATACACTCAGTCACTCTCTCTTTCATACAGTACACTCACTCTCTCATACACACTCTCTCTCATACACTCTCTCTCATACGCTCACTCTCTCTCACTCTCTCTCTCTCTCATACACTCTCACACACACACTTATAGGCCTAGACTGTTACACCCATCTAAGCCCCCTTCAGGTTCAGCATTGTGGGCGTTGATACCCTGTTTTTAAGACCCTCTGTTAGGTCATCTTTCTATTAGTAGGCAGTTCCATGATGTTCCATGATACAAATCATACAATTTCAGGAGTTAGTTACAGTTTCAAGTACAGAGTGTTCATTTAAGAGACCAATTAGAAATTTTCAGAATCCACTTTTTAATATTTCTGCCTTAAGCCATAGGTTTAATGAGTTATTTGCAGCCTATGAACTGTACTCATTCATGTTTGAGACATCAAGTCAAACTGTTTGATGAAATTCAGATATTGGCTTGGCACTAAACTAAAAACGGGTGTGTTTTAATTATTTTGTGAACTGTGAAATGAGTTTTATAATTTTTCTAATAAATATACTTTTATGTCAATTCATTGTCATTTCCACAACACCTGGTCATTTCCACCACCACATGTCATTTCCATCACCACACATATTTTTTGAAAATATTCAAACAGTTCTCATCACACATTAAAACTATATGCACAGTTTCTGAGATCTTGTGTTATTTAACATAAAAAATAATGCTATTTATTTTCTAACAAGGTCCTACCCAAACCAACGTTAAGTTTCCCACTGTGACAGGTGTTCAATACAGCATTTGGTCCATAGGACAGTTAATTTATTTCATTTAAAAATGCATGGTTGTTTTATATCATGGACAAATGGGTAAAGTTACTTACAAACATGATCCTAAACAATTATTAAATGGTGTAATTTATTCTACTTTTACTTTACAGTTGTAGATTAAGATGTGGTGGAAATGACGTTTCTTCACTGCGGGTCAGATAAAATGTCAAAAATAACAATTTGTCTTGTAATCTAAGTTTGAACTCTTACATATCTTAAAACTAGGTATGTTATTTAAATGTATGATACTGAATTAGGTAAATTTTGAAAGTTTTTTTTTTTCATCAACTTCACAATGGTAAAAGTGCCCCTAGTTGAAGAAACGCCCATATATATATATATATATATATATATATATATATATATATATATATATATATATATATATATATATATATATACACATACACATATATATATATATATATATATATATATATATATATATACACACACATACACATATATATATATATATATATATATATATATATATATATAGTGTGTGTGTATATGTGTATGTATGCATGTGTATGTATGTATATAGATATGTGTGTGTATATATATATATATATATATATATATATATATATATATAGTGTGTGTGTGTATATATATTTATTTATATGTGTATATATGTATGTGATTGGTTGGTTGGTTGGTTGGTTGGTTTTTTATATATAACTAAGCCTTAATTAACAAATCTGTTCCTTGATTTAAGTTCGGCTTTCTGCGAAATGACACTTGTCTGACTTTGTTTTTTAAAGAGCTGAGTGATAAGAATTGGGACAAAGCAGATGAGATCCACCGAGCTCTGATGGTGGACTACGTTAATGAAGTGAGTCAGTGGATGGTGGGTGTCAAGCGTCTCATTGCAGAAACTCGCAACCTGAGTCCAGATCTGCTCCACACAGAAGTTATGACTCCAAGCAAGGCCTCTGCTAATCCATTGCAATGAGGATGTGTTTTAGGCTTTCCTCCGTTTCTTCTGAGCCTTACTGATTACAGGACACTACTCCATTAAACCCTTTTTCCTGAGCTGCTATGACTTATGGGAGAGAGATTTTGTGTTAATGCTGCAATACCGCAGTGCTATTAATACTATCATAATAGTATATGATATTTTGGCAATTTATTACTCTTTATATCACTGATTATATGGGTAGAATGTGAACTGAGCGAGGGTTAATATCGGTGAAAGATGTTATGGTTTTAATGGACTTTTATGAATTTATGGATATACTAGTCCATCTCAAACAACTAGAATATATCAATTTTTTTTCATAATTTAACTCACAAAGGCAAACATTCATGTGTTCTATACATTACGTGTCAAGTGAAATATTTCAAGTCTTTTTTGTTTTAATATGATTATTATGGCTTATACATCACGAAAATCAGAAATCCAGTATCTTGAATTATTTGAATATTTCTTAAAATCAATCAAAAAAGGATTTACAATACAGAAATGTCAAATTTCTGAAAAGTATGTTTGTTTATACATTCAAATGCTTGGTTGGGGCTCCATGAATTACTGCATCAGTGTGGTGTGGCATGGAGGCAATCGGTCTGCGGCACTGCTGTGGTGTTATTGAAGCCCAGGTTGCTTTGATAGTGGCCTTCAGCCTGTCTGTATTTTTGGGTTGGGTGTTTCTCATCTTCCTCTTGACAATATCCCATAGATTCTTTATGGGATTCCGGTTAGGCAAGTTGGCTGGCCAATCAAGCACAGTAATGTCATTTGGTAGTAGTTTTGGCACTGTGGGCAGGTGCTAAGTCCTGCTGGAAAAGGAAATCTGCATCTCCATAAAGCTTGTCAGCAGATGGAAGCATAAAGTGCTCTAAAATCTCCTGATAGTTGGCTGCGTTGACTTTGGACTTGATAAAACACAGTGGACCAACACCAGCAGATGACATGGCACCCCAAATTATCACAGACTGCAGAAACGTCACGCTGGACTGCAAACACCTTGGATTCTGTGCCTTTCCCCTCTTCTTCCAGATTCTAGGACCTTGATTTCCAAATGGAATGCAAAATTTACTTTCATCTGAAAAGAGGACTTTGGACCACTGAGCAATAGTCCAGTCCTTTCTCTCCTTAGCCCAATGCTTCTGACGTTGTCTCTGGTTCAGGAGTGGGTTGATATTTGTAGCCCCTTTCCTGAAGATGTTTGTGCGTGGTGGCTCTTGATGCACTGACACCAGCCTCAGTTCACTCCTTGTGAAACTCTCCCAAGTTCTTGAATCTGATATGTCCACAAGTGCTAGCGGCTGGTGGTGTTCTGTGCCTACATAGACAGTCTGCACTGAATACTCAATCCTGGGGAGAGCCTTGCCTTTCAATGTTCAAGCGATTTTATATGTAGGTTTGTTTGTTTGTTTAAATACATCTCCGCTGCCCATAATTTGCTGCAAATCCAACAAGTTCACTGTGACATTGTCTTCGATTCAGGTCTCGCATGACTGGAAACAATGCCATATTTGTTAAACGATTCTCATGCTCTGATTGGCTGAGAAGGACCACGTGACCACGCCGTAGCGTAGGTAGTTATGTTACACCATGTAGTTATGTTACAGAGCCAGGCAGCATACTACAGAGGGTAACTGAAAAAGCAAAGCATACACACATCTGGAGGGAAATTTCACTCATATTTTGTAAGTATTTTACAGGGAAATGGTTAGCTGAGAATGCACCAGAAGGCATGTAAATTTCAAACTTTTCTGGGGGGGACCATGCCCCCAGAACCCCCTAGCATTAGCACACCTTAGGTATGCCACAGCAGCTTCGTCACTGGAAATTCCAGAGCAACCTACTACTTTTTTTTTAAGCCGGCTACTTCAGATTTTCTAGAAAACCCCGTTGAATAGACTTTTCTTGACAATCCTGTCAAGGCTGTGATCATCTCCATTGCTTGTGCACTTTTTCCAGCCAGCCTTTTCAGCAGTGACCGTCTGTGGCCTACCCTCCTTGTGGAGGGTGTCGATGAACAACATCTGGACAACTGTCAAATCAGCAGTCTTCCCCCATGATTGTGGTTGTATGTACTGAACTAGACCAAGAGATACATGATATTTACTGTTTTACTCAAGCTTGAAATGCTCTAATATTTTGAGGTGTGTGTGGGTTTTATTTTTATTTATTTATTTTCTGTGCTGTGGGCCATAATTATCAAAATAGAAAAATACTTAAAACATTTTAGTTTCAGTGTAATAAGTCTTAAAGATGTTAAATTTTCAGTTTGTTAAATAACTGATGGAAAATAAACTTATTATTATATTGTTTGAGATGCACTAGTAGTTTTGTGTCAGTAAAGGCAACTTTCCAGATCTACAGTCTTAGAGAATGAAATTGCAATACCATATTATGAGAACAATAAGTTTTCATTTTTTCTATGCAACTATACATCGTCCCCAACCTCCGTGTTGGGGTGGCATGACTGTTTGTTTCTACTGTTTTCCATCCTTTCATCAAATTGTTGGATAAGTAATGTATAATTAAATAACTGTAAAGCTACAGTCCCTGATTCTCATTTATCAACGTATGTGTAGAACAAATTCTGAGTTTGTGTGTAAAAGCTATCAGGGTTGCAGAAGGAAAATTGATATCACATGTGCTTACACATAGCTATGAATCTCTCACTTTCTAAGTTGATGGGCCTGCGCACGGCCAAACTCCTCTGCATTAAGACACCCCCAAATCAACATATATGGTAAACAATGCACAGTTTCCTCCAAAAACATTGGAACAGCACCCCCCCCACCAAAAAAACCCCAAAAACACTAATGACTTTTGGGTTGAACAGAACCGGTGACCAAGGACAGCCCTGGCAGAGTCCAACATGCACCGGGAACAATTCCGACTTACTGCCGGCAATGCGAACCAAACTCCTGCTCCGCTCATAGAAGGACCTGAACCCCATACTCCTGAAGCACCCTCCACAAGGCACCATGAGGGACACGGTTGTAAGCCTTCTCCAGGTCCACAAAACACATGTAGACTGGTTGGGCAAACTCCCATGCACCCTCCAGTACCCTTGCAAGGGTAAAGAGCTGGTCCAGTGTTCCACGACCAGGATGAAAACCGCATTGTTTCTCCTGAATCCGAGGTTCGACTATCGACTGGACTCTCCTCTTCAGCACCCCAGCATCAGCTCTCCCAGGGAGGCTGAGAAGTATGATCCCCCTATAGTTGGAACACACTCTCCGGTCCCCATTTTTAAAAAGGGGGACCACCACCCCAGTCTGCCAATCCAGAGACACTGTCCCTGACCTCCACGCAATGTTGAAGAGGTGTGTCAGCCAAGACAGCCCAACAACATCCAGTGCCTTCAGGAACTCAGGACAAATCTCATCCACCCCGGAGCCTGGCCACCAAGGAGCTTTTTAACCACCTCAGCTCCTGTGATGGGCAAGTCCTCCCAAGCACTCTCAGACTCTGTGGCCTCCTCGGACAACATGAAGGTGGGATTGAGGAGATCCTCAAAGTATTCCTTACACCATTGAATGATGTCCCCAGTTGAGGTCAACAGCACTCCGGTTCTGTTCATAACTTTTATGGACAGAATTTCTAGGCGCAGCCAAGGGGCAGAGGGTGTCCGGTTTGGTGGCATCAGGATCACGTCTCTGCTTTTTGCGGATGATGTGGTCCTGTTGGCTTCGTCAATCTGTGACTTACAGCATGCGCTGGGACGATTTTTTGTGTGTTTGGGCAGGCGGTAAGGGCGGCTGAGCACCACCACCCCCGGGGGCATCTCAATGTGGTGTTCTATGAGGTGGGTGTGGCCGGGCAGGGGCGAAAACACATCGGAAAATTCCTTCTGCACCTGGGCCACCTCCGTGAGTTGGGCCGGTGAGAGGTGATCTCCACAAGGGACCGGAGTGGTTGGAGATGTCTTTTTTTTTTTTTTTGGTACGTCCAGCCCCAGCTCCACCTTCTCCAGGACTACCGCCACCAATGCCACGGGGACCTCTTCATTCCAGCATTTTAACAGATTGAGGTGGTAAATTTGCAATGCCCCACCCCTGTCCGTTCACCTCACCTCATCTCCGACTCGCTGTGTGACCTCGAAGGGCCCTTGCCACTTAGCGATTAATTTGGAGCTCAACGTGGGCAATAATATGAGCACTTTGTCTCCCGGCGTGAACTCTCTAAGGCACGTGCCCCTGTCATACAGTTGGACTTGATGTTCTTGTGCCTGCTGCAAATTGTCCTGGGTTAAGTGCGTGAGTGTGTAGAGTTTTGCGTGCAGATCAAAAACGTATTGAATGTCATTCTTACTAGGCGAAGGTCCCTCCTCCCAATTTTCCCATAGCACGTCCAAAATACCACATGATTTACGCCCATATAATAATTCGAATGGTGAGAAACCTGTGGAGGCTTGCGGGACCTCTCGTACTGTAAATAACAGGGGCTCAAGCCATTTATACCAATTACGTGCATCCTCACTTACGAACTTCCGAATTATGTTTGAGTGTTTGATTAAAACGCTCCACTAAGCCATCCGTTTGTGGGTGATGGGCACTGGTGCGGATAGATTTAATCCCCAATAACCCATACAGTTCGTGCAGTATGCATGACATAAATGTAGTGCCTTGGTCTGTCAGGATTTCTTTCAGAATCCTGACCCAGGAGATAATACGGAAGAGCGCTTCCACAATACTGCATGCTGAGATGTTGCAGAGAGGCACTGCTTCCGCATATCGCGTTGCATAGTCCACCAGAACTAAAATAAAGTGATATCCCCATGCTGACCGATCTAATGGCCCAATGAGACCCATCCAGATTCTTTCACATGAGGTCTCAGTCAAAGGGAGAGGGCACAAAGGTGCTTTTGGAGTGGCCGCAGGATTTACTAATTGGCATTCACGGCACGCCACACACCACTGACTGACATCCCCGTGAATCCTTGGCCAATAGAACCGGGCCATTATTCAGGCTAGTGTTTTATCCTGCCCTAAGTATCTGGCTATGAGATTAAAGTGAGCTGCATGGAATATGAGTTCCCTGTGGCTCTTTGGGATTAATAACTTATCTTTTCGCCAGTCTGAGTGTCCTGCGTCATTCGGTATAACCTATCTTTAATAATAGCAAAGTAGGGGAAGGCCAGCGTCGCATTTGGCTGGAGAATTTGACCATCGATTACTCTCACTTGGTCAAATGCATGCCCCAGAGTCTCATCTCGTGACTGCTCTAATGGGAAATCCTCAAGGGAATCCCCGAGGGAGGGAGGAGGGGCAGGGTGCTCCTCGCTCTGCACATCACCCTGACGCGGTGCTGATGTAGACGGCTCTGTGACAGCTTCTCCTTCCAGTGCTAGGCCGGGATCTTCCCGAGACGTATTACTGCAGGACCCATTTCTTACTGTGTTCCATTAACTCTTTAAATCCTAGCCCATCAATCCCCAAAATCACCCAGTAGGTGAGACGAGGATTAACGGCTGCCTTTACACTATGCTTTTCTCCCTGGAATAAAATGTGGACCGACACTAAAGGGTAGTTGTGAACATCCCCGTGCGCACACAATACCTTCACCACTGGTGCTCTCCCCCATGCCTCACCTTGCACCAGGCTTTGGTGGATTGAGATCTGGTTACAGCCGGAATCCACCAAGGCCTGATACGTATCCGCTTGTACACTTACTGGTATACGATACGCTCCAGCCCGATCGAGGGCGGTTTCTGGCGAGTCGGAGACCCGGACCCCCACACCCAGCTCCATCGTGGAGCACTGATTTTGGAGACGTCCCAGCTCCCTGCAGCGCCAGCACACCGGCCCAGGCTCTCCCTCTGCACTGGTGTTACAGACATCACTCACCTGGGGGGGAGAAGACACAGACAAGGAAGGGAGAAACGGGAGGACACCACGGGTGCATCAGGCTGGCTGGGGGGGAGCCAGCCCCCGCTTCCGCAGTGGGGGAACGGGGTGAGGACAGGAAGCAGAGAGAGAGAGAGGAAGAGAAGGAGAAGCATATCTTCCTGCCGTCATGTGGTCCTCTGCCAGCTCGATGGCTTGATCCAGCGACGCCGGGCGATGACACTGGACCCACTCCGCCGGTCCTTCCCGAAGTCGCGCGATGAACTGTTCCAGTGTCACCAGGTCAATAATTCCCTTGGTGTCATGGTCGCCTGCCCTCAGCCACCGTCGGCAGGCATCCCAGAGTTGTTGGCCGAATGCGAATGGCCGGCCGACCTCCTCCAAGTGCAGTGAGCGGAAGCACTAACGCTGTTGTTTCAGGGCGCAGCTGACCCGCTGGAGAATGGCTCTTTAAGTCCGCGTATATGAGCCGGCTGTTGGCAGGGAGCTGCAGCCCAGCGAGCTGCACCTCACCGGTCAGCAGGGGAAGGAGGTGCGCTGCATGCTGCTCGACCGGCCAACCCTATGCCTCGGCTGCTTGCTCAAAGAGTGCGAGGAAGGCTTCTGGATCGTCATGCAGACCTATCCTGGTTAGGATGAGGTGGGGAGGGTCCCGCCGACGCAAGTAGGTGCTGGAACGCCTGGCGGTCTTCTTGTTGGGCCCGCATCAAGGCTTCGAAGTGTTGTTCCTGCTCCTTTTGGAGGGCAATCAGCGCTTGATGCTGGCAAGGGCGTCACTAGGAATTAAGCTTTACTGGGGCACTGCCCCCCCGACACACACACAAAATGCACCTTAACGTTCCTGTCCCCAACCTGTGCAAAGTGAATAATTCTCATGCTCTCGTGGATGAAGTTATGCGAGGAATAGGTTAACGAGACGGAAAACACATCCCAGTCCCCAAAAAATTTATTGTTGGCATTTGGGCTTTTAACGCATGCTGATGCTAAATGTGTCACCTCAACTCTCACGATTCATGAACTTAGCTGGTTAGTTATGACTGACTAGCACATAGCCTACAACCTTAATCTTACCTCTCTCACCCTCCTCCTCATCTGTCACTGTTTCCCTGCCCCTGTCTCTGTTTCGTGAGAAGAATTGTCTGATATCCATCTGGAAAAGTAATTTAATATCGTTTAATTCGATGTAGTTTAATGGGTTTGTTAGAATATGGTTTGCTTAGTTTTGCTGCAAAAACTTCGCGCTACCTTAACTCATCTAGAGCCCGTTCTTTGACTCATCCAAAGAGTAGACTCATCTCTCCAGTAGGCTAAATGGACTCATGGCATGCCGCACGCACACTATGTTTACAGTGAGAATCTCTCAGACCAATCAGAAAATTAGTTAGAAAGAAGAGGCGATAGAAGTTTGAAACACACTCTGTCCTACAACTTACAGTAGATAAATGATCTACCAAAGAAACTAGTTTGTTACGAAAATCTTTCAACGTTTTCTTACTGGGGCACGTGCCCCAGTAAAAAAGACCTAGTGACGCCCCTGGATGCTGGTTCTGCTGGGCCGTGGCAAGGGCATGGATGAGATCTTTGAAGGGCGAGGACTCCATGAGGGCTCCCTTCTGCACTCCTGGGTTTCGGCACCACTGTAGAAGCTGCCCGGATGTGGGTGGAGCACAGAAGTACGGCAGGCTGTTGTGAGCGTTCAGATTTTTTTTATTTTGGCTTTTCAGCACAATACTTTCCCAACTGGGACAGTCACACGCACAGACAGAGACACACACACAGCGTCGTGTTCTGGTCCCAAGTCTCCGCCTTTGCTCTCTTACTCCTTTTGTGGAGCGCCGTCACTGCTAGAGACACACAGACACACATTAATTGACAACAGGTGAAGCGATTTGGCCACTCCCCTTCCCCGATTCTGCCCTCCATTCACGAACTGCCACTCGGCCACGCCCCCGCTGCCACAATTAGGATTGTAAATGTCATTACCTTATCTCTAATTTGAAATAAAAGCATTATGTTTGTGTATAGTTGTTAGTGAAATGGTGATGGGCCTCTTGTTCTTTGATATTTCAACGGTTACTCATTAACTGGGTTATGTTCCCTTATATTTACTTCGTATAATATTTGTAGTATTGCAATGCATGGCTCCTGTACCTACAGCAGATGGAACAGCTTAGTGCAGGGGTTCCCAAACTTTTCCATGCCAAGGCCCCCCAAACAGCATTAGCTTCTGGCCGGGGACCCCCTTTGCAAACCCACAGACAATGCTACAAAATATGTAAAGCAACATCAACTTTTAGAATGTTTTCGCTTACTTTTATTCAATAATTGTTACATTTGTTTAGCATAAGAATATTATTAACTAACATGTTTTCAACACAAATATTTTCGCACTGAACAATAAACTGTATAACCTCCTGTAGTACCTGATTCAACTCGTTATCCATCCTTTTTGCAACCAGTGCCTCGCGATGGAGCATGCAGTGTGTGGCCACTACATGCGGGGCCTTCTGCTTAATGAGAGCGGTCACTCCACTGATCTTCCCGGTCATTGCCGCGGCTCCGTCCGAACACACCCCCACACAACGGGTCCAGTCCAATCCGTTAGACTCGATGTAATCGTCCAAAACTTGAAAAATGTCTTTCCCAGTAGTTCTTCTTTCAAGTGCTTTACAAAATAGTATTTCCTCCACAAATCTTTCCTGTGAAATAAATCTGATGTACACAAGCAGTTGGGCCTCATTGGATAAATCTGTGCTCTCATCCAGCTGAAATGCGAAGTATTCGCTGGCTCTCACCTGCTCCAACAGCTGAGCAGATGCGTCTTGAGCCATGTCACCAATCCGTCGGCTCACGGTGTTATCAGAGAGTGGGACAGCATCCTCACCAAGCAATTCTCGGACAATGTCTTTGGTGGCTGGTAAAATCAAATCTTCTCCAATTGAGTGAGGTTTTTTAGCATGAGCAATGTGGTACGAGGCTAAAAATGATGCCTTCAGGGCCCGCTCGGGGACAGTAGCTTGCTGGGTGAATGCAGCAGATTGCCTGACCAAATGCTCTTCTTTGCGTCTGAAGAAATCTACTGTTTTTTTGGCATCTGTCGGATGTTTTTGTACCAAGTGACGCTGAAGTTTCGAAGGTTTTAAGCACTCGTTTGACAGGGTCTCCAGACAGAGGACACATTTCGGGCAATCATGGCCATTTTTCTGTATGGCTGTAAAGCCATACTTAATGTATGCTGCCTCATATTTTCGGATTTTAGTTGGCCAGGACTTCTTAGTTTTTTTCGCAGCAGTGTCCTCCACAGCAAGACTGTTGGTTTGTTCCTTCGGTCTCTTCTTCAAAAACCTGTCCATTTTGCGCTAGCAATACGCTAGCTTGAGGAGCAAAGCAGCTTGATAAATGGCGCAAACCGCAACGTCACAGGCAATCGGAGAGATGAGCATGGCAAGCAACGTTTCGATATGATGTATTATTATTTTTAATTATATTTTATAATAATGATTAAAAACTAATTACAATATATTTAATAATAATTATTTTTAAAAAGTATATTTTTTCGCAATTTTTTTTATCGTCCCTCCAACTTTCTGAGGCCCCCCTAGCGCCCCCTGGCGGCCCCCACTTTGAAAACCACTGGCTTAGTGAGTTTGGGCTGAATGGCTTGAGGAGAGATACAATTTCTTCATTTATTTACTTGTAGTTATTTGTACACATTCATTCATTTAATTTCTATCTGTGCAGTGGATTTTGCTTTGAAGTTGTGCACTTCACACAACTTGTGAAGTGTCTTCTTCACACACTAACATAACCTTTAACCCAATTTAAACACTTTTCAATCCTGCTGTCCTCTTCGTGGACAAGAAAACAGACCACTTTTTGTTTATCTGGCACATTTTACGGTAGGTTACACTAAAAGTGATCACGTCCTTGTGGCGTGAAGAGAAAAGCCAATCACGTTCCTCGCTCAAAACAGACATCCAATCAGAAGTGCAGGATCAGGGTTCGGCTTTCCAGCAGCCAATCGGGAGGCAGGTAGAAATACTGGCAGGAATAAAGCGTTGCAGCAGCAGCACTAGTAGTTTTTAACGCCTCTACAGGTTCTACAGCTACTCGGTTCTTATACTGTTTATACAATGGAAACGAAGAAGGTTCTTAACTTTGGTTCCGGACCTGCGAAACTTCCACAAGCTGTAAGTTTATTTTCATGCTAGTTTCTCTCTGTGCACTAAACTCATCATCCCTGAGCTGAGGTCAACTGCAGCTGAAACAGTTTTGCTCTCTGATGCGGGTTTACTGCTCATTTACAAACGAAATCAACGCAAATCGGATTGTTTTTAGGTGAAATCTGCACCAGATCTAGCAGAGAAATAAACAAACAAAAAAAGCCATTCGTGGAAAATCAGTTATATTCACTTTTTAGTGATGCGTGGTGATTATTGCATCAGCTACACTTTTTTTTTTTCCCTCCTCCTTGTCTTGACACGAAGAAAATTCCCATGTTTCTTGTCGTTCTGGGAGTTGGTTACGACTCGCAGTGTGGGTTCACTTTACTGCGGTTATTTGTGTTCGGTGTCGTTTAGGCGATTAAATTATTTTTCTCGCGCATCTTTCTGTGCGCTCACCTACGTGACGTCATCAAGCTATGAAAATGCGAATTTTCATATTTAGCGAGCGTCTTACTGGTATCTGTATCTTCTGTGGTAAATGTAGCACTTAAAGTAAACGTTTAACTAAACTCGTTTGTACAATTTAGATTATAGAACATGTGCTCTGTTCTATAATAAGTTATATTCAATAATTTATTGAATTGTGTCCCTGATAAGCAACACGCTTCATTTTCCTAATTTTAAACACACACTCACGTTGTGTTTGTGTGTATGAATGTTTTCCGTGTGTGGAAGGTTAAGATACAGAGAGAGATGCTTCCCTGGGCCAAAGTCAGACAACACAGGTTATTAGTGATGCAGTGCAAAGCACAGCAAACTCTTGGTCTTCTGCGTGTTTTATTATTAAACTTCCGTACAAATTTTGATTTCGAATAACCCAATAACCCAATAACCGTACATCGCACACAAACAATACATCAAAATGTGCGGCTCGATCGGACTCGCTATGCTATTACTTTGTTCATCATTCTACGATTTTAATTTCCCCATTCATTTCAATGGGAATAATTGGGGGGGGGAATCGCACATTTTTCAACGCTTTTCAAACATACGCTGCTCTGGCATGCTTTCACCTAGAGACATGATGCAAACTTTTTAAAACGGAGACAAATTTCTCCTGTGTGGATCTGGCATTCAACTTTTTTGCTAGGTTCTATACTTTTTGATCAGTCACAGATCAAACACGTGTCTATGGTGTTACACTTCAGTCCTATAAACAACTTTTTCCAATATAAAAGATTACCAGGACTACAAAAATGCAGAAAAATAGGCTTTACTTATCCAAATGCACCTGTTGGTTCAAAAGTTAAAGTGCATAGAACCTCACAGCACAACATGAAGTTACCTTAAAATATAATATAAATGCCTCAGCTTTCATGTAAGAAAAACACTATTAATACTAGTAGTGTGTGCAGGAACTCTCTGCTGAAGACTAAATTAAACAATAATTATAAACTAATAAAATAAATGGCTCAGGCTTCATAGAAGGAAAAAAACAATTTGAGCAGAATCTCACAGTATGATGCTGAAGCTAGGGCTGGGCGATTTTACGATTACGATGTTATTCACGATATAAAAGCTCTACGATTAGAAATTAGACATGTACGATATGCCTACGATAAGCCTACGCCTTCAATAAAATTACTTCATCCGAAGTTTTGACAGACACGCGAATAGCCAATCATAACTAAACAGTACCGCACGTAACCAATCAGTTGGAAGAGAGCCACGTCAAGTTAGGTTGCGTGCACACACAAACGCACACACGTGTAGCAGCAACGCACAGCATGGCTGTGGTGAAGTTTGCAGGAGCGCGGCATTTCTCCAACAAAGCGATTTTAAAAATGAGCGAGAAGCCGACTGACCGGAGTTCTGAACAGGAAAGTCAGAGCACTGCCCTGGAGGACATCGTTGAAAAGAAGGGCCAGAGATCTTCGGTTGTGTGGAGGTATTTTGGATATTTAAAATCAGACATACAACAAAGTGTTACACAAAACCTTAAACACACTGACGTACAGGATTGCACTTTTTTCTCCTTGCAGCATAAGGTTTACACGTCAATATGTCTTTATTTGAAAGCTGCTAGAATTTGCACGAACGATTAACAAATGGTATATAGTTTTTATTTTTCAGTTTCAGTTTATTCATTTGAATAAAAAGAACAAAAGAATGTGCATCCAGTTTGTTTTGGTTCTGTGAAACTTGAAGGCTTGTTAAGCTATTTTTGTTAATTAGGAAGGAACTACTAATTTGTAATGTTCATATTTTGAGCAGAAAATTAAAGAAAATACAAAAATGGTGATTTGATTTATATCGTGATATATATATCGTTATCGAAAATTTTGAAAAAATATCGTGATATAATTTTTTCCTCATATCGCCCAGCCCTAGCTGAAGCTGCCTAAACAGTGGAAAATAAAATACCATTTTGCCAAAAACGTTGGCGTCCATGAAGCCTCAAAGTGACAGGTTCACAGCCCAACTGCTCCATTGACTCCCATTATAATCCCGACAGTGCTTTGATGAAAAAATCAGAAATATGTCAGTTGTTTTCAACTCGCTCTGTTGTCCACATTTTTTTACACTAGGGACAAAAAAAATTACATCAATGTGTTCATGAGAGCCTTGTAGCGCTCAATGTGAATTTTGTGAATACCTCCTTTCGTTTTCTTGTAAATCACTGTTGTTCGAGGAGAAGGGAATCTGAAAAAAAGCTCTCTTTGCTTGTAATATTATGTCTCTGCTCTGCACCTCAGCACCGTTACCAAGGCAACGAGCTCCAGTCAGGGAGCAGGTGGGGGAGGGGTTTCTCTCTCTCAAACACACACATTCTCACAGTACAACTCCTGCAATAGCGACTGCTACAGCCACTGCATCACTCACGATTTCCCACAGGGGAATTGTCTAGTTAAAGCTAGATGGCCTTTCGATTTCATAAAATCGGTGAAATTTAGTTCCCTCTGAAACTTGGTCACTGTGGTATATGTTTAGTTCTGTAAGATCTCTCAAAAAAGCAGGCCATTTTGTGGCTGTGAAGTTATTTAATTTGAGGAAATTCCCTAGTAAGTAATATGCGTGAAATTACTCGCTTTGCGCAGACAGAGGAAGTCCGTACGCGCACCTTCTTTTGGGGTTTACGGCAGCTGGCATCCACAGTGTTGCATTACTGCCATCTACAGGTTTACCTTGACTGTGCATGATTGTTTTGTTGCTAAACGAACAGCTGATCGCACCGAGGTGCTCTCTGACAGCCAATATTTATTTTGGTCCTGCATTTCCTTTTGTAACATTTGCGTCTTCTCGCGTTCTGTTACTGTAGTCAGTCTTTCACGTTTTATTCGCAAACTCGCATCCTCCATTTTTCTCTCATGTTTCAAATTTGTATTCCACAATACCTTGCGTGAATGGGGAACACCCACCACGTGATGCATGATGTAGTATCTTGAATTGGGTCATGGTGAAGCAGGAAAAAATAGCAGCGAATTTAGGGTCAAGTGGTCCATTAAACAAAAATAATTGGGGGGGGGGGATTTTTTTTTTTTTTTTTTTAAATGACCTAAACCTGAAAAATCTGAAAAGCAGTCTACCTGTAAGTTTGTGTAGGATGCACAGAGGACACTTATGAGATACAAGACAATTTGTTTTTGTCCATCTGTGTCAACTTGCAGTAAATGTCTAAAAGTCCGAGGGAGTAAAAGCCTAAGTGGAAGTTTCACAAACGGAGTACACTTTTCAGGTCCACAATAGTCCAAAAAACAAACCTTGGGTTTTTGTGTTTCTCTGCTGCCAGAAATAACCTATTGAGGTGGAAATGAACTGCAGAATTTGAGCTACAGGTCATATACTGGGCATGTTACTGGTGATGAGAAACTGCAAACGGTGCATTTCTAAAACTCTTAGTCCATAAGAGTAAGGTATACAAAGTGGAAAAACTGTTTGTTTGAAGTGTTTGTTTTTTAAATAAGTACAATTTTTCCAAGTACATACTCTGCAGTGATGTTTGTACATGGTGGTAATTGTAATAATCGAAGTGGTGAAAACCACAAGGATCATCCAAGGAGGACATTTTTTTTTGACAGACTTGCATTTCAACCACGTGTGAAGCTCTGCTGCAAATGTCTCGCGTCTGTTTCAAGCCCCGTTTTTACTGTACAGCAACAGAGTATTCTGCTTCAAAAGAGAGATACTTAATTAAAAAAATAATTTACCTCATCACATGGTGAGTGTTTTCCAGAGAGGATGTTTTTGACGGACAAAGGAGGCACTTGGTTTACAAAAAAATCTAACTTCCACTTATTATATTTCTATTGTGAATGAAAGTATGTGTCCCAAAGTAAAACCTAGTGCTACAAAATGTAATTCTGAATTAAACCAGTAAAATTCAAGTATTTAAAAAAAAAAAGTAGAATTTAATTAAATGATTGCAAGTTCAAAACTGAGTCCACATTTGACTCTTAGGCCCAATTCTCATTTCTACCCCTCTCCCTTCCCCTTGGCCCTTCCCCTTGAAACTGAGCTACAAGGGATAGGGCTTGAAATTCAACCCTTACGTATTGGGATAGCCCTTCAACGATCGCATACGTCATCGCGTACCTCCGTCAGCGTTTACGTTAGCAAAACGCGACCAAATGCGTCATTGGCTGCGACCAGCCGCTACAGTCAGAACCAGAAATCTCTGCTGGCAGGGTGTGATTTGTTAACTAACACCACTGAATGGGATATCTTTGGCGCTTCGTGCACCACATCCGACAGAATGAGGTGTCAGAACACTCATGTAAACAATAAAAGCGAGAATAACAGAACAAAACGTACGCAGTCAAGCAACCGAAAACAATACTCACTCCCAAAGCTTTTTAGCAGCAGCTTGGATTTCAGAAATCGCTGCTCATTCTCAGCTCGAAAGCGAATCAAGCGGCGTGTTTCCTCTGGATAACAACTTAAAACACGTAAATAATGGAGAAAATACATTTATGACAATCTTTCGCCGCGGGAACCGCCATCTTTCTGAAATCCGCATGAAATCTCGCTGAAATCCGCATGGCATTGTGGGAAATCACTCAAACCCCTTCGTTTGGAGTCAGCTCCAGGAAAATCTCCGTTTGGAGGGGTACAGAAGCCCTACCCCTTCCCCTACCCCTCCGCGTTAACTGGGATTGGGATACCCCTACCCCTTCACGTGAACGCGCAAAATGGAGGGGAAGGGCCAAGGGGTTGGTCCAAGGGGTGAAATGGGATTTGGCCTTACAAATGCATTTATAAGAACTTGTGAGATATTATTGTTGGAGGTCAGGCTGGTGTGTCCCTATAAAATAAAGTAGAAGAAACTCCAGGATATATACATGACCTAATTGCAGGAGTCAGTTGGTGTTATTCAAAAAGACAACCATGATTGTGAAACAGCCCAAAAATAAAGCTTCAACTCCCACAATGCGAACATTTTAATAGTACAACGTGCTTAATTTTACTTTTTGCTGGAAATTTCATCTTGCCAATTAAAAACCTACATGCATGTTAAAAATAGCAGCTGTTTGTTTTTGTCAAACTTTTTTACATTTTGAATGCACTTGCTAAATAACACATTCTGACTATGGTGTGAGCCGGAGCGATCTGAAGGTATTAAATTCTTGCTATACAACACTGAGCAATGAAGTGAAATTCGGGGACCTTTTGACACTAGAATCTTATCAGTTCAGGACCTCACATTTGAAATCATTGACTAAATTCACAGTAGTCAGGTCATGTCTTCACAAACGGTTCAGCTCAATTTGTTTGTATTATGCAAATAGTGGCAAGAAGAAACACTGACAGCATGAGGAATAAACATGGAGAGGAACTGGGAGAGACAAACTCTATGCTCATAAACCCTCCATATCTGCACCTGTACATCAGAGAAGCTGCTGCTCTGCTTTTTCCTCATCTGACCCCTCATCTCTTCAGTGGATTAGACCCACATAAGGCCATCTTTAAAAAAAAAATCCGTTTCCTGTCCACCGGGTGAGCAAAAAAAAATTTCAGTCAGGAGGGAGGGATTATTTTTTTTAAAAAATATGGATGGATAAGAAATCGCAATGCTGTTTGCTTTTTCTTTCAGTACTTTTTTTTTTATTACAAAAGCAGACACGTTTAATAAAATGACAGTTTAATCAACTGAAACTTGTACAAAAACTAAGTTAGCATTTTAAATGCTGACTGCAACATTTGCAAAATTTTTACAAAGGTACTTAAAATGTCCGACACACGGACTATTTGTAGTTCTAAATCAACCGTTAGGCCTAGTTTGGATGAAATTACACTTTTTTTTTTTTTTTTAAGATATTTTTTGGGCTTTTTTTCACCTTTTTTATTGGATAGGACAGTGTAGAGACAGGACAGGAAATGAGTGGGAGAGAGAGACGGGGAGGGATCGGGAAATGACCTCGGGTCGGAATCGAACCCGGGTCCCCGGATTTTATGGTATGGTGCCTTAGCCACCTTGTTTTTCTGAATCTTTATTTTGTTGTTCGCTAGAATACCATTTTGCGATTTCACACTTGAGCAAATGTTTGAAAACTCCGGATCTCCTTCCTTCATGGTGGCTGCCATTTTTTTTTTTGTGCTGCACGGCGCATGCGCAGAGCTGATTCAGTTCTATATTCTGCGCGGAATGCAGGGCTTTCCACAAGCGCCGGCTGCCGGCCACACAATTAAGTCCAGCCGGCTACTTTAATGACCATTTTTGTATCCTACAGGCTCTAAATATTAATTTTCGATTGTAATAAAATTAAATGTTTATCTAACGGACTGACAATGTCAAACTGAACCGCACTGTTGTGATTAAGTTGTGATTCGCGCTGTTTGTACCGATAATAACCACGAATTCCCCGCCGACTTCGTTGATCAAGGGAGAGTAACTCATCCGCGGCCCCAACATGCGGTGTGTGCACGCGCGCGCACTCGGCGGAGGCAGTAGTGTGTCGGGGCCGTTGGAGGGAACAGAAGCAGAGATAACGCTTATTTTGTCTCCGGTAAACCAGTCTTCTCTCGTTCAATTACGTGCTGGCATCAAAAGACACCATTGGTTGTAAATGAAACCAAACTGAGCCGTTGGAGTGTATTTTCATCCACAAATGGAGAAATGTTCGCTGAGTGTTTGTGTAGCCACCACTGCAGACCGTTGTCGTTGTTAATTCATAGCATGCTCAGCTGCGTGAATGTGTCATGCACTGAAAATAAGAGATTTACAAGCCAGGAACGCCTCATGATGCAATATGCAAGAAAAGAAAAGATTTACTGCATTTTACTTTGTATTTGAGTAAAGTGAATAAATAAATGGTCTGTGGAAAATACATTTTAATCCTGGGAACTGCGTGCACAGGAGTTTTTTGTCCCCTCCCCCCCCGGCTGGCGACTTATTTGTCATGGCTGACTAGTATGAGCCTTGGTGGAAAGCCCTGGGAATGCGTAAATGTCAAGTTTGATTTTAGATTTACGAACCCAAAAAAAATGTCGAAACCTGGGGGCGTCGTGGATAAGGTGCCACACCATAAATCCGGGGACCCGGGTTTGATTCCGACCCGAGGTCATTTCCTGATCCCTCCCCGTCTCTCTCTCTCTTGCTCATTTCCTGTCTCTACACTGTCCTATCCAATAAAGGTGAAAAAAGCCCAAAAAAATATTAAAAAAAAAAAAGTCGAAAAACTGGCGTTTTTAAAAAAAAAAAACTTCAACCACACAAACGGCACTCACCTGGCCGGTGGACCAGAAACAGAACATTTTTTAATAATGGCCAGTGTTTCCCGCAGAAAATTGCTTAGTCAAGGTGGTGAGTCTTCGGTGGGCATCACGCGCGGCACGGATAGTGGTCCGGGGGGGGGGGGGTTGTCGGGCCGTAACGTGTCACACGTTGCACAGATAGTCCGGGGGGGTAGTAGTACTACAATAATAACAAAGCTGTGTAGAACTGTAAAATAGGTATTTATTGAAATTTAAATGTCACAACTACTTACAAAAACTGAGGTAAAATGGTTTCCTGGCCAATAAAAGTGCTCTCAGTACAGCAGCAAGAAAAAAGTAACAAAAAGTGCAGGTCATTTACATAAGGGAAAAACGGTTAGAAACAACATAGAGTGCAACATTTACTAGGCTACTTATGGCACATCTTGCAAGTCTTGTCCTTGCAGGCCATCCTTCTGGGTTTTTCAAAAAACAGCTCCAGTGCTCTGCTGTAATTGAACTGCCCTACTGGTGGGCCATTTATGCTAATCGTCATGCAGGCTGTGAGGCTGTCACCCTGCAGCCTACTTCGCAGGTCTGTTTTGATCTACACACAGAGAGAAATGAATATAAGATATTTAACTCAGTAGTCATCTAACATCGTGATTTTATTATATAAAATATATAAATATAAATTTTATATTGCCTACCTTAATACATTTATATTAGGCCTACTTATATTAGCACATGAACATTATATAGCATTAGGCTATATTATTATCTTATATTAGTACATGAAAATTAAATTTCACTGTAACAGTGCAAATGCACCGTTTAGATGAGCAGTTACAAATACAACTTACCTTCTTCCACCGACGATAATGGCAACGTCTCGACTTTCCCGCTGAACCGTTGAATTTAAAATTAAAATGTTTGTAAATATGGCCTCGAGGACATATGGCGTAGTAATATATCCAACCACTAAGTGCTGCAGTTTAGTCTAGCTGTCAGTCCCTACGCTGAAATGCATTACCACTTCGGTTTTTTTTTTTTTTTTTTCTTGGAACCTTGCTAGGGCGGGCGGTCGAGTTACCCAGGGAGGCCGCCTTGCCTGGAAAGTGCTGGGGGAAACACTGATGGCCTAAACTCAAACTTCGTGATTAATTTGCTCCCTCAGCGAATGGTTACTTTAAAATAGACTTGAATGAGACTGGACTAATTTTTAATCAGTGCCGTGAAACTGCCAGTCAGTCTGTCACAGTATGGATGGACGTCACTCTGTGGCCACTTTGTGCCTCAGATTGTTCTGCAATCATTTATGGCCTCTAGTGCACTAGTCACAGAGTAGTTTTATAATAAAAAGTAGCTTCGTTGTAATGTGTAGTAACGTGCTGGAGAAACAGTCTTCTGCAAGACTTTTCTCACAGCTGAGGATGATGAGCAAACATTTGAGCCTGATTTCTTTCTGGTCCCAATAGAAATGACTTCATTTTTGGTCTTGTGCAGCATTTTCTGGCCTCAACTTAATTTGTTTCCTAAATTTCTTAAAGTATCACATCTTATAAGTCCAGTATGGTGTATTTACTTCATTCAGCTTATCAATTTTCAAACCTCTCCTCCTCGGATTGTAATTGTCATGGCACCCCTTTATTTTGCAATTTCCACCACAGGCATGTCTGATGTGGCTAATCAACGTTGAAGTTCAATCAGGTATGCTAATAATGCAGTTTTACAAATACAGTATGTCAAGGTTACCTTGAGGTAATATCAGCGGTGTGTTGATGAGGTTTGTTTCCACAAACCTGCAGTGTTCTAAAACCTCAATCTAATCTTTTTGGGAAGTGCCAAAGATTCTTTAGTTTTATTGCGCTAATGTTTATTTGCATGCATTTATGTTTCTGTGCCTCCACCACTAGATGGAACAGATTCAATTTTGGAATTGATCCAAACAGGAGCAAGGTCAAATGTCTGAAATTTTTCTTTTCAATAGCTTCTTCCCTATAAGAAGTATGTTTTGTATGCTTGAAAAACCCATAAATTTGGTAACAAATAGGACAAGATGTGGTGGATGAGGCTCGCTCTTAGACAGTGTACACTCGCCAGCTACTTTTTTAGGAATGCCCATACACTTGCCATTTTATGCAATCAACCAATCCCTTGACAGCAGCACGATGCATAAAATCATGCAGATACAAATCAAGAGCTTCAGTTAATGTTCACTTCAAACATCAGAATAGGGTATTAGGCAGAAAAAGAAATTTACCAGTCAAAAATAATATTTTATATAATCCTGATAAGCGCCGCAGGTGCGAAGACGAGCGCCGCAGGCGCGAAGTCCCTCTAGGGGGGTCTGGGGGCATGCCCCCCCAGAAAATTTTTGAAATTTAGACTTCATTTCCTGCATTCTAGGACATTTTCAGGGTGAAATGGCGTGTAATTTTTGATCAGAAATATTGCATATTTTTACTTTGTATTTTTTTCAGTTTCACTCCTGAATGTATCAGATGTATGTATGGTGTTTGATTTGGTAACAAAAGTGAAAAGAAAATAAACAACAATGAATTGTATATAATCTTTTGATCTAGTTACAGTATTTAATAAAAAAAAAAAACCCAACAGTATTCTATTTTACCATACCCCAATGAACCCCCCTTGTTAATCAATGTATCACACATACCTTTTCTGTCTTTTTGTGGAAAAACGAATCAGTTTTTGTCACATTCAATTTGGGGCGTTTGTTGGGATTCATCTTGATCCAGAAGAGTGAGTCAGCAAAAAAAAATGCGGTTCTCCCGCCAAGAAAGAGGAAACTACAACGCAGGGTGTTTGGCAATTTTCGACCAATCAGAATTCGCGATTTATTCAGTCCGCATGTTACAAGATTCAGTGCAGGCCAAAATGGCGGAAACGATGAAATATTCTGATTTTTCATTTCAAGTTTTCAGTATTTTTCGTATTAAACTGTGTTTCTTACGATTTGTAAATGATGGCGGAACCACACATGGACTGGCCATCGGGAGTAGCGGGAGTTTTCCCAGTGGGCTGGTGGTTCAGTGTGGGCCAGCGGAGAAAAAAAAAAAAAAAAACAGTTGCGCGCTGGCCTTTAATATGATAAGCAATGTTAACAGTTTCTTTAACAAACTGTTAACGTTGCTTATCATATTAAAGGCCAGCGCGCAACTGTAATGAGCAATGTTAACAGTTTGTTAAAGAAACTGTTAACATTGCTTATCATATTAAAGGCCAGCGCGCAACTGGTTTTTTTTTTTTTTTTTTTTTTTTTTTCCTCCGCCGGCCCACGCTGAACCACCAGCCCACCGGGAAAACTCCCGCTACTCCCGATGGCCAGTCCGTGTGTGGGCGGAACATAACTGGATTTATCGGATGACATGTGGGAGTATTCATGTGCGAAAATTTTCGGCATTATCGTCCGTTTCAGTATCCGTCTGTGTGTATACTTGCCCGTTGAAATCGGCAATTGCCCGTCAAATTTACGGGTGGACGGGTCTCTGCCTAATACCTTACATCAGAATGAGGAAAAATTGTGATCTCAAAGTGAGTCTTTCGCTTTTAGTGGAGCAAGTAAGTGAGAAAATATTTCAAATGGTGATACAAGCACCAAAATTTGTACAGACATCCTTCAGGGGCCATATGTTAAAAATCCCACGGGCCAATCAAAATTCCAAAATGGCTGCCCTTTTGGTACAAAATTGTATATTTTACCATAGAATTCCATTCACGTGGATAATGTGTTGGTGGTGATTTGAGATCTTCATTCTTCTCTTCTTGGCAAAGGCAACATTTGCTGCACTTTGTTTTCCATTTAGATTGCACTGGATCTAAACTTGCCATTTTGTTGGACTGTCGGTGTTGAAAGGCCAAGGGATTATCCTTTTACCACCTTTAACACAGTATGATGAGGTTTGGACATGCAAATGGCCTACACCTAGCCCGATCATTCATCCAGTGCCATTTAAGTCCCATGCGATCTGTACACCATCCAGGCAGCTGAAGCCCTGTTACCCTTGGCTCGGCTGTCCTGCACTGGCACGTCCTGTCTATTCAGGTGTGGCTCTCTAACTAATATACTAGTTCAGGGGTTCCCAAACTTTTTCCATGCCAAGGCCCCCCAAACAGCATTTAGCTTCTGGCCGGGGACCCCCTTTGCAAACCCACAGACAATGCTACAAAATATGTAAAGCAACATCAACTTTTAGAATGTTTTCGCTTACTTTTATTCAATAATTGTTACATTTGTTTAGCATAAGAATATTATTAACTAACATGTTTTCAACACAAATATTTTCACACTGAACAATAAACTGTATAACCTCCTGTAGTACCTGATTTAACTCGTTATCCATCCTTTTTGCGACCAGTGCCTCGCAATGGAGCATGCAGTGTGTGGCCACTACATGCGGGGCCTTCTGCTTAATGAGAGCGGTCACTCCACTGATCTTCCCGGTCATTGCCGCGGCTCCATCCGAACACACCCCCACACAACGGGTCCAGTCCAATCCGTTAGACTCTATGTAATCGTCCAAAACTTGAAAAATGTCTTTCCCAGTAGTTCTTCTTTCAAGTGCTTTACAAAATAGTATTTCCTCCACAAATCTTTCCTCGTCTCGTCTCGTCTTCTTCCGCTTATCCAGGACCGGGTCGCGGAGGCAGCAGTCTAAGCATGGAAGCCCAAACTTCCCTTTCCCCAGACACCTCGGCCAGCTCCTCGGGAAGAACACCGAGGCGTTCCCAGGCCAGCCGAGAGACATAGTCCCTCCAGCGTGTCCTGGGTCTTCCCCGGGGCCTCCTCCCGGGGGGACATGCCTGGAACACCTCCCCAGGGAGGCGTCCAGGAGGCATCCGAAAAAGATGCCCGAGCCACCTCAGCTGGTTCCTCTCGATGTGAAGGAGCAGCGGCTCTACTCCGAGCTCCTCCCGAGTGACTGTGCTTCTCACCCTATCTCTAAGGGAGCGCCCAGCCACCCTGCGAAGGAAACTCATTTCAGCCGCTTGTATCCGCGATCTTGTTCTTTCTGTCATTACCCAAAGCTCATGACCATAGGTGAGAGTCGGAACGTAGATCGACCGGTAAATTGAGAGCTTCGCCTTTTGGCTCAGCTCCTTCACCACGACGGACCGGTAAAGCGACCGCATCACTGCGGAGGCTGCACCGATCCGCCTGTCGATCTCACGCTCCATCCTTCCCTCACTCGTGAACAAGATCCCGAGATACTTAAACTCCTCCACTTGAGGCAGGACTT
This sequence comes from Neoarius graeffei, assembly GCF_027579695.1. NCBI lineage: Eukaryota > Metazoa > Chordata > Actinopteri > Siluriformes > Ariidae > Neoarius > Neoarius graeffei. The sequence continues at coordinate 16,319,179 of NC_083592.1, read as the reverse complement.
CTCCACCAACCTGGAGAGGGCAAGCCACCCTTTTCCGGTCGAGAACCATGGCCTCGGACTTGGAGGTGCTGATTCTCATCCCAGCCGCTTCACACTCGACTGCAAACCGCCCCAGTGCATGCTGAAGGTCCTGGTTTGAAGAAGCCAACAGGACAACATCATCCGCAAAAAGCAGAGATGAAATCCTGTGGTTCCCAAACAGGATTCCTTCCGGCCCCTGGCTGCGCCTAGAAATTCTGTCCATAAAAATTATGAACAGAACCGGTGACAAAGGGCAGCCCTGCCGGAGTCCAACATGCACTGGGAACAGGTCTGACTTACTGCCGGCAATGCGAACCAGACTCCTGCTCCGTTCGTACAGGGACCGGACAGCCCTTAGCAAAGAGCCCCGAACCCCATACTCCCGAAGCACCCCCCACAGAATACCACGGGGGACACGGTCGAATGCCTTCTCCAGATCCACAAAGCACATGTGGACTGGTTGGGCAAACTCCCATGAACCCTCGAGCACCCTATGAAGGGTATAGAGCTGGTCCAGTGTTCCGCGACCAGGACGAAAACCGCATTGTTCCTCCTGGATCCGAGGGTTCCTCCTGGATCCGAGGTGTTCCTCCTGGATCCGAGGCAACCTCCTAGAACTGCCACCTTATTGTGGTGGAGGGGTTTGTGTGCTTGAATGATCCTAGGAGCTATGTTGTCGGGGGCATTATGCCCCTGTTAGGGTTTCCCAAGGCAGACAGGTCCTAGGTGACAGGCCAGACCAAGAGCAGTTCACCAAAAAACCCCTATGGAGGAAAAATCCAGGACCGTGACGTCGCCCGGTAGGACGCAGCCGGGGCCCCACCCTGGAGCCAGGCCCGGGGTTGGGGCTCGTATGCGAGCGCTTGGTGGCCGGGCCTTTGCCCATGGGGCCCGGCCGGGCTCAGCCCGAAGAGGTGACGTGGGCCCGACCTCCTGTGGGTTCACCACCCACAGAGGTAGCAGTAGGGGTTTGGTGCAGTGTGGATTGGGTGGCAGTCGAAGGCAGGGGCCTTGACGACCTGATCCCCGGACACAGCGGCTGGCTGTTGGGACAAATCTTTCCTGTCAAATCAAATCAAGTTTATTTGTATAGCGCTTTTAACAATAAACATTGTCGCAAAGCAGCTTTACAGAATTTGAACGACTTAAAACATGAGCTAATTTTATCCCTAATCTATCCCCAATGAGCAAGCCTGTGGCGACGGTGGCAAGGAAAAACTCCCTCAGACGACATGAGGAAGAAACCTTGAGAGGAACCAGACTCAAAAGGGAACCCATCCTCATTTGGGCAACAGACAGCCTGACTATAATATTAACAGTTTTAACAGGTATAACCCTTAACTGTCCTCATGGGGCCGTCCTTCACAGGAGCGGTGCGATAAAACTCCGACCAGACACAGGGCACCAGGATGGATCAAGCAGGTCCGAGGGGCAGAAGAGGCCAGCATCTCAATCCCAGGATCAACATGTAACTCAGAGGGACAGATTGGGGGGGGAGTGCGAGAGAAAGAAAACACGTTGTTAGGTATGCCCTAAAAATGACAAGTATTAAATCTGTGTGGTAGGCTCGCAGAGACGAGAGTCTTTACATCAGGCGTAACACACAACAATGGCATGTTAATATGGTAAAAAATATCATGACCTGCTCTGGCTGGATGCTTGATTGGGTGATGGGAGCACACTCCTCAGCAATGATGAGATGCAGATGGGACCCTTAGGGCTGGCCAAGACAGTTCAGTTACATTTCACCGGGTCTGGGACATGCGACAGAATGTCTGACGGCCGATTCCCTGCAGGCTACGATAGCCAGTCAAGGTCTCCACCCTCTCCACCAAAAGATTTCCTGTTGACTCCATGTAACTCAGAGGGACAGATTTGGGGTGGGGGGGGGAGGGAAAGAAAACACAGGTTGTTGGGTATGCCCAATGTCACCTGAATAAGTAGGAACAGTATACATATTGCACCGAGTACAAGCAGGCAGAGGCGCATCTTGTCACCAGTCAAGGCAGGCAGCTGCTTGGGGCCCCTGATCCACTAGGTGGCGAAAGAGAGTCGAGATTTGACTTTGCGTTTTGAAAAGTCATTGCGCGTATTAACCTGCAAATAGAAAATTGTGCCTGTCGTACATAAACCAGCTATTCTTCTAATTACGACGTCAAGAAGAAAATGAAGAGGAGCTATCCACCCGGGAATGTAAAAAGAAAAAAGAGGAAGAGGAGAGAAGAAAGCAAGACAGTGGTAAGTCAGTCGAAATAATAATGAATGATGTAGTGCTATATAATGGTGCTAGTCTAGTTTCACTCACGTTAGCATGGCCATACTTTTCTTTTGTTGATTTTAATGACTGTATTACAGTCACTGCCTGGTTTAATTTGACAGCAAAGTTAGTTAACTTAAGTTGGCTCTCCAACAGACCGCACGGTGTGCCATGCATGCCCTGGGTGGGATGGAGGGGGGATTTCTGCTTGGGGCCCCACCAGACCCTAGAATCGCCTCTGCAAGCAGGGACTCCGGCAACTAACTATGACAGCATAACTAAAAGGAGAGAGCCAGAAGGTAACACAGGCATGAGGGAGCCCCGGGACATAAAGCAGCCAGCCACTACACCGTCAACAAACTCGAGTGAGCAAGCGAGTGGGGACTGACAGCATCCATACATCCCAGTTTACCAAAACACTGTCTGAGGACCCTCCAGATCTACTCCTTTACCTCATAAACACCATTAACAAAAGGCTTGACTAAACAGATATGTTTTCAGCCTAGACTTAAATGCTGAGAGTGTGTCTGATTCCCGAACATTACTTGGAAGGCTGTTCCATAACAGTGGGGCTTTGTAAGAAAAGGCTCTGCCCCCTGATGTAGCCTTCACTATACGAGGTACCAGCAGATAGCCTGCACCTTTTGATCCAAGTAGGCGTGGCGGGTCATAGAGGAGCAGAAGTTCACTCAGGTACTGTGGTGCGAGACCATTTAGTGCTTTAAAGGTCAATAGTAGTATTTTATAATCAATACAAAATTTGATTGGGAGCCAATGCAGTGTGGATAAGACAGGCGTGATGTGGTCATATTTTCTAGTTCTAGTAAGGACTCTTGCTGCGGCATTTTGAACTAACTGGAGCTTGTTTATGCACTTATTGGAACATCCAGACAGTAAGGCATTACAATAATCCAACCTGGAGGTAACGAAAGCATGGACTAGTTTTTCTGCATCATGCAATGACATTAAATTTCTTATCTTTGCAATATTTCTGAGAAGAAAGAAAGCTATCCGGGTGATGTTATCAATGTGAGTTTCGAATGAAAGACTGGGGTCAATAATCACTCTGAGGTCTTTTACTGCTGCACGTGAAGAAACACAAAGGCCATCCAGAGTTACTGTGTAATCAGAAAACTAACTTCTAGCTGTATGTGGTCCTAGTACAAGTACTTCAGTCTTGTCAGAGTTAAGCAGAAGGAAATTAATAAATGAAATAAATCTGATGTACACAAGCAGTTGGGCCTCATTGGATAAATCTGTGCTCTCATCCAGCTGAAGTGCGAAGTATTCGCTGGCTCTCACCTGCTCCAACAGCTGAGCAGATGCGTCTTGAGCCATGTCACCAATCCGTCGGCTCACGGTGTTCTCAGAGAGAGGGACAGCTTTTTTTTGTTGTTTGTTTTGTTTTTTTGCGGCATCTTCACCAAACAATTCTCGGACAATGTCTTTTGGTGGCTGGTAAAATCAAATCTTCTCCAATTGAGTGAGGTTTTTTAGCATGGGCAATGTGGTACAAGGCTAAAAATGATGCCTTCAGGGCCCGCTCGGGGACAGTAGCTTGCTGGGTGAATGCAGCAGATTGCCTGACCAAATGCTCTTTGCGTCTGAAGAAATCTACTGTTTTTTTCGGTATCTGTTGGATGTTTTTGTACCAAGTGACGCTGAAGTTTTGAAGGTTTTAAGCACTCGTTTGACAGGGTCTCCACAGCGCTCGAAACTAACGGTGTCCCGATGTCCCGGGGGCCATAAAAAATGTCATCGGGACACAAAATTATCATATCTGGGACAATCCCGGGACAATGGAAAAAAAATAGATCTAGAGACGACAATTCCCCCGGGGGAAATCGTGAGAGTGATGCAGTGCGCGTAGCAGTCACAGTTGCCGGAGCTGAGCTGGACTGTATTTCTGTCTCTCTCTGCTCAGCGTGCGGGTGGGGGAGGGGCACACAAAAAGGGCAGCTTTCCGTCAGAGCGCTCCCTCCAAACAACGGGGGTTTACACGAAAACGGAAGGAGATATTCACAAACTTATTTCACATTGAGTGCCGCAAGGGTCTCCTGAACACACTGATGTACTTTTTTTGTCTGTAGTGTAAAAATTGAGGACACTAGAGCGAGTTAAAAACGAGTGGCTTTTCTGATTTAACAGTCAAAGCGCAGCCACGTTTATAATGGCAGTCTATGGGGCTGCACGCCTGTCCTCTCCTCACTTTCAGGCTTCTCATTCAAAAACTGCAAGTCCTATCGTGTAGGTAGACACATTGTGTGAATCAGGACAAGTGTGACTACTACTTTTGAGAAAATTGTGTGTAGAGTGAAAATTGGGGCTGAAAACACAGTTTAAATGAGAAAGTTTGAGCTATTTTTCTAAGCTCTCTACACTCTAACTTAACGAGCTCCATTGGTGTGTAACGCAATAAACACCCATTATAAAGCCGGAATTTCTCCAGGAACCCACATGGTGTTTGAGCTGGGTCTGAGCCAAAAGTATAGAACCTAGCAAAAAGTTGAATGCCAGATCCACAGAGGAGAAGTTTCTCTACGTTTTAAAGTTTGAATCATGTCTCTAGGTGAAAGCATGCCAGAGCAGCGGATGTTTGAAAATGTGTGTAGTTTTTCAAATAATTCCATAGAAATGAATGGGAAATTTATCTAGGTCAAAGAAAATGAAATTAAGCACTGTAAATAATGTAAATGATTTCTGTGACTAAAGGTTACAGTAAAAAAAAAACTTGGATTACATTGCTTTGTTTGCACTTGTATGATATGACACTTTTATCCAAAGTGACTTTACGGGTTTTTACAGTGTTACAGTCCCTGTAGCAATGTTGGGGTCGGTGCCTTGCTCAAGGGCATTGCATCTATTGATGGTATGGCTGATGGCTTTCAAAACATCTCTGAATGGGGCAACAGGTATATTACATAAAAATGGATAACGGTAATGGTGAAAATGATAAGTTGGGCTTATAAATGCCAACAGATATTCAAGGTATAAGTAGATGAAATGAACATAAAAGGGGTCTTATTTTCAACTAAAGTGTACTGCAGATGTAGTGAGTTGAAACATTTTCTGAATGAGCTAGTTGGCCCCTTTAAATAAACAGGTATCTATTCATACAGTGAGATCGCCAAAGTTTAATAAACTGAAAATGCAATAACTGTAATTTTGAAGTAGATGATGTATAGGACATGTCACTTGTGTTTTGTGACTTATTGTAAAAATGATATAAAGGGTTCAAAATCGCATAGTTACAAATATAATAGTAACTTCATATGATAATATTAACCACTGGTTATTTCAGAGAGGAAAAAAATGGGGACACTATTGCTTCCATTCGGGACAATACAACACAGAATTCGGGACCACTGGGGGACACAAAGAAAAAGTTAATTTCGAGCCCTGGGTCTCCAGACAGAGGATGCATTTTGGGCAATCATGGCCATTTTTCTGTATGGCTGTAAAGCCATACTTGATGTATGCTGCCTCATATTTTCGGATTTTAGTTGGCCAGGACTTAGTTTTTTTCACAGCAGTGTCCTCCACAGCAGGGCTGTTGGTTTGTTCCTTCTGTCTCTTCTTCAAAAACCTGTCCATTTTGCGCTAGCAATACGCTAGCTTGAGGAGCAAAGCAGCTTGATAAATGGCGCAAACTGCAACGTCACAGGCAATCAGAGAGACAACAAACAATATCAAACAACGTTTCAATATGATTTATTATTAATAATTATATTTTATAATAATTAAACTAATTACAATTTTTAATAATTTTTAAAAAGTATATTTTTTTTTTGGAATTTATCGTTCCTCCAAATTTCTGAGGCCCCCACTTTGAAAACCGCTGTACTAGTTATATGTGGGGCCTATTTAGATAGCATTTGGGACACTACAACTACTGTGGTGAGCAATTATTAGTTAGTGGACACTGAACCCCATGCTGAGTTTCACAGCAGTGATGTCACCAGTGTGCCCTGGTTGTGCCTTGACATCCACTCTGTTTTGGTTCTCTGACTCCTCTTGGTGGTTGCATCCATTTTCCAGTTCTCATCTTTCTTGTGAGGTCTACATCTACTAGTCATGGACAAGCTGACTTCATGCACATAAGGTTTTGGAGTCTAACATAATCCATCACACACGCTCTGTGTGCTACCCTCACCTAGTTTTGCCTATGAGCCAACACTGGGTACTGGAGTGTGGCCGTTGCTGTGCACGAACAACTTCTTGGAGCCATAGGTGTGAGTTGGGTCAGTAGTGAGGACTAGTGCTAGGAGTCCATCCAGGGGATGTGGCCGACTTGTGAAGCAAAAGTACTACCTCTACTACTATGCTTCTACACCCCAAAAGTAGAGCAGATTCATGCATGCGTGTTGGAGCTGTCAGTTAGTAGATTATGGTGACAATATATGAAATCTAGTTGAAGGAAACTTGAGTGTTTCTAGAGGTCCAAATTTGGTTTCTGCATAGAATCATTCAAATCGAACAAATCTGTGCAATTCTATTGCAAAATGTAATTTTAATCATACCAGAAATGGTGGCCATCTTGAAAACTGGCAGCCATCTTGAATTTTGAGTGGCCCTTGGGATTTTTCAAAAGAGTCATGCCTGTGGAATATTTGAGCCAATTTTGGTGCTTGTATCACCATTTTGAAATATTCTCCTAAAATATTCAGTTATCTGCTGCACTATGTGGCATGGGTGTTGGTTTGAGCCAGATGAACTGGTTCAAGTATTTCAGAAACTGCTAATCTCCTGAGGTTTTCTCTCACAACAGTCTCTAGAGGTTATGCAGAATGGTGCAAAAAAACAGATTGGCTTGAGCTGCTAGGAAGGATATAGCAACTCTTTACAACCATGTTGAGCAGAAAAGCATCTCTGCATGTAACAGCAGAACACCACCTTGGGTTCCAGTCCTGCCAGCCAAGAACAGGAATGTTAAAATAAAGAACAAGTTCCTATTAAAGTGGCCAGTGAGTGTATCTGAGTGAATGGTAAAATAAATATGCAAACTATCTTTCTGTGAAAAAAAGAGAAACGTACGATAACTTGACACAACTGACAGAAAATAATTCGGACAAGTGATGCTACAACTCTCAGGATGAAACCCTGATTTAAAGGCTGTCTGATGTTTGAAGTTACAACAGACCTGTGAAGAAGAATGGAGTCCATATTACAGTTGATTAAACCCAAATGTTGCTCAGAGCATAGATGACCTTTTTATACTTCTGTGACTTGTCATTTTAGTCCATTCATCCATCTGTTAATGCTGCTCTTTAAAGGCCAATTTATGCTGACAACCCAGTCCTCGCAGATAGCATTGCAGACAGTGTCTGCGTAGCCCCCCCCCACCTTCGCAGACGCTCTGCGCGCACTTCCCAAAAATTGTGACCACCGCAGAAGCCTCGCAGACGAGGGCTCTGATTGGTCCACTCTACATCTGCTGTACACGCACTTCCGCTTCCTTACTTTCCTGGTTTGGTTTGTTTTCACGACCGCCATTTTTAAAAACACGAGCGAAGATGGAGCAGCACGAAGAGCGGTTGATCGAGGAAGTGAGGAAGTACGTACATCTATACGACTCCAGTTCTAGTCATTATAAGTAACCGGAGGATAAACACTCCACTAACCACACCCACCAACTACTCCTAGCGACTTCGCGCCCCCTTGCGTTGTGGCGGTGAATAACATCGCGCACGCCTATTACTCCCCGCTCAACGATAAATTACAACTGTCTGCGAAAAGCTATCTGCGAAAGCCTTGTTGCAAGAGCATGCAGAGGCCTTAAGGCAGACAGCTTGAGCCGTGTAAAGGCGAATCCTTGAACTCAGTGACTCGAAGACTGGATGGATTCACATCAGTTATGGCTGAACATTCTGCTGATTTGGGACACGCACAACTTCAAGTACACCATATGTTAGGTATGCAAGTTATTTAAAAAAAAAAGAGAGAGAAACAAAACTTGCATAAAAATCTCTGGAAATTAAATGTTCTGCTTTGCACATTTCAATTTTGTGGTCTGAAATTGCAAATCCTGTCAGCAGGAACTAAATGAAAGACACGACTTTCTGCACACCAGGGACCAACACCACTTCGCTTCAATTCAATGCCTTTTGTCATTATACGTCAAGTACAACGAAATTATGCTGCTACTCCAACTCGGTACTCAAGATGGCGGCGCGCGTGAATGCAGTGGCTCTTCGCTCTCCTAGTTGGTACTTGTTTGTGTGTTTTTGGCTGTTACGAATCGACCTATATCGGTCAATGCAGCACTATAGTCAGCAGGAATTGATAGACTTCGGAGTTGCCCATAGTAGGGCAATAACGACGTCATTCCAGCGGACTCACAGTATCCCTACCACTATCGCTGGAGTTCCAGGCTCCCCGTGGGTTACCCTCCTGGAAAAGCAACGCAGATGCCGGAGAGAGAGGGGGCTGCAGGGCGGGCATCCGTGCTAGGCTACGGAAAGACCCGCACAAACCACCAATTCCCAGCCTCTTTCTCTCAAACGCCAGGTCCATCACCCACAAGATCGGTGAACTGGAGCTTCTTCTAGCCGCTAATAACACCTTACGGAATATAAATGCCATGATCTTTACAGAGACATGGCTCAACTCTTCCATCCCGGACACTGCCGTTGAGCTAGCCAGCAGGACGCTACACAGACAGGACAGATCCAGTGACACCGGTAAGAGCAGAGGAGGGGGGTCTAAGTAGAGCTGTGCAATATATCGTATTTTTATCGCGATATCGATATTGGTGTCAAACGATATCAAAATTCATAATATCGATATGAAACGATTTTTTGTCATTTGTCGAAAGGGACGTGCACAATATTTCTACAATGGCAATAAAACAACAATAACATTGACGTGACAGTAAGGTAAAACGAACCCTTCTGTCCCCTAAGGCACACCGTAGCCTTGCATACGTCATCCATTCTACTCCCGCGATATCTCCGCAACAGTAAAAAATCAATTCTTCTGTTTTCATACGTGTCGGGTGATTTGATATATTGATTTGTTAATATGTTGTTTGATTTGCTTGCTAATAGTTATAATAATACAATTAACATATTTACGTCATATTTTTGGATGTGGGACTGGGTAATGTAAAAATGGCATCTACGGAAGAAAACAAGCACAACAATATTAGCACATATCCAGCTTGCTAGCTGTGTTAGATGTGTTAAACCGTGTGGATTTAAGTGGAATAACTGCGAGTCGTCCTGTGGTCAAGGCAGCGTTTTAAGGTAAGGCAATTTGGTTATTAATGTTGCCCGCCGCGGCATGTTTACTTGGGTTCATTTGATTTTGACTTGTGCATCTGCAGCTAGCATCATGCTTTGAAGTAGGTTCTGCTAAGGACGGGTTTATTGCGCGATGTAGACGGACTCAGATGTAATTACATTGTTTTTAAAATTCCGTGCGCTTAAAACGGTGTCCCCCTGCTAATCATGTAGCCCTAATCATGTGTTGCTTTTACTTTGAGTGAAATATCTCTGCAAATGGTATTTCAATGCTGACATGCCAAAAAGATAGCGGAGTCCACATTTGGAAGATGAAGGAAGAGAAGCCTGATGCTTGAAAATAGATCGCTTAATCCACAACGCATATCTGTATTTGAGACATAACCTGCAACTAGTGGGGATGTTTTGGAATGACTGTGCATGGGGTGTTTTTGGCCACAGAACACTAACCCACAGTAGTAGGAGGACTACTGGGTTCGTGGATTTTGCCTGTTGACTGAGCGAAGCATGGTGTTTGCCTTGTGCCATTTCACGTAGCATCTAGCCGCAGTGCCACCTACACTTTCAGGGAATGTTTACATGCCGCTGAGCTATTTTCATGTATGTTAATTCTTAAGGACTTGTCTCTATATTGTGCGTGTTCACACACGGACTGGCCATCGGGAGTAGCGGGAGTTTTCCCGGTGGTTCAGTGTGGGCCGGCGGAGAAAAAAACAAAACAGTTGCGCGCTGGCCTTTAATATGATAAGCAATGTTAACTGTTAAAGAAACTGTTAACATTGCTTATCATATTAAAGGCCAGCGCGCAACTGGGTTTTTTTTTTTTTTTTTTCTCCGCCGGCCCACAAACTCCCGCTACTCCCAATGGCCAGTCCGTGTGTGTGCGTGTTTAATGTTGGTGTCTTAACAACACACAAGCTTACGTTGTAGTGTGTGTGTGTGTGTGAGAGAGAGATTTTATCCTTGGCTGGCTACGAGCCAGTGTGGACGTTACGCAGTAATCACTGGTAATACCAGCGCTGGCTCCATCCTCTGTGATCGGAAATGTTGAGTGAGGAGAACGTGAGCCTTGTGCAGGCCAGGGACGTCACTAGGTTTGAGAGACAGGGGTAGCTTAGCACCCAGAGGAGAAAAGGTATTGTGCGCGCGCAGCGCGCGCCGAACATTTTTCAGAGCACCTACTAAGGCTGTCAATCAATTCATTATTTCAAGAGCATCACACCTTGGGGACACACTTCCCACCATTTCTATTCTATTTTAAAATTGCTTTCATCATTTAATTGCTTGCTGAAGCAACTTCACCAGCTAAACTACAAAAATGTGAAAAAAACAATGGTAGGTGTCATGCATTCCTGCGCAAACTGAAGAGGGCAAGTGCTTCACAAATCATCATGTAAACATTCTACAGAAGACTCAATATAGCCTAGGTAAAGTTAAGCAAATGCAAACTACTGACATCAAATTACAATCTCACCATGTGTGTCTGCAAATGAAAGCATAGAATTCTGACTCTCTGCAAACCCAACTCAATGGAAGCCCGCACCGCGCCTGCTGCAGAATGCCCGCGTAGTTTTTTAAGTCCTACTAGCCTACCACTCGACGTGACGCTTGACACAGAGCCAATGAGGAGGAATCATAACGATATTAATAATATTGCATTAAACAATAAATAAGCAAGCAGAAACTGTTGTTCGGATTAACTTGCGTTCTTGATGGCTCATGTTCAGTGCTTTACTGCCTTTGTTTTTTTTGGGGAAAAAAATAAAAATATAAATAATTTAAAAAAGGGCAAAAAATATAGGGTGGCTTTGCCATAAGATAGGGTGGCTGGAGCTACCCTAAAATGGGTCTGGCGACGTCTATGGTGCAGGCGATAGGACCTATGCAAAGCACGCGCTTGCACAGTAAATAGTTTAAGTAAAAGGCGTTTCAGGGTACAACGGGAAGGTTTGACAGGTAGCCTATGAGGCCTGTACTATAAAAATGTGGCCCGGTGCCTCAGGTGTTGATGATCAGGGCTTTAAAAAAAGGTGTATAAATATCGTTTTAAAAATCGCGATATCGATATTTACTGAAAAAATCGTGATTGATTTTTTCCAATATCGAGCAGCCCTAGGTCTAAGTGTGTATGTGAAATAATAACTGGTGTACACAGAGCCGTATTATTGACTGTCACTGCTCCCGGGATCTGGAGTCTCTGTCAGTGTTGTGCAGGCCCTTTTACCTGCCGAGAGAGATAAGTGTTGTCATTCTGACTGCTGTTTGCATCGCCCCTGATGCTAATGCTAGTGCTGGACTTGCCCACCTTCACCAGCTTATCAGCAAGCAGCAGAAACGGCACCCTGAGGGGGTCCATGTGATTGCAGGGGACTTTAATCAGGCGAGCTTAAAGTCAGTACTCCCTAAATTCACTCTATGTGAATTGTGCTACCAGGGGAAACCATATTCTTGACCATGTTTATTGCAACTTAAAGCATGCGTACAGGACAGTGGTTCTCCCCCATCTGGGCCTCTCAGATCATCTCTCTCTGCTCCTCCTCCCTGCTTACACCTCTCTTAGGCCCTGTCCACACGGCAACGGATTCAGGTGAATCCGATTAAAATTTATCGTTTCAGCCTGGCGTCCACACGGCACCGGCGTTTTGGGTGCCCCAAAACGGTATTTTTTGAGAACGGTTTCTAGAGTGGAAAAATCTGGCAACGACGCCATTGCAAAGTCGTCTGGGTGAGTAGAACGGATTTGTTTATGATGACGTCACAACCACATGACTAGAACAAGCAGCACTCTCGCGTGCATCATTCGTAACAACAGCAACAATGGCGGACCCCAGAGTAGTAGTAGTTTCAGTGCTGCAGTCGCTGCTAAGTTTAGCAGACAAGAGTCTCGGTTTTTCCTCGCGTAGTTGCAGCCATCTTGTTGTGTTTGTTCCTGTGAGTGCTTCACGCCGGGTAGAAGAAGGGGTTTATGCGCATGCGTCCTACTTCTATTGTTCTGGTGTCTCCGATGGGACCGTCTTACAGCACACGTAGAGGTGTGGCATGTGTATTGCATCGTTTTCAGCAAGCGTTGCGTTGCCATATGTACCTGATATTTTACTGATCCATTGCCCATGTGGACGCGATAGGGGTTTTTTTTTTTTTTTTTTTTTTAAACCCGCTAAAAAAATCTCATTGTCGTGTGGATGTAGCCTTAGGAGGACAGCTAAGCCCTGCATTAAAACCATCACAACGTGGCCCAACAATGCACTCACACAACTCCAAGACTGTTTCTCAAATACTGAATGGTCCCTTAACACTTCATTCAACTTTGGGACTTATTCAACGACTGAATCATTTGTAAATGAAAGAGGCTGGCAATGGTTGTAAAGATTCAGTGCAGCTTCCCCGAGTGTGGGCCTTGTGCAGTCTGCTGACCTGTTCATTCCTGTGTCCTACTGGCCACCAGTCCTTCATATGCAGACAGGCATCGAAACAGACTTGTGAGAAATAACATACATTTTATTATAGAAATTGTGAAACCTAAAACTTTTTTTTTGGTGGTGGGGGTTTTAAAGAATTATTTTATAATTAATCATGTTAAAGTTTATCCTGTATTGTATATAAAAATGGAGCATTTTGCACTGGGCTTAGTCTCAAGCAAAAGGCTTTCAATTGAATTTTTTTTTTTTTTTTAACTGAAATTTTGTGAAATTAAACCAGTAGGTAATAACTGGTGATCACTAAATTTGTTTCTAAATAGTGACTTTTTTTTTTTTTTAATGTTCAGAACTTGATTACTAACGTGGAAAAAATATTCCACTTGCCCTCATTAGGATCATTTGAGTCTCTTGAGCAAAGGATGCTGGCTAAGTGCCATCCACACTGCTCAGCTTTTGCATGTAACAAACTTTGTGTCCCCTGCTTTTAATGACACTCAGTACGTTTACATGCACATCCAAATCGAGCTACTGTCGGTAATCGAGCAAAGGGTCCCAGCAGGGGTGCCAGAGATATCCAATCCTACATGCCCAAGTGAAATCGGGCTATTGTGCACCCGAGCCACACATGGCGCTACACGCCCCATCGTGTTGGTACACTTCCGGTTGTCGTCATGAAGAGCTATAGTGTTGCCAGATACTGCTGACGTATTCCAGCCCAAAACATGGTCAGATCCGCCAAAATGCACTTAAAACCCCCCAATCTGGCAACACTGGTAGTTCCATGTTAGGCTTGCTCTAACAGACTGTATGGCTACAAACTGTCCGGCGCAGACCACTGTTTTGTAAGACAACTTGTTTTGCACAATAATATTTTTCTAAAGTCCATTTTTTGCTTACAAAATTTTTTTTTTGCTTACAATTTAACTTATGTCTTAATAAACACACAAGAAGTTCAATTGTTTTGTTTTTATTGACATTCTTCAGATGTTGGACACACACACACACACACACACACACACATACAATGACTTGTTTATGTACACAATTCACAGCTATGCAACAGCTGTACAGATGTATTTGGTGATACAGTAAGTGAGCTAAATTTTAACAGTGCAAGCAATGCCACAAAAAGAAAAGATTCATGCCGTTGTCATGCCGACCGAGGCTGTTGTTTTTCCCGCTTTTGGTCTCGTCACTCGTCACTTCCGGAAGGGGCAGCGCTGAAGTAAGCGGCTCGACTCCGTAGCTTGATAGGGTTTACATGCACTAAGTAGCTCGGCTACAATCGCATAATCTAGATCGTGTAGCTCGATTGTGAGAAATCAAGTTTGGTTCAATTTCAGCCGAGCTAAGGTGTTTACATGCCATTTAGAGCTTCGATTTCAGTCGAGCAACGGCAGAAATTCGATTTTCTCTATGTGCATGTAAACGCACTGACTGAGTCAGAGTCTTCAAAAAAAACCTGTTATGTCCACACCCGTTAGCACTGTGTGTGCCAAATACCATTAGGACTAATTATTCTGTGCCTTTTCCAGATTGGAGCGCAATCCCAACATGCACTTGTGACTCTCTGAACACACAGACTTCAAGTATATGTGCTATACCTAGTGTCTCACATTACCAAGCCTTGTACCTGTGTATTGCCTTTTTGATTATTTTGTATATTTGGACTCGTGTTGTTTTTCTTTGCCTCCACCATTCTGTTTGTGCCTTGAGTGACTGTTGCCCGTTTCATGACCCTGTTTTTGAATGGTTTGGCTGCTTGTTTTGTAAATAAACACACTTCTGTAATTCCAGCCATCATTCGCTTGCTTGCATGACACGCTGAGCCATGCGCTCCTCTCGCCCCACCTCTGACATAACTGTTGCCCTGTCAGCAGAGGTGGACAACGTACCCAACTTCATTACTTGAGTCATTACTTGAGTCAAAGTACAGATCCCACTGGTCAAATGTTACTCCGATACAAGTGAAAATTGTACAGTCAATTTTTTACTGAAGTTGAAGTACTTGCTTAAAATACTTAAGTATTCAAAGTACGTTTTCTGTCAACGCATCGTTGTATTATTGCCACAATGCTTACAATACCTAATGCTGTTACCAAAGACAGAAATGTGAATTCACAAAATGAATGCATGTGTCGTCATGGTGGCTTAACGTTAAGCTAGCTAATCAGTGAAACTCCACCTGACATGCTAGCAAACTCTTTTCAAACTTGGAATCATATTGGGTAGCTAATGCTACTAGAAAAGAGAGATTTCTACATTGTTTATTTGGCAAGATTATGCTAAAACACATTTCTGAAAGGACTTCAGATAAGTTAACGTTATTCATGTTGGCATGACTCCGTTTTTACCTGCTAACTAGCTATGTGTTAACATTAGCCGTGGACAAGGCTGCGGCAACTTGGTGGGCAAATTCATAGAAAGTCCTTTGACTAACCAGACTGCATAGCTATTGAAACATTATTGCTAGCTCTAAAAGCACACACAGCTGCGTTGCAAGCTTTCTCTTGGAATAAAATGTTTATATACCTCAATATGCTTCTGCACGTTCAATGATGTGGTTCATTTTAGGCAAACAAAGAAAACATTTCAAACGAATCTTTAATCCTTTCAGAAAACTGAAACCTGGGTCATGGGTGCATGCATTCCCCAGAAGAACCACCTCCTTCCATTCTGCCGTCAACTGATCGTGTTCAAATAATGCTGCTGAGAAATCATTGAACTTGATTTTATACAGTCTATGGATGTGAGGTGACCCTAGTGATTTACTGATGGGCTGTCTCTGTGTCACCTGCGAAAAAAAAACAATCGTGTTTTAGAAAAGACAAAAAAAAACTGTCCACTTTCAAAGCTGCTTCATAGTAACGAGGACCTTGATAGAAATGTGGAGTGAAAAAGTATATTTGCCTTTCAAACGTAGTGAAGTTAGTCAGAAGTTTCCAAAAAAAAAATAACTCTGTGTACTCAAGTAAATGTACTTTGTTACTGTCCACCTCTGCCTGTCAGTATATCTTCCCATTTGGCTATTGGATGACCAAGTCAGCTTGTGTAAGATTAATAGAGAGTTCAATAGTAATTAACTAAACAAAACTTTCAGTTCCAGCCAGGAAGAACTTTTATCTCCTCATTCACTACAAGATAAAGTCCAGGCTTCTTTCGATTACGTTCATTGTCTTATATTGAATATTGTTAGGGTTTTTTTTTTTGTTTTTTTTTTTTTTTTTAAATCATCAGACATCTAATTTTTTAGGTTTGTTTACCTGACATGTTTCGACGTATGACTGTCGTCTTCCTCAGAGTGTCACCGGATGTTATTGGTGACGCATCTTTTATCAGCTGATGTTTCCGAAGGCGTGGTCTTCCTGTCTGGCTTGACAGGTCGGTCACGCCTTCTACTGACATTACCATACATCAGAGGAATAACGGAACGCATTCAAAGAGCAATGAGGAAATACAACATTAACACACCTGTCAAACCACACACAACACTCCGTCAGATCCTGGCTCATCCCAAAGACAGAATACATCCGGACAACAGATGCAACACCATATATGAGATTCCATGCCAATTATGCAATAAAACTTACATCGGGGAGACAGGAAGGAGTTTCAACACAAGAAAAAATGAACATAGAGTGCGAAAAGGAGACAGCTACAAGACAAACCCGAACAATAAAAGAAAAGGCACAACAGGAAAATTTATAAGTCAGCCATAACAAATCATTGCAAAAGGGAAAAATCATATTATGGACTGGGGGAATGCCAGAGTCATCCGCACAGAAGATGATAAACATCAGCGCTGGATCAGGGAGGCCATAGAGATCCGTAAGCGAAGTCCGAGGACCATCAACCGAGATGAGGGAGCATACATGCTCTCCCATACCTGGAGTGCCATCTTGCAGGGGACGAACTGACAGTAGAAGGCGTGACCGACCTGTCAATCCAGACAGGAAGATCACGCCTTCGGAAACATCAGCTGATAAAAGATGCGTCACCAATAACATCCGGTGACACTCTGAGGAAGACGACAGTCGTACGTCGAAACATGTCAGGTAAACAAACCTAAAAAATTAGATGTCTGATTAAAAAAAGAAAAAACTAACAAAAGTCCAGGCTTGTATTGCTGCTGGATGGCTTATGAAAATGGAGGTCATGTCTGAAAACTTTTTTTTTTAAACTTATAAGGAGTTATTGTACTAATGAATAAAAATGACACTGGCTTTCCTTCAGGTTTTGATTCAGGCCCAGAGGGAACTGCTGGATTACAACGGTCTTGGGATTAGTGTCCTTGGTATGTAGTGTTGGAATAAAATGAAATTGCTTCGTGTGTGTGTGTGTTTGTGTGTGAGATGTGTGCTAACATTTAATGATCTTCACCTAGAAATGAGCCACAGGTCATCAGATTTTTCCAAGATAATCAACTCTGCTGAAACTCTACTTCGTGAACTTCTGTGAGTCCTTAAACCCTACAGTCCATTTACATATGAAAGTAACAATGTGCAATAAGTCATGTTGTACCACAGCATTGTTGAATTCTCAATTCTGATTTACTCAGGTGTTTCGTTTCTTGTAACAGCACCGCTCAGATGGTAGCGTCGGCTGCAACTTGTGTGACTGTTCGAATGCTTTATCATTTCTATAGTAATGGTGAAGCCACTGTTCATATAACCAGATTTTTTTTTTTTAACGTGCATATTTCACAAGAAAAAGCTGATCTTGTTGACTTGGTGACGCTTTCTGTAAGGAGTAGGCCTTTTACGAGTTGCTCGATTTATGATTCAATTTTCCCACGATATTTTTGAGAAAAAAATTAGAGAAATTTTATTCCCAGAGAAATGCAATATTTATTTTGTTCTTTATCAACTTGTTCATTTTGTTAAATTATAAAAAGCCCATTTCATTTTCTTAAGAACCAGCAATAATTTATTTAGCAACATTTGTAAGGGTTGGAGTAAAATGTTATGGCCGACTAACTAAAATTTTTCTTTTGTTAAAAACAAAGTTTAATAAAATTGGCCTTTTCTTCATAAACTTATTTCTGCTTCCTCCATTTGCTTCTTTTCTTTCTTTCAGAAGTCTGTAAAAGGACAGTTCTGATTTCTTGTTAAATCTATTTGTGCAGTAAATTTACACAACAGCATTTTCCTCATTTTTAGATCGTTGTTACTTTTTGTGTGTGGTTTTGTGACATTAGAGCGGTGTTACTTCTACCTATGGTAAAATCGCGTGCATTCCCACTATTGTATGACCTTCTGGTGTCAAAACAATGCCATGACAGCTTGGAAAAACGAAGATTACGTAGCCTGATAATCTTTTAAATTTCATTGATTCAGAGTGTCAAATTTTGTATTACAGTATGTCATTGCACGATGCATCATTACCTGCCAAATAAGACGACATATTGGCTCATCCGGCCGACAGGCGATGAGCTCGCGCCATCGTGTTGTCCAGCATTGTCCACATTTCATGTAAATCGCTGCTTCTCTCTCTCTCAATTCTTCACCGATTTTATTTTTAGCAGGAAGGTAGGGCTGCCTGGGATACATATAGCTTCTGCCCAAATTTGCATAATTGCAATTAATAATGAAGATATGGAGTAATTAAGCCCTAACAAGTAGTTTCCACACAAATCGCTGCTTCCCTCTCAGTTCTTCACCAATTTTGATTCTTTCTGGCATGAAGGTAGGGGCATCTAGGGGGCATATAATTTCTACCCAGATTTGCTTAATTACAATTATTAATTAAATCATGGACTAATTAAACCTTAATGAGCAGTTCAACAAAAATCACTTCTCAGCCAATTCCTTGCCATTTTGGATTATTTCTGGCAAATAGGTCAGTATTCCTTGGGTGGATATAGCTCCTATATACGGTGGTGCTTGAAAGTTTGTGAACCCTTTAGAATTTTCTATATTTTTGCATAAATATGACCTAAAACATAATCAGATTTTCACACAAGTCCTAAAAGTAGATAAAGAGAACCCAGTTAAACAAATGAGACAAAAATATTATACTTGGTCATTTATTTATTGAAGAAAATGATCCAATATTACATATCTGTGAGTGGCAAAAGTATGTGAACCTTTGCTTTCAGTATCTGGTGTGACCCCCTTGTGCAACAATAACTGCAACTAAATGTTTCCAGTAACTGTTGATCAGTCCCGCACACCGGCTTGGAGGAATTTTAGCCCGTTCCTCCGTACAGAACAGCTTCAACTCTGGGATGTTGGTGGGTTTCCTCACATGAACTGCTTGCTTCAGGTCCTTCCACAACATTTCGATTGGATTAAGGTCAGGACTTTGACTTGGCCATTCCAAAATATTAACTTTATTCTTCTTTAACCATTCTTTGGTAGAATGACTTGTGTGCTTAGGGTCATTGTCTTGCTGCATGACCCACTTTCTCTCGAGATTCAGTTCATGGACAGATATCCTGACATTTTCCTTTAGAATTCGCTGGTATAATTCAGAATTCATTGTTCCATCAATGATGGCAAGCCGTCCTGGCCTAGATGCAGCAAAACAAGCCCAAACCATGATACTACCACCACCATGTTTCATAGATGGGATAAGGTTCTTATGCTGGAATGCAGTGCTTTCCTTTCTCCAAACATAACGCTTCTCATTTAAATCAAAAATTTCTAGTTTGGTCTCATCCGTCCACAAAACATTTTTCCAATAGCCTTCTGGCTTGTCCACGTGATCTTTAGCAAACTGCAGACGAGCAGCAATGTTCTTTTTGGAGAGCAGTGGCTTTCTCCTTGCAACCCTGCCATGCACACCATTGTTGTTCAGTGTTCTCCTGATGGTGGACTCATGAACATTAACATTAGCCAATGTGAGAGAGGCCTTCAGTTGCTTAGAAGTTACCCTGGGGTCCTTTGTGACCTCACTGACTATTCCAAGCCTTGCTCTTGGAGTGATCTTTGTTGGTCGACCACTCCTGTGGAGGGTAACAACAGTCTTGAATTTCCTCCATTTGTACACAATCTGTCTGACTGTGGATTGGTGGAGTCCAAACTCTTTAGCGATGGCTTTGTAACCTTTTCCAGCCTGATCAGCATCAACAGTGTTTTTCTGAGGTCCTCAGAAATCTCCTTTGTTCGTGCAATGATACACTTCCACAAACATGTGTTGTGAAGATCAGACTTTGATAGATCCCTGTTCTTTAAATAAAACGGTGCCCATTCACACCCGATTGTCATCCCATTGATTGACTGGAAACACCTGACTTTAATTTCACCTTCAAATTCACTGCTAATCCTAGAGGTTCACATACTTTTGCCACTCACAGATATGTAATATTGGATCATTTTCCTCAATAAATAAATGACCAAGGATAATATTTTTGTCTCATTTGTTTAACTGGGTTCTCTTTATCTACTTTTAGGACTTGTGTGAAAATCTGATGATGTTCTCGGTCATTTATGCAGAAATATAGAAAATTCTAAAGGGTTCACAAACTTTCAAGCACCACTGTAGCTTGCAATATTTATTGCGCATGGTGGCCCACTTTTAGATTGTTCTTTCTGGACCAGACGGGGCCGGAGTGAGCTAAGCCATCATTAATGGTCTTTCTTTACGTTTTATGGAAGGAGTCTCCAGTGTCAGCTCTTTGTAACAGTAAGCTTCCTTTTATGGGAGTCTTCAGGACAAGGGACTTTACCCTTGTGTATTATTTGGGGACATGACAAGCTACGGGTTGTTTTATTAACTCAGAGAGGGAGAAGGGAAGCTGATGAAGAAAAGACTTGATGATGGCTATTCTAATGTAAGCGATGATAAATTTGTTTCATGGATATTCCATGGAACAGCAGTTACATTAATTGTAACTATAAATGTATATAAAAGGCATGGTGTTTTGGTCTTTACTTGAATATTGTAATCTTGAGCAGATGCTGTGGCATTAAAGCCCTTTCTAAAGTGGTGTTATGGGAAAATAATTCAATCTTCTGAGTGGAAAGTATAATTTTACTTCACATCAAGCTTCATCACAACATCCTGGCAATTTTTTTTTTTCCTAAAAACAATGCCTCGTTATTTTTAATTCCTACCATGTTATCATGAACACTTCTGAAGTGTATGCTGTTATAATATTTAAATGTAATATGCAAATGCCTGTTACTTTTTTCACAGTAAATGGGTCTTATTGCCCACTTTTTTTTTTTCTTCCTATATTTTATACAGGAATATACCTGAAAACTATAAGGTTTTGTTTCTGCAAGGTGGTGGTACAGGCCAGTTCAGTGCTGTACCTCTGAATCTGATCGGTCTGAAGGAGGACAGATGTGCTGATTATATCGTAACTGGAACCTTTTCTGCAAAGGCTGCCAAAGAGGCAGAGAAATACGGCAGGGTGAACGTGGTGCTTCCAAAAGTGGACCGGTACACTGGTGAGTTCTGGCAAAACTAGAGCATGGCCAGGGGTTTTTGAACTCTCACTGGTGCAGTGTGAAGACGGACCAGTATAATGATGGTCGATGGAAAATGTGAACTGTGTATAGATTTAACCTTTTCATTCCTGTACATGATTACATCATAAATGTAGCCCTGTTTTTGTTTAAACAGTGAATGGATTACACTTAACCATGTCCAGGCCAACATCCACAGAGAGAATTTTTTTTTTTTTCCCACTAATTTTTAATTTAATACAAAAACTTTCAAATAAGCCCTGTGATGACCTGGCGACTTGTCCAGGGTGTACCCCGCCTTTCGCCCGTAGTCAGCTGGAATAGGCTCCAGCTTGCCTGCGACCCTGTAGAACAGGATAAAGCGGCTAGAGATAATGAGATGAACTTTCAAATATAGTTTACAGATTATATGACTGGCAACAGCTTAAGTGTGAAAACTAGTCTTTTGAAATTCTTTCACCAGGAAGTGTACTTGATATTTTCAAGAAACCCCTGGTTGGTTTGTTCATTTATTTATTTTTTTTCATCCCATTCAACCTTTTTACTCATTTTGAATAAAAACACAGGTTAAGATTAAGACGGGTAATTATTGTAAATGGAAAATGTTTCTCCTCCCTTTAGGGATCCCAAACAGCAGCAGCTGGTCACTGAACCCTTCAGCATCCTATGTCTACTACTGCTGCAACGAAACGGTCCATGGCATCGAGTTTCACTTCATTCCTGACACCAAGGACGTGATTCTTGTCAGTGATATGTCGTCAAATTTCCTATCAAGACCAGTAGATGTATCAAAGGTGGGATATAATTTCCATTGTATGGGTTTTAAATTTGCTGTTGTATTGCCAGATTTTTGTCTCTTCAGTGGTTTTAAATTTGTATTGCTTTGTCTTGTGCCAAGTTCGGGCTGATATTTGCAGGCGCACAGAAGAATGTCGGATGTGCAGGAGTCACTATTGTGATCGTAAGGGAGGACCTGTTGGGAAAAGCTTTGAAAGAGTGTCCTGTTGTACTTGATTATAAAGTGCAAGCTGCAAATAATTCCCTTCACAACACCCCACCTACCTACAGGTAAAATGTATGAGCTTGTTTAACTTCGGTGTGCGTGAGTTTAGTCTTTTTTAATAAATTTTCAAATGTTTCACAATTGCAAAATTCACTTCCAAAAAGGCAGCATAATAAAATTTCATACGAAATGTTTCCATCAGCTACAGTGATGTAGAAATCCTAAAGATGACGTAAAAGTGAACCACAATAACCAAAGTACTTCTGATGTTCATTCACTGATTTCTTCATTAGCTGCTTTTTATCCTGGTCAAGGATGTGGAAATCAAAATATAAAGCCCCATATTAACTGAAAGCAGACTGGACTTTTGTAAGGATTTTTTTTGAACAGTGAAAACGTGCCCACTTTCATGTACTTTGGGAACGAGGCACGCTTTTTTTTTTTTTTTTTTTTAAAAAGGATTTTAGTTTACCTAAAAACTCTTGTCATGTACTATTACAGTAATATTTGGGTTTCCTCAGTTAATTAGCTTCCCATGACTTCCATAACATCCTACAATGTAATTAGACTAACTGTTTCTGTACATTTTGTCACATGCTGACTGAACGTCATGCTTTTTGAGGTCTGTAATATGTATGCTTCTTCTGATTAGTGTTGCTTCATACGGAATCAGACCCAGTATTACTCTGAGAAATAAGGTCTCTGTTCTAGGCATCATTTTATAAACGGGCTGATTTATTCTCATCATAAATCAAATTGCCATGAGTCATAGCTGCAGGGTTTTTTTTTTTTTCTTTAACCCACACACTTATTTTGTTTCTCTTATTTTTACTTCATAGCATCTACATTATGAAACTGGTTCTGGAGTGGATCAAGAATAACGGAGGCACAGACACCATGAGTAAACTGAGCAAGCAGAAATCCTCTCTGATCTATGACATCATTGACAACTCCAATGCATTTTACTCGTTAGTAAAACGTGTATTATAATTTAAAACTGTAACGGTCATTTGAAATTTGTTTAGCGACAGTCCATATTCTCTTAAAAGGTGTATTTTGAGGTTCTCCTAGAAACCGCTTCAGGGCGAAGGTTTGAAACGTTCATGTGCAGATGCTGTGTTTAAGCTGGAGCAGAGTGCACCTTGTTTTGCTATGAGGCTTGAATTTGGAGTTTTATTTCATTGGTACAGCTTCAGTGGATCTAATCATGACCTCCACCAGCTGTGCTGGATGAGGTTATGTTTTGTCTTTTCCCAGCATGACTCAAAAAACAGATTTTCTAGTGAATGCATTTTGATGAAATTTTGAGGAGAGGTGCCATGGGCCAAGAAACAATTGATTTAGATTTTGATGCAAATCCAGATATGTATGTGGATCCAGGATTTTTTTTTTTTTTTTTGGGGGGGGGGGGTGTCTGTTCTCAATGTAACACAAAAAGTAGTGAACATATTTGATGTACAACTTTTAGTATTATCCTTGATTCAGGTGATTTTTGATGATGCATGCTTGGCGGAGGTGTGCACTTCGTTATATTTGGTGTTTTCGGTTTCAATTTTCACTAAAAATACTTCTAAAGGTAAAACTTTCTGAAACGGTGAAAAATCAGAAGCCTATTTTTTAATAATTTGATTCAAATTTAAAGATGACTCTGTATAAAATTCAGTCTTATTACTAATTTGTCATAAAATGTGCTAATTAGTAATTTATTACAAGTTTAAGTTCTTAAATTTACCAAATGACTCGCTGACTAGGACCAAGTATCAAATAGGCTCTGAACAATCTACTTGTTCCTCAGATGCTTAATTGATGTGAAATGCCGGAGTCACATGAACATTCCGTTCCGCATTGGAACCAGCGAGGGAGACGAAGCCCTGGAAAAAGTGTTTCTGGAAGGCGCTTCCAAACTTGGAATGATGTCATTGAAAGGTCACAGGTAGTGTACATCATGCACAAATGTACTATGGACCGCAGGTTAAATTCCACTTTACATTTATTCATTTTGGATTAAATCAGATCTAGTTTTTATCAAATTAAGCATAATCATCGAAATGATCAGGTCACAAACAGTCTCTGGTGCAGCTTTTATTTCTGTGTGTCTTCTTTTGACAGAACGGTTGGTGGAATACGAGCTTCTCTGTACAATGCAGTGTCTGTGGAAGATGCTCAAGCTCTCGCTGCCTACATGAAAGACTTTCTAAATAAGCATCAGCCTAATAAAATGGATCATTAGCCTACAAGTTTTATTCCTGAGTAGCCTTAATCACTAATGTGTTTTTGTAGTAATGTGATAATGGAAAGAGATCCATTTCTGTTCTGGCTAGCATTGTCTGTCTTTATCTAGGGGTATTCATGCAGCTATGGAATGGCTGTTTTCTAATATAATGGGATTAAACACATTTTGTGTCTTAAATTAAAACTTGAATAGGTTTTTGAATCCCACTCCTCTGGCCAGAAGCACTGTATCTTGTCATGCTGTTTTGCCTAGTATGCTAATAAGTGGGTTTTTTTTTTTTTTTTTTTTTTTTTTTTTTAATTAATTAAAATGTAACTTGACATTCTTGTATGAACCTTGACCTGTAGGTTTTGAGCAGATAAACAAGGACTAGAAGATACAGTACAGTCTCTACATATGTAAGCATATGGAACATGATTTTGGGAATTCAAATGACTGTGGATCATTTCATTAACTGTTTACTAATTGACTTTTAAAAATAAATCTCAGTAATCATTATTTAAGTCTTCCATGAACCAGAGTGCTGAACATCCATAGATCTATTGCATAAAACCAATTGCCCTCTCAATCATGCTCTTGCGCTTTTAGTATTCATGATATTCAGTACAACTGCATGATTGTGAGTCTTACATTTATGCAACAGTTCTATAAGCAAAGACTTAATATTGAGTAACTGACACTTCAGACCGTATGACCAAATGTTTTATTTTTGCTCCGATGAATCTAGTTCCCAAAAAAAGTTACAGTTAGGTAGAGCATTGTGAGGCCATGCGACTGACTGACAGCTCGTAGTTTGGTGTAATGAACGGTTTATGCAGTGAAATGTGCTGTTTATACTAAATGTCTTTGAACATCACACGTCCAAATTAGTGGACCAGAATTAACTGTTGTCTAATGTTGAGCAAAACAATAGGCATTCGTATAATCAGTGCAAACTGATTTCTGACAAAAACAGGAGTGGAACAACATTACAATTACTGTACAAATAGCACTGATTATTTCAGACTGTATTTCAACGTGCTTTTGTTTTATTGCAGAATATACAGGCAAAAGGGCAGACAAGTGTAGATACAGTGAGCAACTATGCACAACCAATTACTGCCTAATGTGAACAGCGTTATTACGTAAACACCTTTTTGTGTACAGAGTTGTGGAGCAGAATTGATGAGTACAGGTTACATAAGCAGTCCACCAGTCACGCTGCTTTTCAGTGTTCCATTACCTGAACTTAGACTCCAGACTACACTGCCTGGCTAAAAAAAAAAAGGAATGCGCACTAAAGTTTGGTTGAACCCTATTTCCCATGGCATTGTTTCAACAACCTTATGTAACGTCACAATGTTTATTTCCTTCCAACCATCCATCCATTATTCACAACTGCTTATCCTGGGGAGGGTCACAGGCAAGCTGGAGCCTATCTCTGGAGAAATCCTTCTGGATTTCTGATGATCCAAGGTCAGGGAGCAGACAAACAGGCTAAACCGACTGTCTGCTAGCTGTACAGAGCTGTCATTCAGGGTCCACTACATCGAGACTGTGCCTGTTCCCCGAGCTCAACAAAAAAGTAGAAATACTCAGAGTTTACTCCAGTAACCTAATCAGTATAAAATTAGGTCATACTAACTGTACAGCTGCTGCCAGCACCTTTTGATCTAAAGGTGGGGCTATTAAATATTGGATCTCTTACATCTAAAGCACTAATAGTTAATGAGCTTATTACTGATCAGGAGTTTAATGTACTGTGTTTAACAGAAACATGGATTAAGCCAAATGAATATATAGTATTAAATTAAGCTAGTCCTCATGGATACAGTTATATACACTAGCCTCGTCTAACTGGCAGAAGAGGCGTCGCAGTTATTTATAATTATCTAGGTGTAACACACAAACCTGGTTATGAATTTAATACATTATAGGAGTATGAAGAACTTAATGTATGTAGCCTCAAAGAACAAGTCTACCCAGTTAATTCCATGACTTACAGGCCCCCGGGGCCATGTTCTGAGTTTCTTTCTGAATTTGCAGATTTTATCTCAGACCTGGTTATTTCCTTAGACAAAGCTTAAGTTGGTGGAGATTTTCATATTCACTTCGATAACCCAGAAGACCCTTTGAAAACAGCGTTTGTATCCATTTCAGATTCAGTAGGGATTAATCAGAATGTCATAGGACCGACCCATAATGGTGGTCACACCCTCAATCTAATACTAACATTCAGATTAAACGTAGAAAATATAGTCCTACTTCCACAGTCTGAAGTTATCTCAGATCATTATCTTATCTCATTCAAACTATGTCTGAGTAATAATACAACCCTGATTCCAAAAAAGTTGGGACAAAGTACAAATTGTAAATAAAAATGGAATGCAATAATTTACAAATCTCAAAAACTGATATTGTATTCACAATAGAACATAGACAACATATCAAGTGTCGAAAGTGAGACATTTTGAAATTTCATGCCAAATATTGGCTTATTTGAAATTTCATGACAGCAACACATCTCAAAAAAGTTGGGACGGGGGCAATAAGAGGCTGGAAAAGTTAAAGGTACAAAAAAGGAAAAGCTGGAGGACCAAATTGCAACTCATTAGGTCAATTGGCAATAGGTCATTAACATGACTGGGTATAAAAAGAGCATCTTGGAGTGGCAGCGGCTCTCAGAAGTAAAAATGGGAAGAGGATCACCAATCCCCCTAATTCTGCACCAACAAATAGTGGCGCAATATCAGAATACACTGTTCGACAGTGTAAAATTGCAAAGAGTTTGAACATATCATCTACAGTGCATAATATCATCAAAAGATTCAGAGAATCTGGAAGAATCTCTGTGCGTAAGGGTCAAGGCCGGAAAACCATACTGGGTGCCCGTGATCTTTGGGCCCTTAGACGGCACTGCATCACATACAGGCATGCTTCTGTATTGGAAATCACAAAATGGGCTCAGGAATATTTCCAGACAACATTATCTGTGAACACAATTCACCGTGCCATCCGCCGTTGCCAGCTAAAACTCTATGGTTCAAAGAAGAAGCCGTATCTAAACATGATCCAGAAGCACAGACGTCTTCTCTGGGCCAAGGCTCATTTAAAATGGACTGTGGCAAAGTGGAAAACTGTTCTGTGGTCAGACGAATCAAAATTTGAAGTTCTTTATGGAAATCAGGGACGCCGTGTCATTCAGACTAAAGAGAAGAAGGATGACCCAAGTTGTTGTCAGCGCTCAGTTCAGAAGCCTGCATCTCTGATGGTATGGGGTTGCATTAGTGCGTGTGGCATGGGCAGCTTACACATCTGGAAAGACCATCAATGCTGAAAGGTATATCCAGATTCTAGAGCAACATATGCTCCCATGCAGACGACATCTCTTTCAGGGAAGACCTTGCATTTTCCAACATGACAATGCCAAACCACATACTGCATCAATTACAGCATCATGGCTGCGTAGAAGAAGGGTCCGGGTACTGAACTGGCCAGCCTGCAGTCCAGATCTTTCACCCATAGAAAACATTTGGCGCATCATAAAACGGAAGATACGACAAAAAAGACCTAAGACAGTTGAGCAACTAGAATCCTACATTAGACAAGAATGGGTGAACATTCCTATCCCTAAACTTGAGCAACTTGTCTCCTCAGTCCCCAGACGTTTACAGACTGTTGTAAAGAGAAAAGGGGATGTCTCACAGTGGTAAACATGGCCTTGTCCCAACTTTTTTGAGATGTGTTGTCATGAAATTTAAAAATCACCTAATTTTTCTCTGTGAATGATACATTTTCTCAGTTTAAACATTTGATATGTCATCTATGTTCTATTCTGAATAAAATATGGAATTTTGAAACTTCCACATCATTGCATTCCATTTTTATTTACAATTTGTACTTTGTCCCAACATTTTTGGAATCGGGGTTGTATATACACCTCACCATGCTACTGTATTAAACGTACATTCACGTCAACTACTGCACAGAGCTTTATAAATGATCTCCCAGAGTTATCACCTTTGATTGGGTCACTATCAGCCCCTGCAGAACTTGATCAGGCAACTGAATGCTTAGAGTCAACGTTCCGCTATACTTTAGATAATGTAGCTCCTCTTAAAAGGAAAATGGTCAGAGAGAAAAAATTAGCACCCTGGTATAATGATGACACTCGCACTTTAAAACAGACCACTCAAAAATTGGAATGTAAATGGCGTCAAACAAAATTGGTAGCATTCAAATTAGCGTGGTAGGAGAGTTTCCTCATCATTATCTCTAGCCACTATATCCTGTTCTACAGGGTCGCAGGCAAGCTGGAGCTTGACTACCCCGCCTTTCGCCCAGCTGACTACGGGCGAAAGGCGGGATACACCCTGGACAAGTCGCCAAGTCATCACAGGGCTGACACAAACACAGACAACCATTCACACTCCACACCTACGGTCAATTTAGAGTCACCAGTTAACCTAACCTGCATGTCTTTGGACTGTGGGGGAAACCGAAGCACCCGGAGGAAACCCACGCGGACACGGGGAGAACATGCAAACTCCGTACAGAAAGGCCCTCACCAGCCATACGGTTCGAACCCGGACCTTCTTGCTGTGAGGCGACAGCACTAACCACTACACCACCGTGCCGACAGGAGAGCTTCCTGAAGTATAGAAAAGTTCTTAGTGCTGCAAAATCAACATATCTCTCCTCCCTAATAGAAGATGACAAAAATAATCCTAGGTTCCTATTTAATACTGTAGCAAAATTAACCAGGAATAAGTCCACTATAGACACATGCACACCTGCAGGATGTAGTAACAACAACTTCATGAATTTTTTTAGTGACAAAATTGAAAATATCCTACAAAAAAAATTCAAATTACTAATTTAAGGTCAGACAATTTAAGTGACCCTGTAGTTAACAATATAACTATCAGATAAGCAATTATGTTTTTCTCCCCTTAGAGAAATTGAATTCCTTTCATTAATCTCCGCATCAAAAGCCTCTACTTGTGTACTAGATCCCTTACCTACACGTCTATTCAAACAGATTTTTTTGAACCGCTTCGAAAAATAATAAATTCTTCTCTTAGGATCGGCTATGTACCCAAATTCTTTAAACTAGCAATTATCAAACCCATGATTAAAAAACCTGACCTTGATCCCTGTCACCTGTCCAATTATCGGCCAATATCAAACCTCCCCTTTATCTCCAAGATCCTTGAAAAAGCTGTGGCACTGCAGTTATGCTCATATTTACATAGGAATAACATCCATGAAATGTATCAGTCAGGATTTAGACATCATAGCACAGAGACAGCTCTGGTTAAAGTAGTAAACGATCTACTGTTGGCGACTGATCAGGGCTGTGTCTCGCTGCTTGTGTTGCTTGACCTTAGTGCAGCATTTGATACCATTGATCATTCCATTCTTCTGGATAGACTAGAAAATGTTGTGGGAGTTAAGGGAACGGCCCTCTCCTGGCTCAGGTCTTATTTAACTGATCACTGTCAGTATGTTGATGTAAATGGTGATTTTTCTACTGTAGACATACTGAGGTAAAGTTTGGTGTTCCACAAGGTTCTGTCTTGGGTCCACTGCTTTTTTCTTTATATATGATACCTCTGGGCGATATTCGGAAACATTGTATTAGTTTCCACTGTTATGCTGATGACACACAGTTGTATGTTTCTGCAAAACCAGATGAGAGACACTAGCTTAATAGAATTGAGGAATGTGTAAAGGAAATAAGACACCGGATGCTTATTAACT
This sequence comes from Neoarius graeffei, assembly GCF_027579695.1. Classification (NCBI taxonomy): domain Eukaryota; kingdom Metazoa; phylum Chordata; class Actinopteri; order Siluriformes; family Ariidae; genus Neoarius; species Neoarius graeffei. The sequence continues at coordinate 16,288,849 of NC_083592.1, read as the reverse complement.
TCCTTCTGCTTAACTCTGACAAGACTGAAGTACTTGTACTAGGACCACATGCAGCTAGAAGTAAGTTTTCTGATTAAACAGTAACTCTGGATGGCCTTTCTGTTTCTTCATGTGCAGCAGTAAAAGACCTCAGAGTGATTATTGACTCCAGTCTTTCATTCAAAACTCACATTGATAACATTACCCGGATAGCTTTCTTTCATCTCAGAAATATTGCTAAAATAAGAAATTTAATGTCACTACACGACGCGGAAAAACTAGTTCATGCTTTCATTACCTCCAGGTTGGATTATTGTAATGCCTTACTGTCTGGATATTCCAATAAGTGCATAAACAAGCTCCAGTTAGTTCAAAATGCAGCAGCAAGAGTCCTTACTAGAACTAGAAAATATGACCACATCACCCCTGTCTTATCCACACTGCATTGGCTCCCAATCAAATTACATATTGATTATAAAATACTGCTGTTGACCTTTAAAGCACTGAATGGTCTTGCACCACAGTACCTGAGTGAACTTCTGGTCCTTTATGACCCGCCACGTCTACTTAGATCAAAAGGTGCAGGCTATCTACTGGTACCTCGTATAGTGAAGGCTACATCGGGGGCAGAGCCTTTTCTTACAAAGCCCCACAGTTATGGAACAGCCTTCCAAGTAGTGTTCAGGAATCAGACATAGTCTCAGCATTTAAGTCTAGGCTGAAAACATGTCTGTTTAGTCAAGCCTTTTGTTAATGGTGTTTATGAGGTAAAGGTGTAGATCTGGAGGGTCCTCAGGCATAGTGTTCTGGTAAACTGGGATGTATGGATGCTGTCAGTCCCCCACTCGCTTGCTCACTCCAGTTTGTTGACGGTGTAGTGGCTGGCTGCTTTCTGTCCCGGGGTTCCCTCATGCCTGTGTTACCTTCTGGCTCTCCCCTTTATATTATGCTGTCATAGTTAGTTTTGCCAGAGTCCCTGCTTGTGCTCAGTGCAAAATGTATACTGTACCTATTTATTTAGGTGACATTGGGCATACCCAATAACCTGTGTTCCCCTCCCCCCCCCAAAAAAAATCTGTCCCTCTGAGTTACATGTCAATCCTGGGATCGAGGTGCTGACCTCTTCTGCTGTCGGACCTGCCTGATCCATCCTGATGTCCTATGTCTGGTTGGAGTCTCATCACATCGCTCCTGTGGAGGATGGCCCCATATGGACAGTTGAAAGTCACACGACGCTCTGGATACTTAAAGTAATGCTTTTGTGGCTGAGGACTACAGCTGACTTGCTAACTTTAGGACTGCAGTTGTCATGAACAGTTTTGCACACAAGTTTCCATTAATGAAGAGTTTAACATCAACAAAACTGACTTCATGTTAAAACTGTTAATGTCATAGTCATGTTGTGTGGTGTTGTCCAGGTGAAGATGGGTTCCCTTTTGGGTCTGGTTCCTCTCGAAGTTTCTTCCTCGTGTTGTCTGGGGGAGTTTTTCCTTGCCACCGTCGCCACAGGCTTGCTCATTGGGGATAGATTAGGGATCAAATTGGCTCATGTCTTGGGTCATTCAGATTCTGTAAAGCTGCTTTGGGACAATGTCTATTGTTAAAAGTGCTATACAAACAAACTTGACTGTCCCAGCTGACTATGGGCAAGAGGCAGGGTACACCCTGGACAAGTCACCAAATTATCACAGGGCTAACACATAGACAAACAACAGTTCATGCTCACTTTAGAGCCACCGATTAACCTAACCTGCATGTCTTTGGACAGTAGGGGAAACTAGGGCACCTGGAGGAAACCCAAGCAGACACAAGAAGAGCATGCAAACTCCACACAGAAAGGCCACTATCGGCCACTGGGCTTGAACCCAGATCCTTCTCGCTGTGAGGCGACAGTGCTAACCACTACACCACCATGCCGCCCTATTTCCAACCAGAGTTGCAGTAATTTTATTCTGAGATCTTGTATTGATGACGGGAGAGTCGAATCACTATAAAATATTCTCATGCACATCCCAAAGACTTTTAATGGGGTTTAGGTCAGGACTGTGGCGGCCAGTTCATACATGGAAATGATTCCTCATACTTCCTGAACCACTCTGTCACAATTTCAGTTCTAATTGTATACCTGTGCCATCAGGGGAAAAAAATCCATTGATGTGATCATTCAGTACATTCAGGTAGTGAGCGGACTTGATTTTATTACCCCATAACATTGCTGAGCCTGGGGCGGCACAGTGGTGTAGTGGTTAGCGCTGTCGCCTCACAGCAAGAAGGTCCAGGTTCGAGCCCCATGGCCGGCAAGGGCCTTTCTGTGTGGAGTTTGCATGTTCTCCCTGTGTCCACATGGGTTTCCTCCGGGTGCTCCGGTTTCCCTCACAGTCCAAAGACATGCAGGTTAGGTTAACTGGTGACTCTAAATTGACCGTAAGTGTGAATGTGAGTGTGAATGGTTGTCTGGGTCTATGTGTCAGCCCTGTGATGACCTGGCGACTTGTCCAGGGTGTACCCTGCCTTTCGCCCGTAGTCAGCTGGGATAGGCTCCAGCTTGCCTGCGACCCTGTAGAACAGGATAAAGCGGCTAGAGATAATGAGATGAGATTGCTGAGCCTCAACCTGAGCAACTGAAGCAACCATGGATTATAACACTGCCTCCAGAGGCTTGTACAGTGGCCACTATGCATGATGGGCACATCGCTTCATGTGCTTCCCTCCTTACCCTGACACACCCATCACTCAGGAATTGGGTAAATCTGGACTTATCCGACCACATGACCTTTTCCATTGCTCCAGAGTCCAATCTTTATGCTCCCTAGCAAACTGAAGCCTTTTCTAGTCTCTTTAACAAGTGTTTTTTTTTCTGTTTGTTTGTTTTTTATGGCCACACAGCTGTTTAGTCCCAATCCTGTGAGTTCTTATCACATTGTGTGTGTGTGTGTGTGTGTGTGTGTGTGTAAATGCTCTTACTTTCACTATTAAACATAACCGTGAGTTCAGCTGTTGATTTGTTGTATGATTCGACGTCAGCAAAAAAAATTTTAGACCACGTTTCTTATGCAAAGTTGATTGGTTCACCACTATCCTTCCAGGTTTTAGTAATGTGTTGGACAGTTCTTAACCCAATTCCAGTCATTTCAGCAATCTCTTTAGTTGTTTCCTTTGCTTGATGCAGGCCAATAATTTGACCATTCTGTAACAGAGTAACATATTTTCTATGACCCCTGGATACATCATCTGACATAGTTATTAAAGAAATGAGAAGCTACTCAATGCGTCAGTTAGGGTTAAAAGAATAGTTACCAGATAAAACATAATCACTGTAGTAATTATCTAGTCAAATGCTCTTAAGTATTTGCTTATTTAAATCCAAACAGTGACTTTTTTTTTTCTCCTTTTGGCTAGGAATTGTGTATATACTGTATGACCTGGTATTGCTTAGGGCCCATTTCATGAGATAAATGTGAGGTGTTCAGGTGCATGCTAGGAATCTGAGGACATGACTCTCCTGGTCTAGGTCTACCTTGAGATTGACTGACTTTGTGGGCTCTAGGACTGGGCTGCTGTGATTTGTAGCTATATGGCAATGTTGGTTTTATGATTTAAAAAAAAAAAAGTTATGCATATATCCCCACTTATCATGAAACCAGCTACGTGGTGCCTGTAGGTCACAGCAACCCAGTCCTGGGCTTTTCGACATTAGGTCCAAAGAGCATTGCTGGCTTACAGCAGATTTATCAGGGATTAATTAAACACATCTGGAAAGGTAACCTGTGCTAACATCATGTGTAACTCATGTTGGAAAATGCTGCTCTGTGTACTGTATTTTTGGTGTTTGGGAGCTCTGAGATCAAGAGACCAGGTGTTGTAATGTGAGGGAGGAGCGTGAAGGTATCCCCAATGGCTTGTGCCCTAGTGAGAGTGCATCCTCCTTCTGAACAATAAAGTACATGAAATAAAATCCTTTGCTGTAGCATCTACGTTTTTTGCTTACGCCCTGTTTAAGAGGAAACAAATAGCATGGGTCATTAGTGGCAATCTTATTAGGTTGTGATGACTAGAATGACAACAAAACTGGAGCTTTTAACCCTGTAACTGTAGATCTTATGTAGTTGCTGCATAATGAATAATATTTGTGTTTATAAACTGCCCCACCACCAGCCTCTGGTCTTCTAGGTCATTCTTAGGGCCTGTCTCAGGGAGCAAATGGGGGTTGAAACTGGACTCTAGGCCCAGTGCTGTGTGATAGCATTTTAGCATAAAATCTAGTAAAGCAACGTGCTTTATATTCTTCAGGGGGTTGAACTCTGTCTCTTCTATCCATGCTGCTATTAGCCATGACCTTACTGAAGTCTGGAAGGTGGCAGAAGTTGACTGCATTCATCTCTTTGCAGATTTAAAATACGGTAATAAAATTTAATAAATAGATTTGCAGATTTAAAGTAATAAAATTTTGAAATTCTTGTTAGCGAACACATTGGGGCAGTAACATGAACATTTTTTTAATTGCAATGTGACAGCATCATTATTACACTATTTAATTGACTATATTATTAATCTATTGTTTAATACAATATATGGCCAAAAGTATGTGGACACCTGACCATCCATTATCTGTAACTGCTTATCCTGTGCAGGGTCGCAGGCAAGCTGGAGCCTATCCCAGCTGACTATGGGCGAGAGGCGGGGTACACCCTGGACAAGTCACCTGATCACTGCAAGGCTGACACACAGAGACAACCATTCACACTCACACCTACGGTCAATTTAGAGCCACCAATTAACCTCACCCGCATGTCTTTGGACTGCGGGAGGAAACCGGAGCACCCGGAGGAAACCCACGCAGACACAGGGAGAACATGCAAACTCCACACAGAAAGGCCCCCGTCAGCCACTGGGCTCGAACTCAGAACCTTCTTGCTGTGAGGCGACAGTGCTAACCACTACACCACCATGCTACCCGGACACTTAACCATCATACCCATATGTTGGGTTGAGTTGAGGACTCTGTGCACTTGAGTTCTTCCACTCCTACTTTGGCAAACTAGATTTTTATGCACCAAAATACAGTATGTAAAATTAGGGTTTTTTTTAATGATTATTCATCAATACAAATTTGCAGTTGAATTGCAATGTGATATCTGAAAAACCACAAAACAACATCCTCTGTGCTGAAGGCTTTTGAAGACTGAAACCTGAAATGAACAGCTTAACCTCAGACTTTAAAAGGAAAATATTATGAAAAACTCACATTTTCAGTGCTTGTGCACATACATTTTGGTATCTGGATTGCCCACTAATACACAAACTCTGTAATAAAACAACCCAGTCAGTTTCTTTTGTTCTGCCTATTTCAGAAAACATGTGCTTCAACAAGCTGTTCAGATTTGTCTCCTCTTTCTATGTCACAAGTGGAGCTCATTAACATTAACCTGCTCCCTCATCTGAGTATCTCCACTCATGGCTTGAGAACTACCTTTATGAATGAATATTCAAGAGAAAAATGTTACCTAATTGGCTGGTGGAAGAGGGGGGTGGGGTGAACAGTGGCTTGTTATCTTTTAAAGGAACATGCATTCAACTCAGCCGCGTTAAATAGGGCTGTTTCGACAGGATGAGGAGGGACCTAGGGGCGGCACAGTGGTGTAGTGGTTAGCGCTGTCGCCTCACAGCAAGAAGGTCCGGGTTCGAGCCCCGTGGCCGACGAGGGCCTTTCTGTGCGGAGTTTGCATGTTCTCCCCGTGTCCGCATGGGTTTCCTCCGGGTGCTCCGGTTTCCCCCATAGTCCAAAGACATGCAGGTTAGGTTAACTGGTGACTCTAAATTGACCGTAGGTGTGAATGTGAGTGTGAATGGTTGTCTGTGTCTATGTGTCAGCTCTGTGATGACCTAGCGACTTGTCCAGGGTGTACCCCGCCTTTCGCCCGTAGTCAGCTGGGATAGGCTCCAGCTTGCCTGCAACCCTGTAGAACAGGATAAAGCGGCTAGAAGTAATGAGATGAGATGAGATTTGTGATTAAAAAAACAAACAAACCTCAGTGTAACAGCACCACTAGCGGTTGTGTGTGTGTGTGTGGTGTGGTGGGGAAACATGGAGTGATATGAAGAAAGGCTGTGGGCTAACTGTAATGAGACCAGGGCTGTAGGTTCATGCAGCCAATCAGCAATAGTCATGTCACGTGATTACACAGCATGACATGCCCGCTTAGTTTTTAGCTCAAATGGGCTGATATACAGTATTTTATCCCATTTTGGCATGTTACAGACTCAGTTGCAGGTGTAATGAACGTGGAGGAAGTGGATTATTTACTCTTATTATTTTTTCACAAAAATATGTTCAGAGGGAAAACTGAAAGTTGACAGACTTGGCACACATTGTCTCGTCAAAGTACAAATTTCACAGAAGAAAGATAGATTAATTGATTACTTCATCCCCAAAAGGAAATTGCAGTGTTTCAGCAGCAAATTCACGTAAATCACAAAACACACACTTACACAAAACAATGAGGTAGGTAAAAAAAAAAAACCACCACTATATTGGTGTGTTCTGCCATATTATATTGATAATGCCGATCTGCAACAAAGTGATGTGCTGATCATCACAATTTGTTTGCTACTTTCTGGACCTTATCCTGGTCCACTTATACTAAAGAGAAAACTAATACTGCAAACTCCAAACACAACACTACAGCACCTCTGTCCTTTGGGTGCTGCTGGATGTAGATTGCCTATCCGGGTTCCTGGGACCTGTCTGGTGGATTTTTCAGCCGAGTCACCGTGGCTTTGCCCAAGTGAACCTGACTTCCTCTATGCCTAGGCCAGCCAGCGATGTATCTCAGAGCAGGAGGAGTCTCCAGCAGCAAAGGCAAGTTGGCAGGCCAGTATGCAGTCCAGCAATGACATCACTGGGGTATCAACTGCGAACTGTTCATTGATTCACTCAAACAGTGGTCAAATTTCTGCTTCACAACTGTGTCATACAACCAAAATACATCACAAATAATTCATTCACGTTAAAGGGACCCACATGCAGGAAGGTTCAAAATCTTGTGATTTTCCAAAACCAGAAATGAAACATATATCAGACAGTCAATCACTCTAGAATTATCTGGGACCCCAAGTCAAAACCCAAGGGTATTTTGGGAGGGAATCTGAACATAAGTTTTAAATCAAAAACAGATCAAATTTATCATCTTCTATTAGACTCCAGTTTAGATTTTCTGTGTTTTTCAGAGACCTGGCTGAATAAAAATTCACCTTCATCTATATTAGATGTTCCAGCTTACAATGTTTACAAGAAAGAGAGAATGGAGGAGTTCTAATTTTTGTGAAAGATAGTATTCAATGTCATGAAATTGAATGGTCATGTATTGGAATGCACTAGACTTAACATTATGTTCTCTCTACAAATGTTATTTTCTCTTATTGTACTACATTCCCCCCCCCATTTGCCTTCTTCCACTCACGATTAATGCTCAAACAGCCTCCCTGTCAGGGAATCGAACTCTGGTCTTCTGCGTGACAGGCAGAGATACTGGCCACTATACTAACGAAGACAAATTTGACAAGCTTAGCCCCACCTCTTTATCATCACCTTGTTCACCGAACACACCATTTATCTGCACTCACTGTCATCGTTCATTTCGTGCAAGGATAGGCCTCGTCAGCCACCTTCACACACACTGCACTGGATGAAAGGATCATCATGGTCATCTTCAAACACGAAGGACGAACTATATTCCCCCCCTTATTAGTATTATGGGGGATTTTAATATAAACTGGGAGGAGCAATCATTAAGGAAAACTCTAAAACTGATCATCAATGAAGGATGGCACAGTGGTGTAGTGGTTAGCACTGTTACCTCACAGCAAAAAGGTTTTGGGTTCAAGCCCAGTGGCCTTTCTGTGTAGTCTGCATGTTCTCCCTGTGTCTGCATGGGTTTTCTAAGTGTGAATGGTTGTTTGTCTCTATGTGTCAGCCCTGCAATGACCTGGTGACTTGTCCAGGGTATACCTTGCCCATAGTCAGCTGGGATAGGCTCCAGCCTGCCTGCAAACATACACAGGATAAGAGGTTACAGATAATGGATGGATGATCACCAATGTTTTTTATTTCACTCAGACAATAAATGGTTCCACGAGAACAATGAATTCAGCCTGAATTCAAACTGACTTCATATTCAGTAACAGACCAGAGAGAATCATGAAAACATTTAACATGTTAACTGGATTATCAGATCACAATTTGACTCTCATAGCCAGGAAATTAATTAAAAAGCCATTTACTCCTTTGGTTCAAGGACAGGTGTTATTCAGTACTGCTAAAAATAAATATGATAGTTTTAAAAGTGCTGTTCAGTGCATTAACTGGGAAGATATGCTGACATGGGGGAAACTTTGGAAGAAGACTAAACAGTTTTCAAAAACATTACAGAGTACTATTGAAGACTTCACATGTAAGCAAAGATATAGGAAGAAAAAGAGCAATGTCTCATCTCATCTCATTATCTCTAGCCACTTTATCCTGTTCTACAGGGTTGCAGGCAAGCTGGAGCCTATCCCAGCTGACTACAGGTGAAAGGCGGGGCACACTCTGGACAAGTCGCCAGGTCATCACAGGGCTGACACAGAGACACAGACAACCATTCACACTCACATTCACACCTACGGTCAATTTAGAGTCACCAGTTAACCTAACTTGCATGTCTTTGGACTGTGGGGGAAACCGGAGCACCCGGAGGAAACCCACGCGGACACGGGGAGAACATGTGTCTGGTCGGAGTTTTATCGCCCCGCTCCTGTGAAGGACGGCCCCATGGGGACAGTTGAGGGTTATACCTGTTAAAACTGTTAATATTATAGTCAGGCTGTCTGTTGTTGCCCAAATGAGGATGGGTTCCCTTTTGAGTCTGGTTCCTCTCGAGGTTTCTTCCTCATGTCGTCTGAGGGAGTTTTTCCTTGCCACCGTCGCCACAGGCTTGCTCATTGGGGATAGATTAGGGATAAAATTAGCTCATGTTTTAAGTCATTCAAATTCTGTAAAGCTGCTTTGCGACAATGTTTATTGTTAAAAGCGCTGTACAAATAAACTTGATTTGATTTGAAACTTGAACATGCAAACTCCGCACAGAAAGGCCCTCGTCGGCCACGGGGCTCGAACCCGGACCTTCTTGCTGTGAGGCGACAGCGCTAACCACTACACCACCGTGCCACCCTGAGGTAGCTGATACTTTTATTTTTATTCAACGGAATGCAATGATGTGGAAGTTTCAAAATTCCATATTTTATTCAGAATAGAACATAGATGACATATCAAATGTTTAAACTGAGAAAATGTATCATTTAAAGAGAAAAATTAGGTGATTTTAAATTTCATTACAACAACACATCTCAAAAAAGTTGGGACAAGGCCATGTTTACCACTGTGAGACATCCCCTTTTCTCTTTACAACAGTCTGTAAACGTCTGGGGACTGAGGAGACAAGTTGCTCAGGTTTAGGGATAGGAATGTTAACCCATTCTTGTCTAATGTAGGATTCTAGTTGCTCAACTGTCTTAGGTCTTTTTTGTCGTATCTTCCGTTTTATGATGCGCCAAATGTTTTCTATGGGTGAAAGAGCTGGACTGCAGGCTGGCCAGTTCAGTACCTGGACCCTTCTTCTATGCAGCCATGATGCTGTAATTGATGCAGTATGTGGTTTGGCATTGTCACGTTGGAAAATGCAAGGTCTTCCCTGAAAGAGACGTCGTCTGGATGGGAGCATATGTTGCTCTAGAACCTGGATATACCTTTCAGCATTGATGGTGTCTTTCCAGATGTGTAAGCTGCCCATGCCACACGCACTAATGCAACCCCATACCATCAGAGATGCAGGCTTCTGAACTGAGCGCTGATAACAACTTGGGTCGTCCTTCTTCTCTTTAGTCCGAATGACACGGCATCCCTGATTTCCATAAAGAACTTCAAATTTTGATTCGTCTGACCACAGAACAGTTTTCCACTTTGCCACAGTCCATTTTAAATGAGCCTTGGCCCAGAGAAGACGTCTGCGCTTCTGGATCATGTTTAGATACGGCTTCTTCTTTGAACTATAGAGTTTTAGCTGGCAACAGCGGATGGCACGGTGAATTGTGTTCACAGATAATGTTCTCTGGAAATATTCCTGAACCCATTTTGTGATTTCCAATACAGAAGCATGCCTGTATGTGATGCAGTGCCGTCTAAGGGCCCGAAGATCACGGGCACCCAGTATGGTTTTCCAGCCTTGACCCTTATGCACAGAGATTCTTCCAGATTCTCTGAATCTTTTGATGATGATATGCACTGTAGATGATGATATGTTCAAACTCTTTGCAATTTTACACTGTCGAACTCCTTTCTGATATTGCTCCACTATTTGTTGGTGCAGAATTAGGGGGATTGGTGATCCTCTTCCCATCTTTACTTCTGAGAGCCGCTGCCACTCCAAGATGTTCTTTTTATACCCAGTCATGTTAATGACCTATTGCCAATTGACCTAATGAGTTGCAATTTGGTCCTCCAGCTGTTCCTTTTTTGTACCTTTAACTTTTCCAGCCTCTTATTGCCCCTGTCCCAACTTTTTTGAGATGTGTTGCTGTCATGAAATTTCAAATGAGCCAATATTTGGCATGAAATTTCAAAATGTCTCACTTTCGACATTTGATATGTTGTCTATGTTCTATTGTGAATACAATATCAGTTTTTGAGATTTGTAAATTATTGCATTCTGTTTTTATTTACAATTTGTACTTTGTCACAACTTTTTTGGAATCGGGGTTTTACATTTTAAAATATTACATAACATCTATCCTGCTAATGCATACATCTCCAGATTTTCCGATATCGATGACAGCTGTACCTTTTGTAAAAAAGATAAAGTTTCATCCATTTATTTTATAAATGCCCATTTTGTATCACCTTTTGGAAAGATTTGGGAAATTTTCTTTTCACTAAAACTACAGTCAAGTATCACTTTGATGAGAAAATAATTATTTTTGGCACTTTCTCGTACAATAATAAATTTAACATAATTAATCGCTTTATATTACTAGGTAAATTCCATATACATAAAGTCAAAATGTCCAAGGCATCCCCCTCATTCCCATTATGTTTAATTGAATTAAAAATGTATTTTGAGTCTCTGTCACATATCGAACCCAACAAAAAGTGCTTATCAGCTATTCAATTTTATTCAAATTACATTAAGTGAAATTGTCTGTCATTTCAGTTTGCCCTGTTTTATATCTCCTTTTCTTTCTTTAAATTTATTTCTATTTATTATTTTATGTTATTTGATTCACTTATTTATCTCATCACCCCTATATTTTTTCCTATATTACTTATTTTTTTTATTTATGTCTTTGTCATGTCTTGGAATGTCTGTCACTTTGTCTTTCACTTGTTCTTACTGTTTTGTTGTTGTATTGTCTAATCTTAAATAAAAAATAAATAGCCAATAAGAATGGCGACAAAAAAGTATTTAATCCCAACAGCTGTGGCCATTCTCAGTAAGGATTTGCACACTCATCTTTAACTTCATCTCTTTTATTCCTATTTTATTTATTTTTCATTCCTTTTTTAGACTAAACTGGAACTGACTATGCCATTTGCTTATTTTATTGTCATGTATTGTTCTTAACGTCTGTTGTTTTGTATGATGTCTTCCATGCCAGTGCCAAAGATAATCTTCCATTTTATGTAAGTGTAACGGACAATAACGTAGTCCGATTCTGATTCATATTCACATTCTACTTCCTTGCACAACAAAATATTGCGTAAGAGTCACGCTACTGTAGGGCAACATGGTTGCTGATTGGACAAATAGGTTGCTTGTCAAATCAACAGCCAATCACTGACGACGTTGCTTTCAGCGGGCGGTTCATTGTCCGCTGGTATTAACAGCAACGGAGAACTTTATCATAACCAACATGTCAGCCTCCATAGTAAGGACTACTGTAAAGGCGGTTAGCAGGCGAAAGATTTTATCGACAAGAGCTGCTTTGATGCTCGTAAGTGGTCCTTTATTATATCTGAGATATTATGATAGCAGAAATCCACGGACGAGACGGTGAATAAGCCTACGTGAGGATAAACACATTATCGCTAGCTTTAGCATTAGCAAGGTTAGCTGGTTAGTGCTAACCGCTAACGTTCCAGCAGTTTCTTGGGTGTATTAATTAACATCGGGTCAGTGTTGGCGACCTGTTTTCTCTGTTATACTAATGCAATAGAAATATCACTTTTTATTTTGCGGAGGAATTACTCTGTCTCGCTGGCTGGTTAGGGAGTTTATTTTATTTAGCTGTGACCTTAGCTTCCTGAGGTCAAGATGGGTTTTCAAAAGAAATTCAAGAGGCGCCTCCTGAGATCCAACCTTCATCCAGGCAGAGGAGAATTTTACGTTGAATTTTTACCTTGAATCCACCGATGATCACGTAAAAGTACACGTAGTCGTCGATGGACCGTCACGGGGCCAGGAAGTCTTATCTCAAGTCAAGTCAAGTTTATTTGTATAGCGCTTTTAACAATAAACATTGTCGCAAAGCAGCTTTAGAGAATTTGAACGACTTAAAACATGAGCTAATTTTATCCCTAATCTATCCCCAATGAGCAAGCCTGTGGCGACGGTGGCAAGGAAAAACTCCCTCAGACGACATGAGGAAGAAACCTCGAGAGGAACCCATCCTCATTTGGGCAACAACAGACAGCATGACTATAACATTAACAGTTTTAACATGAAGTCAGTTTCATTGATGTTAAACTCTTCATTGATGGAAACTTGAGTGCAAAACTGTTCATGACAACTGCAGTCCTAAAGTTAGCAAGTCAACTGTAGTCCTCAGCCATAAAAGCATTACTGTAAGAGTCCAGAGCGTCCTCCAGGTGTAACCCTCAACTGTCCTCATGGGGCCGTCCTCCACAGGAGCGATGCGATAAAACTCCGACCAGACACAGGGCACCAGGATGGATCAAGCAGGTCCGAGGGCCAGAAGAGGCCAGCATCTCAATCCCAGGACCAACATGTAACTCAGAGGGACAGACTGGGGGGGGGGAAACACAGGTTGTTAGGTATGCCCTAAAAATGACACAAGTATTAAGTCTGTGTGGTAGGCTCACAGAGACGAGAGTCTTGACATCAGGCATAACACACAACAATGGCATGTTATTATGGTTAAAAAATATCATGACCTGCTCTGGCTGGATGCTTGATTGGGTGATGGGAGCACACTCCTCAGCAATGATGGGATGCAGATGGGACCCTTAGGGCTGGCCAAGACAATTCAGTTACATTTCACCGGGTCTGGGACATGGGACAGAATGTCTGACGGCTGATTTCCTGCAGGCTACGATAGCCAGTCGAGGTCTCCACCCACTCCACCAAAAGATTTCCATATCCTTATCTGACTTATGGTTACACCCCCAGCCCAGAATTGGGTCAATGTGGCTTTTAAATTCATTTAATGTATTGGCATTCACTAGTTGGTGATAACTCGTTGGGAGAAACAATATCTCCTAAGCATCAAATTATGCTCTTGCTATGGCCTCTTGTTCTCAATCTGTCCCCTTGCTTGAGTTCGAAGAAGTACTCCAGGTCCAACTTATCAGTGCCGTGCATAATCCTGTAAACCTCTAGTAAGTCAGCCCTGGACCTCCTAACTTCGAGCGACACAGGATCTGTAGCTTTTAGTCTATCTTGAGAATCCATATTATTCAATCCTTCTGTCATCCTCGTAACTCTCCTTTGGATGTTCTCTATATTATCTACATTCTGCTGTAGAAAGGGTCTCCATGCTTGAACGCAGTAGTCTAAGGCCCAATCCCAATTCTAATTTCTACCCCTACCCCTCCGCCTTCCCCTCCGCCTTCCCCTTGGCCCTTCCCCTTGAAACTGAGCTACAAGGGATAGGGCTTGAAATTCAACCCTTACGTATTGGGATAGCCCTTCAACGATCGCATACGTCATCGCGTACCTCCGTCAGCGTTTACGTTAGCAAAACGTGACCAAATGCGTCATTGGCTGCGACCAGCCGCTACAGTCAGAGGCAGAAATCTCTGCTGGCAGGGTGTGATTTGTTAACTAATACCACTGAATGGGATATCTTTGGCGCTTCGTGCACCACATCCGACAGAATGAGGTGTCAGAACACTCATGTAAACAATAAAAGCGAGAATAACAGAACAAAACGTACGCAGTAAAGCAACCGAAAACAATACTCACTCCCAAAGCTTTTTAGCAGCAGCTTGGATTTCAGAAATCGCTGCTCATTCTCAGCTCGAAAGCGAATCAAGCGGCGTGTTTCCTCTGGATAACAACTTAAAACACGTAAATAATGGAGAAAATACATTTATGACAATCTTTTGCCGCGGGAACCGCCATCTTTCTGAAATCCGCATGAAATCTCGCTGAAATCCGCATGGCATTGTGGGAAATCACTCAAACCCCTTCGTTCGGAGTCAGCTCCAGGAAAATCTCCGTTTGGAGGGGTACAGAAGCCCTCCCCCTTCCCCTACCCCTCCGCGTTAACTGGGATTGGGATACCCCTACCCCTTCACGTGAACGCGCAAAATGGAGGGGAAGGGCCAAGGGGTTGGTCCAAGGGGTGAAATGGGATTCGGCCTAAGTGGGGTCGCAATAGGGTTTTATACAGCCCCAGTATGTTTTCCATACTCTTATCCTCATGCGTCCTTCTTCTTGGATCATTCCACATCAAATCAACTAAAATTCAAAGGTTTTCCCACCTCAAATTTTTTATTTTGATAATTTTTCTTCCAGTCATAGATACACATACAGTGGGGAAAATAAGTATTTGATACACTGCTGATTTTGCAAATATTTTTTTTTTTGCATGGCAAAATTTTAATGTCGGATTAAGATGATAAAATAATTTAAATTCAAAAGACACACTTTACATACACACACACAAAATATATATATATTGTGTGTGTGCGTGTTCTTGTGTATAAGTTTATAACACGGACTAGCATTCCAGTACTTCTCTGAAGGTATGTGGTCATATGACCGTTGAGCTCTCATGAGCACATCGAATGCTGATATGTTCGTGCTACTTGATTCGATAGGACTCTCTGCGGCACCATCCTCTTCTAATTCCACAGTCAGATACTTGCAGCCAAAATCGCGAACTAATGTTATGGCAGGCATATTCGTCATTGCGCTCGTTACATCACCACCTTCTTTCTGAGAACCAAAGATCGTTTTGATCTTTTCATTGTTTACTTTCAACGCTTGAGAGATGAAATCACCCATGTTTTGGTTAGTGAGACAGTGAAAAGACTTTTCTTTACCACACTTTATGCTTACGTACAGTTAAGGCAATAGCTCGGAATCCATGCTGTCAGCATCAGCCATGGTCAGCACGAGGTTGACCCTGTCGTAAAGCAGTCGTAAATACCATAAAAACATTCAAGTGAATACTCAATGTCGTAAATGGTTTCGTTTTCGGACTCGGCTGAAGTGGATATCTACAACACACATTGTCGTTTGTATTTGCGATTCTAATACTTTTTACTTAAAGAAATATGACCTAGTACCAGGGATACAGTGCTGTTACAAGAAAAATATGTGACTTTTTTTTTTTTTACATTTCTTTTTGTACGTTTCAGCGGTAAAAATATGTACAGACTTTTTCTAGCGGTAGTATTTAACTGCCGTCGGCGGATCCGTGATCCGAAAAATCTAAAATGAGTCGCCTAATTTTTATCGTAGGTACACTTCAAATGTGAGAGAATCTTTAAAAAAAAAATCCAGAAAATCACATTGTATGATATTTTTAAATTAATTTGCATTTTATTGCATGAAATAAGTATTTGATACAATAGACAAACAGAACTTAATATTTGGTACAGAAACCTTTGTTTACAATTACAGAGGTCAGACGTTTCCTGTAGTTCTTGACCAGGTTTGTGCACACTGCAGCAGGGATTTTGGCCCACTCCTCCATACAGATCTTCTCCAGATCTTTCAGGTTTCAGGGCTGTCTCTGGGCAACACTGGAGTTTCAGCTCCCTCCAAAGATTTTCTATTGGGTTCAGGTCTGGAGACTGGCTATGCCACTCCAGGACCTTGAAATGCTTCTTACGGAGCCACTCCTTAGTTGCCCTGGCTGTGTGTTTCAGGTCATTGTCATGCTGGAAGATCCAGCCACGACCCATCTTCAATGCTCTTACTGAGGGAAGGAGGTTGTTGCCCAGAATCTCGCGATACATGGCCCCATCCAGCCTCCCCTCAATACGGTGCAGTTGTCCTGTCCCCTTTGCAGAAAAGCACCCCCAAAGTATGTTGTTTCCACCCCCATGCTTCACAGTTGGGATGGTGTTCTTGGGGTTGTACTCCTCCTTCTTCCTCCAAATATGGCGAGTGGAGTTTATACCAAAAAGCTCAATTTTGGTCTCATCTGAACACATGACCTTCTCCCATGCCTCCTCTGGATCATCCAGATGGTCATTGGCAAACTTCAGACAGGCCTGGACATGTGCTGGCTTGAGCAGGGGGACCTTACACGCGCTGCAGGATTTTAATCCGTGACGGCGTAGTGTGTTACTAATGGTAATCTTTGAGACTGCGGTCCCATCTCTCTACAGGTCATTGACCAGGTCCTCCCGTGTAGTTCTGGGCTGATCCTTCACCTTTCTCATGATCATTGATAACCCCACGAGGTGAGATCTTGCATGGAGCCCCAGACCAAGGGAGACTGACAGTCATCTTGAGTTTCTTCCATTTTCTAATAATTGGGCCAACAGTTGTTGCCTTCTCACCAAGCTGCTTGCCTATTGTCCTGTAGCCCATCCCAGCCTTGTGCAGGTCTACAATTTTGTCCCTGGTGTCCTTAGACAGCTCTTTGGTCTTGCCCATTTTGGAGATGTTGGAGTCTGATTGATTGTGTGGACAGGTGTCTTTTATACAGGTAACGGGTTCAAACAGGTGCAATTAATACAGGTAATGAGTGGAGAATAGGAGGGCTTCTTAAAGAAAAACTAACAGGTCTGTGAGAGCCAGAATTCTTGCTGGTTGGTAGGTGATCAAATACTTATTTCATGCAATAAAATGCAAATTAATTATTTAAAAATCATACAATGTGATTTTCTGGATTTTCTTTTAGATTCTGTCTCTCACAGTTGAAGTGTGCCTACGATTAAAAATTACAGACCTCTCCATTCTTTGTAAGTGGGAAAACTTGCAAAATTGTCAGTGTATCAAATACTTATTTTCCCCACTGTATATGATGACCAAAGCCCAAATTAGGGCTTTGACCTTGGCCCAAAAATCATATTTGAAGTTCGTTTGGAAATTAATCTAGACATTCGAATAGTATTCGAACTTTTATTAATTATATTATTCTTAAATGCCTCACTAACACCTCGGCATCAAAATTAAATATGATATTCAGTCCACCAGGGGGCAGTGTTCAGTCAATGTCAATAAGATTACGTGCAGGAAATATGAAATATTCAGGCGTGTTTTTACAACCACTACTAATGAAACATGCAGTGTCGTAGTAATTGGCATTATACCGGCTGACGCTTTTAACGTTACATAATTCACAAACTTCATCGTTTGTCCGTTGCCTTTTTTGTGTGAAACGCTGTTCCTTCGGTTTCCTGGTTGCTTGTACTGATGAAAGCCTCTAAACTGTAGCCTCACTGACAATCAAAGGGGAACGTTTACAAAATGAGCAGGTACTGCTAGGCCTACACCTAATCTGTGAGTTTATAACACTGCCGTTCCGAGCCCATTCGTGTTGGCTTTTGAGAATGTTTGTTTTGAATGAGACCGGTGTCAGCTGTCATGTCACTGCTTCCTGCTCGCGTCTCTGATTCACAATTCAAACAAACACGGACACGATATGTTATAAGATCACAGATTAGTTTTATGTGCTCACTTCGTTAACTTATGAACTTCATGATATGTAAATTCCACCATGTGTAGGCTAAATTAATTTAGGCCTATAGGCTACTTGCGCAAGTAAGCTAATAGTTTTTTTTTTTTTAGCAACTATCCCAAGTTGACAAAAATAACAGCGCATGAAAGCATTACTGCGCAGTGTCGCATAGTCTACGTTAGTAATTTAGTAATAAAAAGGGGCTACGTTAGCAGCCCCCTCTCACCTTCTAGCGCTCCCGCGTGCAATGTCTTCAAGTGGGCCCTCAAGTTTGAAGTTGTTGATTGATAGGCTAATTTGTTTCCACATATTTTACAGGTAACCTTTTTTTTATCGCATTCTCCATCTTTTTTTTTCGAATCCAAAATAGCGCCACACATCACTTTTTAAATTCTCCGGAGTGCAAATCTCCAACGTGCTAGCATCTGACTCCATTGTTCAATGCGTGCCAGCTTGACGCTAACGTCTACAGGTGCCCAGATAAGACAAAAGACAGTGACCTTCGCGATTCACATAAATTCCACAGACGTTAAAAAAAAAAACCCTGCGACCTGAACTGAAAACGTTTACAACCACATTCACAAAAATAAAAGAATTATGCCTAATGATACCATATACAGGTTCGAATATTTAGAGCAGGGGTGACCAAACTGATCCATAAAGGGCCGTGTGGCTGCAGGTTTTCATTCCAGCCATGCAGCAGCACACCTAATTTGGCTTATTCAATCAACTGACACACCCACCCTTTAATCAAGGGTGGGTGTGGCTGCAAGTATGTGACTGTGTGAAGACAGTTCAGTTGATTGAATGAGCCAAGTCAGGTGTGCTGCTGCATGGCTGGAATGAAAACCTGCAGCCACACGGCCCTTTATGGATCAGTTTGGACACCCCTGATTTAGAGCTGCCTAATATTCGTTCGAACATCTCTTTTTTTTCACAACATTCGAATTGTATTCGAATATCGAAGTTCGAAGTCAAAGCCCTAGCCCAAATATTAGGTCTCTGTGATGATCTATGAGCCCATTTCAGCCCAGTTTGCATAAGGGGGGGGTCAAAATTACAATTTTCACCTATAAATTAGGGCTATAAAAAGACCTTGATGATGGCCATATCTTCATTATTTTGCTTGTACTGTAAGTTTGGGAGGTGTATATTTTAGGATTTGGGCATCATCAGCTTTGAACATGTGTATGAAGGGCAGCATGTTAAAAATAGAAAAAATAACAATTTACCCAGTCATGATTGCATTTTCTAGTAAGTTAGAGTGCTTATTATGAAAAAAAACTACACCACGGCTGTCCATATCTTTTAACACCGTACTATTGTGGACCAACTTCTTATGCCCTTCATGTATTTGCATGGCTGTAGATGAGCAATTCCAGCGTTATGGATGTGACATTTGGACTCAAAATGGCAACAACTGACCTAGTTAATTTTTATTCCTTTCCAGTATTTTAAAATTTGTTGTATATTTTTAAGACCTCTCATATTGGAGAAGTCATGGGAAAAAAAGAATTCCCATAGTACATTTAGAACTCTAGAAAATGCCAAAAAAGACATGCGTTATGGATGTGACGGAAAAAATACCCCATTTCCAGGGTGACTACACATATTCACCAAACTCTGTGAAATTGCAAACATAATATCCAAATGCAGGCATGCATTTAATAAAGGAGTCTTAGCTGAAAATAAAAAAAGCCTTTGTTTAAAATATTTTCTATTTCAAGCAGAATCTAGGAAGAAAAAATCAGCGTTATGGATGTGACATAATTCCGTTATGGATGTGACGCATCTGAAATAGACATGGCATATGTTTAGAAAATCAGCAATTTAACCACCATAACCCTTTGAAAAACTCTCTAAATATCAGCTAAAACTATCAAAGTTCTTAAATAATATTTAGGATGGATATTGTTTTGCTGTTTTGTGGATTTTAGCATACATTTCTGTGGCTTGTGGCAATAATATAGAATTGTACATGATCAAAGTTGATTTTAGCTTGGGGTTTACATTATAAGAAAGAAAGACTGACAGTGACATATTAGGTTGGTTACAAATTGGTTCAACTTATTCACATCTGTAAAATACAGGCCTAGGTGATATCTCTGGGAGTGGTTTTGATGTATTACATGTTGCTTTATTTTTGCATGGTGAGGTTGACATTTACATGGAATTGCCCAGATGTTATATATCTTAAAGGAAGGAACATGCAAACTTGACCCAGAATGAAAATGCTAAATTATCCCTTATTGTAGGGAGTCAAAATCCAGGGAGGGACACACATTACGCAGTGTTGCCAGATGCTGCTGACGTTTTCCAGCCCAAAATATGTTCAAAACCCGCCAAAATGCACTTGAAACCACCCAACTTGGGCAGGAAACCGCCCAATCTGGCAACACTGACAGTACGTAGCTGGTATTTTATATATTTAAAGTAGTTTAATAATATCAAATAATATATAATAATTAGGTATGTAATATCTTTCCTTCTTAGAAAAATATTTGCATCATTTATGCACAAAAAATGCTAATTTTCTCTTCTGAGCCAACTTTGACCTTGCATAAATTATGATGATCTGGGATCTAAATTTGTGGTAACTTATTTTTAGCTTTGCTGACTTCAGCAGCAAAGCTATTCAAATAGCTTAGTCTGGCGTCTGTCTGTCCGTTAGCAGGGCACGTTTTGACACCGTAAGAGCTAGGAGGCTCATTTATGGCCTGAATATACATTGGGTGACCACAACCTACCGGTAGCCTAGTTCATCAAAAACTAGGTCACTGTGACTTATCTTACTGACTTTATAGGCCAAAGTTTGTTGTTTTTGGGGCAATTTGCATGTATTCCCAATGGGGAGGATTTGGGCCTGTATTTCAGTGGCCTTTTCAAGTTGCATTTACTTTGTGGTATGATTTAATAGACTTTGACAAGACCTTTCGACCCATATGACCTACTTGACCTTATTTTCAAGGTCACAGGAGGGTTTTAAATCTTCAAACAAAAGTCTTTATAGTGGCTTCTAGGTTGAAATAAAGCATGCAGTCATGGCAAATCGCCACGCGATGGCATTGGGGGTACCGTAAAAAGGCTTGCTGCTCGGGCAAGCCTCCAAGATACAAGTAACCACATTCTGTCGCCTATTGCGCTCTATGAATGGGCTGTCAGCGAAATCCAAGGTATCAAGTTCTTGTATGTCTCTAAGGAAGATGTGGCAGAAGCATCACAGGCCCAAGAAGAACGATGCAAAGAAGGTGCCTGGCATTAGAAGCCATCACAGCTTCATACCTGATGGGCCTAACCTGAGAATGTACAAGATCTCTGCAGATATTTCCATGACAAGTGGAACTCTAGAATATTCTACTGCACATTATGATATCCAAGAATACAAGCCTGGTGCATATGTGGCAGTCGTCTATGACCAGGTCTGGTATATAGGAAGTGTGCTAGAGGTAGATGAAGACAAGGATGATCTACTCATCACTTTCATGAGGCAAACACAGAATCCTTGCATGTACAAATGGCCCGGGCAGAAGGATGAGTGCTGGGTTCCTGTGGGCCATGCGCTGTGCTCGCTGCCACTTCCCAGTACAACTACAGGCAGACAGTACAAGTTCCAACAGATGGACATAGACAAAATCAGAGACAGTTTTAAGTTGTTCACAAGTGTGCATGGATGAACTCTTAGAAACACTACCAATGTATAGATTGGCATTAATAATATATAATGTGACTTGTTTTGAACATTACCTAGAGTTTTTTGGAAATTATCATATTTTGCTGTGATAATTAATACATGTTGATCAATGATCTGGCTTGTACTGAATTTATCTTTGCTAGCTAGATATGTCTGACTTGAAGTATGGCTAAACTGTTTATTACCTCCGCCAAGGAGTTTTATGTTTTCGGTAGCGTTGGTTGGTTTGTTTGTTCGTTGGTTTGTCTGTTAGCAACATTACGGAAAAAGTTATGAACGGATTGCTCTGAATTTTTTTCCAGAGGTGTGACTGGGCACAAGTAACAATCCATTAAATTTTGGCAGTGATCTGGATCACCTTCTGGATCCTGGATTTTTTTTTAAAGGATTCTTGGCGGAGGTCTGCGCTCTCCGAGTGCTTTTCTAGTTAACTAACATTTTTGTGTTAAACAAAACAATAGTGTTCCCTTTTTCAGAGGGTTTCTAGCAGTTGGTTAATGTCAGACCCCGGGTCCAATTGTCTTGTTGTAACTTCAAAAGGGAGAGTATTACATCTTCCATTTTTTTTCACATATTACTAAGGCATGTATTTTCAAGCACAAAAAACTGAAATTGCTATAACGTGTTCCTTTTGAGAAAAGTATGTATCCAATTATGACAAAAATGGCACTTCATTCTGGGTCCAACTTCAGGGGTTAATAAGTCCAGTGAATATAGCCACTGGGGCCTCGAGCTTGTTTAATATGCTTAAGAAGTTTACTGACCGTGTACATTAAAAATTTTAGGTCTCTAAGCTAAGAGTAATGAAGAAATCAAAATCGTAAAAATACACTAGCGAATTTTCATTTAGGTGATTTTTGCTTTTTCTATACCACCTGAGGGGGCGGCATGGTGGTGTAGTGGTTAGCGCTGTTGCCTCACAGCAAGAAGGTCCAGGTTTGAGCCCTGTGGCCGGCGAGGGCCTTTCTGTGCAGAGTTTGCATGTTCTCCCCGTGTCTGGGAATGGTTGTCTGTGTCTATGTGTCAGCCCTGTGATGACCTGGCGACTTGTCCAGGGTGTACCCCGCCTTTCGCCCGTAGTCAGCTGGGATAAGCTCCAGCTTGCCTGCGGCCCTGTAGAACAGGATAAAGCGGCTAGAGATATGTTTAAATGTTCAGAAAAAAAAATTTATTTTTTACAAAACAGTGCAAGATAACATTCTGCAGTATTGCAAAAACCCTGCCAATCAAAAGACAACTAAAATCATTCCTTAAAATTGCATGGCAACAATTTGTTTCACGTTTCCATTTGACTGGAGAAGAAAAATGAACACTGCATTTAAATATCTGCTATAGCCTGAAAACTGGACACATCCAGACAGGCATTAAAACAAGCCTCTCAAACTTGAATGGAGGTCACATGAACGGTTAATTTGGGTTTAAAGAACATTTATTATGCAGTCTTGTGCATACTCTGCTGCATCTAACCCTATGTAACCAAGCAGAACTACAGAACCGAGAACGTCACTGGTAGTAGCTGAAGAGCAGTCACAGGTGCATTTGTGTTTTAATGTACACTACTGAATGTGCTGACTTCTCTTTAAGGCCTTAACATTAAATACTAACATACGTACAGAACATATTGTGCTTACACTTTTTTTTTTTTTTTGTACTCTACAATAGTCCTCATGAAAATAAACATATTGGTATCTAAATAGTTGCAAGAGGCACAGCGAAAATTGTTTGTATTGCAGCACCTTACATTAGCCTCCTTTAAGAACACTGAACCAGTGTTTCCCACAGACCAGGTAGCAATTTGTGGTGCTCCGCTGTGCCGATGAGGGAATCGTGCGCGGTGGTGCCGTGGCGGTCGGTGGAGTCAGTCATTGGGGTGTATGCAAAGTGTTTACAGCGGGCGGTGTTCAAACACACAGTATTTTTCTTCAGAGTCACCTGCTGGGACTATTTTAAAGCTACAAGAAGCATTTGAGATTATTCAATTTAATCTAAGTTCTTTAAGAGAAGACAGCTAAAACAATTTTTACCAGAACCCTGCCTGGTTTCATTCTTCGACCCAACTTTACATTACAGGGCAGGCCATTAGTTTGCTGAGCTTGATGTTGGTGGAAAACCTGTCTTTTAAATTTATGAAAATTACTCACCAAAATTGTAGTTTTTACCTTAGTTTTTTGACTTTTTGGTGGCAATCTTTCAATCATTCTTTAGTTGACATTCAAGGAATAAATTGCAAAAAACAAGCTGGAGGTTCAATACTCATCTGGGTTAAAGCAGCAAACATTGAGAGTCAATGAAATTATAATAGCAGGGCTGTGAAAAATCCGCGGAATTCCGCGAAATTGGCTGCCAAAAATATAATTTTTAGTAAATCATCTAATTTTGCAATAACGAATTGGGGGGTAGGGGTTGTTGTCTACCGACCGCTAGTAGTCTCGTACAGCGAGTGTCACCGAGCCGGCGAGTCTGGGAAAGAGCCTACCGCAAATTGTTCTTTCTGTCACGACATTGTAATTTTTTTGGTAGCTTTTTTTTCTTTTGCGACAATGACAGACCAGTTTACGGCATTGGTGCCATGCTTACAAACCATGGCGTGAATCTTGTGTTCTTTTCGTTTTACCATTGTGCTCTTTAAACACGCTTTCGATATCAACGGTTTTGAAAAGGAGAATTTCGCGGTATATCCGCGTCACGGAGGGACATCGTTCAGAGGGAGGACGGTGAGACCGACGATGTCAAAAACATTGATAAGGAAAACGGCATCAAAAATCCATGGAATTGGCGATGGCTGGAGTTTAAAGCCGGTAGTGAATATCTCCATGAGCACATACGGAAGATAAAAGAACCGGGGAAAGCTTACTGCATCTTGTGCCATCAGGATGTGAAGTACGGTTCTGGTGGAAGAACACGTTTGGTTGACCATGTTAAAGGAAAAAAACATGCGGAATTGGTGAAATTGAAGCTGTTGAACTATAGATTACCAGGTAGACCATCTTGTTCACATTTATTATTTATGTAGTTTTAACTTGTTATTGTTCATAATGTTCATTGTTATCATGAATATGTAATGAAAGAGAGACCAAAAGAGCAAGGAAAAGCCATATAGAAAGTCAGAAAGAAAAGAGTAGGCTTTCTAAGCTGAAGAAACTGCTAACAAAGAAAAGGAAATAAATATAAATATTGACTTGTAAATAGTTGTATATAGTTTTTGACTAGAATCTGTCTAACATGAACAAGAAAGACATTTTGGTATTGAATCAGTTCAAAAACAAGAACATCAGTGACTATTATTTAATAGTCAGTCTAGAATTTCCCCCCTGGAAAAGACATTATGGTACCCAATGAATTGATGCAAGAATATGAGTGAATTTACAATATGAGGTATGTTATTGATATATTTTCATCAAGTGAACCCTTATCAGTTAAAAGGTAAATCAGTTCAAATTGTATTATTTCAACATAACAGTTCAAATTAAATGGCATGGTTGAGAAAATATTTGCTTTCAGGAGATGCTTCAAATCTATCAATATACACAAAATCTGTTCAGCTTCTGGGGCCCTGTGCCCCCCAGACCCCCTGCTAAAATTGTTTCCTCGGATTTTGTCATTTCTATTTCACAGTCCTGTAATAGTCAAATAAATACGAAGTTATTATTAGCCTATGGGCATCCTACAGTAGCCTATCTCAACTACTGCATTTTATCTTTATCACATTGTTTGCTGCGTTTCCAACGTTATAGGCTGACAGCTGGATGTTCAATATTGATAACGTTATAAGGCCAGCAGTTCATAAAGCTAGCATAAGGCTACCTTTTCTGAGTTACATACTGGGCAGGTGTGTTTGAGCACAGTACATCATACTAACCTTTGGTAGACTCCAGATATCGTTGACCGTCTTCTCTGTGCTAAATATCACATAGCATTGGGTTTTCCTCTTGATAGCCCTCGAGCAGTATGCGTGGAGAGGAAGAGTGGGCGAATCAGCTGCCAGTGTGTGCGTATCAGTGATGCAGTGATGGTTTATCTACTTCGCCAATAAAGCTAATAAAGATGTTTCTTAAAATATTCAGATTTTATGCTTCAGATAGCATCAACTAGGCATCCCCGCGAGTATAACATTTTATTTAGGCTAGTGGGAAATCCTTATTTATTGTGAATGTCAAGCCATTATTAATAACTTGCATGAATGCTGAAGCGGGATAAACGGGATAATGCAATAAGGCCGGTTCCTCGCGTCAAGCTGCTACTGTATGCATCAAAATTGGTTTATAGCCTGATTCAGGGATGTCCGTTTCATGTAAGCCAAGAAGGCTATGATAAAGCTCATCACAAGCACGACGTAGGCTACCTTTTAAAATAAGGGGTTGGAAGGCGAATCGGGAAGGCTGCGTTATTTTTAATTAGCCTAACAGGCCTACTTGCAGTCCGGGTATATGCGCAACGGCAAGCCTGTGTACACGCCTCTCTGTCTGTGGGTGTGCGCGCGCGCATGCGTGAACGAGAAGAAAGAGCACTATGAATGAACAGAACGATACGCAATGGAATATATATATATATATATATATATATATATATATATATATATATATATATATATATATATATAATTTTTTTTTTCAAAATCGTGAGTCTGATTGTGTGGCGATAGGAATCCATTGTGTGGTGCTGCGCCACACAATGGTCTATGTATGGAAAAACCTGTGAACTATATAAGGACTCATTCACACCGTGACTTTGGCCACATGGGTAGCGATTGAAAAATATTAAGTCATAGTTGTTCACAGTAGACTTGACACAGCATTTCTTTACATTTCAAGCTGGTTTTTCAATGTTTGTAACCTTGGTTTCAGTTCACTGTGACCCAACATAAGAAGAACCTGTTGGATGAACTGGAACGTGAGCTTCATAGACTTGGGGTAGTTTAGATGCAGTGCATATGAAAATCCAAACAGAATGCACATAGCTTTTGGCAGGTCTTGAAGGTTGTCCGTCACAATTTCTCCCTCAACGATGATCTTCAATGAGGCTGGACTGAGATGCAGGGAAGATGAGGGTGCAGCACCTTCGGGCTCAACCAGGAGGATCCCAATGTCAATGTGGCAAAGCGAGGCATCTTCATAAAGAGTCCTTAATAAACAGTATCAACATACGAGCACAATCATTAATTTCTCATTAAATAACCATCAATAATATTTCGCAATGTAGCCTAATCATGGGAGAGTCACTGCGAGAGGGGATTAGACAAATAGATCGCCCAAAGAAGTTGGAAAGAGGTGTTGCTAATAGTGCTACCTGATAAAGGGAAGGGCATCACTATATGAATTTGTGAGGTGTTAATTACACACATCACATGAAATGCAATGAATTAGAAAAATCGTTAGGGCCAGAGCATGCTATTGCCGTGAGCTGAAACAGCTAATCATCATACAGCAACATGCTGCTATGTATATTATAATCGGTCAGGCTCTTTTTTTTTTTTTTTTAATTGTTTTTGTGTAAGTAATACTGTGTTCACGTGGTTTATCACAGACAGTAACAATAACATATTGGTGAAAATTCAAGATTGTCATCATGGTCTCTTTAGATACCATATGAGAAGGTAAGGAGTAACTTACAAAGACTGATCTGTAGAAGTCTGTTGGCTTGTCACCAAGGATAATAGGAAGCCTTCTCAGCACCAGTGTCCGAATATCAGTTGGCTCTGAAGTCTTTGGGGGAGTTAAGGCCTCTGCATGCTCTTGCGACAAGGCTTTCGCAGATAGCTTTTTGCAGACAGTTGTAATTTATCGTTGAGCAGGGAGTAATGGGCGTGCGTGATGTTATTCACCGCCACAACGCAAGGGGGCGCGAAGTCGCGAAATCGCTAGGAGTAGTTGGTGGGTGTGGTTAGTGGAGTGTTTATCCTCCGGTTACTTATAATGACTAGAACTGGAGTCGTATAGATGTACGTACTTCCTCACTTCCTCGATCAACCGCTCTTCGTGCTGCTCCATCTTCGCTCGTGTTTTTTAAAAATGGCAGTCGTGAAAACAAACCAAACCGGGAAAGTAGGGAAGCGGAAGTGTGTGTACAGCGGATGTAGAGTGGACCAATCAGAGCCCTCTTGTCTGCGACGCTGTCTGTGAGGCTGTCTGCGGTGGTCACAATTTTTGGGAGGTGCGCGCAGAGCGTCTGCGAAGGTGGGGGGGGCGCTTTGCAGATGCCATCTGCGACGCCATCTGCAAGGACTGGGTTGTCAGCATAAATTGGCCTTAAGATGATAACTCAAATTACACAACTGGTAAGTTAATGCTGAAAGCTCAGAGCAATTTTAAATTTGATTGTATATCCCATCTAATACAACAGCACTTTATGTGACATGTCAAGTTGTGAAAAACAATGGATGTGCATAATGTCTATACACCAACCTTGGTTTGTTGTGAAAGCTGTGACAACAGCTGCCCAACATTCCCTCTCTTTGATCGAAATATCTTGAGAAGACGAGGACTGCCTGTTGAGGCTCTCCTAGAATTCTTGCTTCAGGTCTTTGCCCACAATTCTATTGAACTCCATGTACACCTGAAAGACATCAAGAATACTCCAGTATTGCATTTTAAGAAAAAGAATACAATGGCTGGGAGCTCCAGCATGAATACCTGTATCATATGCATCTCAACACTGAAATAATATATATATATATATATATATATATATATATATATATATATATATATATATATATAATATACACTTGAATAAACCTGATCTTTGGTGAAAAGAGCAGGCCAACATTCCACCATCTGGCTTATGGCAGGTTCGGACTCCGCCACCTCTTTTCTTCAGTGCAAACGTCAAGTCCATCTTTTGTTTCGCAAGCTGCCTATTTGGTGTTCTTTTCTGCATTTCATCAACCAAATCTTTGCAGGCATCTTCAAGGGCTGCTAGATCAAATCCCTCTGGAGAGTTCGGCAAGTAGTTCAGTTCACCTTTTTTCGCCTTCTTGATATTCTTGTTTGCCGGTTCTCCTTCTGCTTCTTGCCCTCCACGTTTTCCTGCATTTACTGCAACATCAAGGCATCCTGATCTTCTGCGCTTTGTTCTATAATTAGCCACTTTGTATTTCAGGCTTTTTTTCCAACCACTACAGCTATTGGATGAGGCTCATTCCTGGAGACAGGGGTGTTTTGGTTATCAGTGCTCGTGCTACACTTTCGAACTGAGCATTATTTGGATATGCTGTGTAGCTACACATGTTCTTGGCCAGTCTCTCAAGGACCTCGTGTTTCAGCTGCTCTGATACTTTCAGGTGCGTGCCATTACAAAGATGCAGCAGATTTGCTTGCCTAAGTCTGTACTCTATGTCAACAGAAAAGTTTGGAATATCAAAGAATTCTGGCCACGGTTTCTGTCGATCCTGGGATGACGTTGAGAGGATTTCTGTGTCTGCTGAACTGAGTGTGTCACTCTGGATTTCATCAGATGTCGAGACAGGTACCAGATCAAGTAGAGGGATGACTTTGACGGTTATCTTTTCTTGAAGCTCTTTAATATCTGTCAGATTGCATAGTTCATAATTGAATTCTGGGTCTTTGTACTGAAGAGAGAAGTTGTAATTAAATCCCAGTGTTGCTATAAGCTGATTAATCAAATCCTCCACTGTAGCAGGCCTTGTATTCAGGATGACCTTTCTTATATCTGACTCTGAGAATGACTCTCAAGGTCATCTTCTGGTGTGCCAACATCTTGGGAACAAAAACAATAATTGGCTTATTAGAAATATGCATGTCCTCAAGAACAGTTGGTTGCTGAGCCATTGCCAAATATAACAGGAAAGTTACGATATATAGATCTTTATGTAATAGGTGCAGTGCATTATCAAGAAGTAGTTTAGTACATCCACAAAAAAAGGTGAAGACTCCTTTCTGAGCCACATTGGTTAGGGGTCATCCATAATTTTCATCATTATCATGAGTCTATAAAGAGTAGACTTTTGGGCACCCCCCCCCCCCCCCCAAAAAAAAGTGTACATTGGTGGACAAAAAAATGATGACTGATCTACGTGGAATAGGAATTCAAAATAAAACCATGTCTTGTATTACTTTTTATTAAAATCGGATGACAGGACAATACAGAGATTCACAAGAGAAGAAAAGAAGACACAAGACGGGTCCAGAAGTTTTCATAGAAAGCAGGCGATTCATTTTTCAGTCCCCCCAGGATTTCGCGGGCCTTTTTTGTGATTGTTTCGGGCTAAAATGTCTGATGTTGCGGGGGGTTTTCCAAAAAATTGCGATGAAAGTTGCGGTGTTTTTTAGGTTTTTGTTGCAATTACATTGCGGGAAGAAGTGAAAGTTGCGAGAAATTGTTGCGATTTTCTCTTTTTGTGATTAAACTTGAGTGATATGTTAAATATTAAGTTATTACTGAAAAACTATTGATTAAAAAACAAAGACACTGAGAAATGGTTCTATAAACAACTTTACCAATATAAAAGATTACCAGGACTACAAAAATGCAGAAAAATAGGCTTTACTTATCCAAATGCACCTGTTGGTTCAAAAGTTGAAGTGCATAGAACCTCACAACACAGCATGAAGTTACCTTAAAATATAATATAAATGCCTCAGCTTTCATGTAAGAAAAAACCTATTAATACTAGTACTGTGTGCAGGCAGTCTCTCCTGAAGACTAAATTAAACAATAATTATAAACTAATAAAATAAATGGCTCAGGCTTCATAGAAGGGGGAAAAAAAACAATTTGAACAGAATCTCACAGTATGTTGCTGAAGCTGCCTAAACAATGGAAAATAAAATACCATTTTGGTAAAAATATTGGCATCCATTAATTTCTTGTATTAAGTAAAAAAAAATAATGTAAAGTGCACACAGTCCTTCACTGTAAACATAACACACTCTCAGTAACAGAATTTAAGCCTATATAAACACTGACTCGCACATGCTGCTTCTCTTGAACGTATACACGGAAGTAAGCAGTGTTGCCAGATACTGCTGACGTTTTCCAGCCCAGAATATGTTCAAAACCCGCCAAAATGCACTTGAAACCCCCCAAGTGGTCGGGAAACCGCCCAATCTGGCAACACTGGAAGTAAGGCGGAAGGTAGTTTGTCGACGTCACCTCAAGACGACGCCAACGATTGGTCAAATTTGCGGGAAAGTTGCGGTGATTGGATATAATTGCAATACCGCCCTGAATTTGCGGGGATTGGTTGAATTTGCGTTGAAGTTGCAAATCGCAACAGCGCGAAATCCTGGAGGGTCTGATTTTTGAAAATTAGGAACTGTCTTTTTAAGGGGAGCTGTTGCCTTTTGGCTTTGAAACGTTCGTTTTTGATTCTTTCCAAGCAGCCTGTCCTGCCCTAACTGCCTCCTGCCGCTTCTCAGATGAATGCAGGAAACAATAAATGTTTAAAAACTGCTCGTACTCGTTTGAAGGAGTCTTGTGAATAGCGGTATTTCTGCTATTCACAAATTTGTAAATGCGGTCAAAATCTGGGTCAGCCATTGTTGTATTGAAGAAAGAAAGCGTGTAGAGCTAGCAGGCAACACCGATGTGGCGCAAAATTTTTAACATGGCGGCTGCCGATTCGCACATTGACGGATCATCATTTTTTCATTTTTAAAAAGTGTACGCCTGGCCATTAACCCCCTCCCCCCCACATACGGTTTGTACGCTCATGATAATGATGAAAATTATGGATGACCCCTTAAGAATCCAGCAAGGACACTTTAGGCTTTTTAACAGAGAATATAACGCTTCAGTGTCACTATTAAATTCTCCCCAAATTTGTATGCTAGAAGAAGGAAAACCTCATTCAGCTCTTTTAGTTGCACCACACAGAGAGACGAGTTAGTGCTGTGTCAGAGTTCAAAAGATCTTAAATGCTCATAGTACCATGCAGTCATCGGGTTGCAGATAAACAGGATCTCTGTGTTAATTGCCACAACGTGTTTGATCTGCTTAAACTCAGGGAGGCCAGAGCATGAGCCAACAGAGAGTAACACATCAGCACAATATCTGATTCCATCGACACAAACTGAAGATGCAACAAGAACTGCTGCAACCTGAGGACCTCTCTGGCAGAGGACCTGTTGGATATTCTCAGGAAAAGATGAGATTGATGCTGTAGTAACCTTGTCCATTTCAACTGAGGGCTTGAAAAATGAGCTCGAGTCTAAATAGTAAGCCATTATTTTCTGATTCTTTACAGCCAGTGTAAGAACTACGTTTTTGAAGCTGTGAGCATTCCGAATAACCCATTTAAAGTATTTGTGTTTGCCCTCAAAACGCATTGTCCAGACATCTGAAAGTGGGCCAAATGCCTTAATCAGCTGTGGATAATGCTCAATGAAGTGATGTTTTGGACGTATTCTAAAATCAGGAAATGTAGTTTGCAACAGTTCCCTGTGTTCTTGTACTTTGCAATCAAGGAAGTGTATTGACTCTTCAGTGGGTCTTGTTGCGACAGCCAACTCAACAATATCTTTCTTTAAGGAGCATGAAAATGTTCCGTGCATTCTCTTCAGGTATTTTATGGCCAATGAGAAGTGGGAGCAGTCTGATTAGAGCCCAGTTCTCATGGCCATTTCCACCTATGGTCCCTTTGGTGGAGAAGCAATGGAGCACTTGCATGTGACGTCACAGCCGATCCAGATTGTGACAGACGCCATCTTGTCGGTCAAACGCCATATTTCCGCCTTCTACTTCTGCTTTTACTTCTACCTTTTCTTCTGGAAAACCCTACTATATACAATTCTACTACAACGGCTGCGGCTACAAGCTCTCCCTACCTGTGCACGTTTTTTGTGTGTATTTTTGCGTGTTGTTCATCTGTACCGGACTTCAATATCCACTACAACCGTATGGACTCACTGGACATTGGTTTCCAGCAGAAAATGACTGTTTGTAGCGATTTCCATCGCATGCACAACATTCCGGACGAGATAGCGAGACCAGCGGGGTCTCCGTGGATTGTTATCGGAAGCAAAGCGAAGGAGGCGGCGCCGGGAGCGGAAGCAAAAGCGAGGCTGCAGAGCCGGCCTGTTGACTAAGCTCAGAAAACAGCCACTCAAGCCTCCACTGCTAAGCCTCTACCTCTCCAACGCCAGATCCATGGTAAACAAGACGGACAATTTGGAATTACAGCTGGAATTACCTTATTCTATTCTATAATCGGCTGGTCAGTTAAGTGACTTACCCGTCCAATGAGGATTATTTTCTTGTTTACAAGATGCCACATCTGAGTCGCTGACAAATCCTGAATTTCTGTAAAGATAACTGTCCAGAGATTTATAAGCACGCAGTGCTTCACCACTGAACAGCGAGGGAAAGTTGATGAGGTAATTATACACGTCTGGGTATTCCGCTGGCAGTTCAATATCCACTGACACGGTCGTGAAAACTACGTCCGGTAAGCCATAAGGGTCACTAATCTGTAGATCGTTTATTTTAGACATATATCTAGTTATCTGTTCATGAGAAAAATGAGGCGTGTAGTCCGTCGGTTGAAATTGATCCATTCTGTACACGAGTGCAGCAGTATTCAGCTGTGTTTTTTACCGACAAGATGGCGGCTGTGTACTTTCCGGTCTCGTGACTGCAAGATCTCTATAGGCAGAGGCTGGTCAGTTTTGTCATTAAAAGAATATGCAAAAGACTTGATAGCACGGTTCCAAAAGGTCATGCAGGATGTCGGGAGGGTAACCACGAACAACATGAAAATGCTCTAGACTGTCAGTCAGTACACATCCGCTTTTAACACCATACTGTTTAGCCAAAGTGGGATCCTGCTGTACCTCTTGCTCCTGCTGGCTGATTTGTCTTTAGTTCGAGGTTCAGAGGTGCCTGAACATACCTCCTTGTCTTGAATCTCACTCCTTGTCGCCATACAGAACCTACAGAACCTGTCCACTGCAAAGTTCTCAAAGAATCCTGCCAAAGAATGAGCAGCCAAGTTATCAGCAGCCGCATACAGCACAGTGCCTTTAACACATTCTCCCAACTTCTCAATATACAGACCATGTTGCTCCAAGGAAACTAGATCTTGGATGAGAGAATGGAGAATTTTAGCATAGCCATATTCTTTCATGTCAGAGGTTTTACATAAAAGATCATGCTGAATTGAGTGGAGTTTGGACCTATATTTTGATGGCACATTAGCTAAAACCCAATAAACTGCACACATTTTGTGCTTCTTTTTAGAAGTTCCTAATGGATTGGTCACTTCAAAATCATCAATGTAAAGTCCAGTAGTGATTTTTGATCTCTTCCCCTTTAAGGAGGTAATTTTCCTTATACTATGAGCCATCTTGGTATGTACTGTACTTGTGGTACTTTTTTTTTTTTTACTGGAAGAACTTTGTCTAAAATATCGTCCCTGTTCAACATTTTCTAGCATTGCATGTAGAGGAACATGCACAGCACTAGATTTTGTTTCTCTATCGATAATATACTCCACTGACATAACCATGGCAAAGCTTTTGTTTACATATGCTGCTGCTCTTTTTGTGGTTGATAAGGAGCCATCCTTGCCACAAAACCTTATGACATTGCTCTCTGAGGCAGCCCTGACTACCTGTCTCACAGTTGAATCATCCACATCTGTGTGTTGTTTCAGAATATCCCTGACTGAATTATGCAACAGTGGCTGGGAGAGTACACATAAATGTAAAAGCTGCTGTATGATGTCTTGAACAGAACTTTCTGGAATATGAAGGATGGTTTGCATCTTCACAAAAAGCACTGCAATGTTGTGCTCCAACTGTTTCTTGAGATCATGAAACTCTTCATTGCTGGAATCCTCACGTTCCTCTATACAGAGATGAGAATTTTCCGCAGATCTGCAGAATTCCGAGTTTTTCCTGCTGAAAATGTCATTTTTGTGAAAAGTGTAAATCCGTTGAGAAAATTTCGGGGGGGGTAGGGGTCGGCGCGAGGCGAGGCTTGTGCCTTTGAGTACAACCAACCACCATTAGTAGGAGAGGTACCACACCATTCCAAAATGTTTGCAGTTCAACAGTTTGGGTACCACACCATGCCAACATGTTTGCAGTTCAATGGTTTGGCACTGGATCCATCCAGCCCACAAAATCAAACAAAACAGCTCAAGAAAGCAAAAAACTCCAAACTGGTTTTCAGGTTCAAAGTCACTCACTGAAATATTTCCAGTCCTCAAAAAAATCAACACACAGGTTCCAAACAGGTTTTCATATTCCAAAAGGCCACTCATAGATCAGAATAACCTTCACAGGCAAAAGTCCAGGAACAGATATAAGCAGAAGCAAGGTCAGCTGTTCATAATACACCTATAATAGCAGACAGGGACATAAATGAGGGGCGGAGCAGACACCCAAAAGCACATGGTACTTAAAAACAAACACCAGCACTACAGCAGCCACCAACAACCAAAATTACTAAGAGTTATACTTTTTTTATATTATTGTCTGTAAACATGTGACTACCATCTTATTACAGCTCCAACATAGTTTTAAAAAGAGAAAGTGTTAATACTCACATTCACTCAGCAACCGCTGAGCTGTATTCGTCCGTTCTTGCGCTGACTAGTTGTTAGCATAATTAGCATGCTTGGAGGAAAAGTGCCGTTTGATGTTATATTCCTTTAAAACTGCAACGGTTTCTTTGCAAATAAGGCATACAGCCTTTGATTGGACTTCAGCAAAAAAATATTTAGTTGTCCATTCTTTATTGAACACCCTGCACTCGCTGTCCACTTTTCTTTTTTTAGGACCACTCATTGTAAAGTTTTATCCTGTTCTCGAGATCATCAGTGGCACGGGCGCCAGAATGACTTCCATGGCGCGCGCTGCACCACTCTGCAAATGTAATCTCGCGTGAATACGACTGACTGGAAAGACGGATCTCTAGAACACCTGTCTACGTGATAACACTGAAGCTTATAGTTTATAGATCTGCTCAATCGCGTTTATATGATTTGTCTTCCGCGGGCCGGATTAAAAATGCCAACGGGCCGGATGTGGCCCGCGGGTCGTAGTTTGCCCACCTCGGGTCTAGAGTGTTATTCCTTGCATACAAGTGAAAATATTGAATGTACATAGTTTTTGTATCCCTGTATAAAGCTGTCTGTCAGGCGCATTTGTGCTGCGCCTTTTTAAAAAAAATTTTTTTTCAATAAACCGTCTAATATCAGTCCTGACTGATATCACACATCACGATTCATTTCACAAAAAAGTCTGAATAAACTCTATGGTACAAATGTATCAACTGGAGATAACCTGCTTCTGTTTTTGGGTCAACGAGGAAAGCTTGTAACTCAGAATTGCATTGGGCTGACTGGGAAAACCCAAAGTAAACATTCCTACAACTCAGAGTCGTCCTCAACCATGAGTCCATAGCATGGGTCACATCCTGTCAACATGAAGCAAAATACCACATCACATTCAGTAACCGCTTTATCCTGGTCAGGGTCGCAGTGGATCCAGAGCCTCTCCACGGAACACCGGACATGAAGAGATGCGACGCGATGTGCAAATACACCCTGGATGCAAGTCCATCAAAGAAAAGCACTTCTTTACCTGAGCGAATCAACTTCCAGACACATTAGTTGGCATTGACTTTTGTCCATGTTATTTCTCACTTTTTAGCTTGAGTTAACAGTAATGGTTGAAAATGGTAACAATTTATAAAATAATTGTTGATAGGAAATCAGATACTTCTGCTGATGGGGTTGAGATCATGATTTGTCCTGGCTGCTCAGGGAAATGAATCTGACTGTCAAGTTCTGTGAAATATCTGGACTCGTTTATGAGATGCATGCTGGAAATGCTCATTTGAGTCTGGAAAAACTGTAGCTTAAATAGAAATGTAGTTCAGTGTCTTATTCGAATGAGTGGTGCTAAGTTGACCTCCATCAGTACCAAGTCTCTGTAGGATTTGAGCCCGTATTTATTGAGGGGATCAGTAAGAAACGAACATGACGTCCAGCTTTAATTCTTAGACATCTACAATGTAATGATGCATTTCTTAGGTACTGTTCTGCCGTATTGTCACCGACTTTCTGATTTCTGAGCCTTCAAAACAGCTCATTTTCAAGAGACTTAGGAGTTAATGAAATAACGTTGATCTGTATTTCTCTTCAGACACCTTCAGCTGTGAATAGGGTCAGGTTGCTGTTAAAGGATAAGCCTGAATATGTAAGTAGGCTTGTTCGGGTCATTGATGGATGCTTGGCTTGTTTAATATTAATTTTTTTATATGTATATATAATTTTGTTAAAATAATTTTTACCTGCCTAGATTGGGCTCAAGGTTGGTGTCCGGACCAGAGGATGCAATGGCCTCACTTACACACTCGACTATACCAAGGAAAAGGAAAAGTCAGATGAGGAGGTGGTCCAGGATGGTGAGTGATGAGGAGATGCGCATGTACATTTATTCATTCGGCAAATGCTTTTACCTTACATGACTTTTTAAAACAAAAACAATCTTGCCCACACATTTAGCTGGGGAATTGAGGGTGTTGGTACTGGATTCATGGCCGGTTGTAGGAATCAGCATTCCGGCCCACGTTTCCACTAGTTCAACTGCCATTACGTACTCGTATAGTGACTACTGATTAACGTACAAGCACCAGCTCTGTGATGGGACCAGCAGCATTATGATTGATTCTTTAAATAGAGGTATTGGAAGGTGTTTTTTTTTTTTTTAATACGGATGCTGCTAATTTACGGATTGGTCACGGGCATTTCAGTATCTTAAGGATTGGTTACGGATTCCATACAGATCATGTATCATTGCTAATGGTTAATTTTATGGACGTTGCTATGAGTCTACGGAACAACGACATGGACGTCGCAAAGATTGTCTGCCTATGGTAGCTACACGATGGAGGTAGACGCGCCAGATAAAGTCGAGCCAATACTAACTAATCGGCAGATGAGCCTTTCAATAAGGGATGTGGAACATCTAATAATATACAGAGAACACAACTCTGAAATGTCAAAAGAGGGTGAAGTTTACATATCTTGCCCAAAGACTGATGTCAAAAAGAATTTTATGGCCTGTTGTCGCCAAACTTTAAGAACAGTGCAGTGTTTCATTACATCGGTGATGAACCTATCTCTAAACTGAAGCCACACACAAATTGCATGAAACAAACAGAAATATCCATAAGACCAAAGCCCTCTGTCATTAAAAACATGGAGGAGACGGTAAAAAGCAACACGGACCGAAGTGCCCATAAATTATACAAATGGTCCATAGCCACAGAAACGAAGGACGAAATTACGGACATGCTACGGAATGTCTGTCATATCCATTACGTCAAAGAGAAAAACAAAACGGAAGAAAGGCAGACTAAAGATGCCCTAATAAAGTTGCAAGCAATTGCATATGAAGAGAAAGTATTTGTTCATTTCATTGCAACTTTTCTGGATCTTATTGCAATTTTAGGCATGGAAGACATGTTGAACGAATTAAACCAAAGACTTCAGCTTCTTAAAACAAATTAAGTCTAAAACAGTTAAATGTTTGGACTGCCGAAGTCCGTCATTAAAACGTCTTACCTGCGTTTGTATGTTTACTTTATGAATTTACTATTGATATTTCACGGAAAATATCTCACATCCGTGAATAAAACCAGGATATACCATGACTGACTGTCACCATTTAAAAAAAAAAATTTTTTTTTTGATGTCACTTGAGCCATCCTTGTCCAATCCCTGCACAGGAGTTTTTTGATTAGGGGATATTTAAAAAACAAACAAACCCTCACCAGCCACTTTATTAGAAACACTCGTACACCTGCAGTTTGATGTAGGTCTCTCATCAGCCGAGCCCTTGACAGCAGCACAGTGAAAAATCATGCAGATACAAATCAAGAGCTTCAGTTATTGTTCACTTCAAACATCAGAATGGGAGAAATTGTGATCTGTGACTTTCACTGTGGCATGGGTGTTGGTGCCAGATGGACTGGCTTGAGTATTTCAGAAATTGCTGATCTCCTGGGGTTTTCGCACAACAGTCTCTAGAGTTTACACAGAATGTTCTGTGGGTGGAAACAAACGCCTTGATGATCAGGGAGGTCAGAGGAAAACGGTCAGATTGGTTCGAGCTGCCAGGAAGGATATAGTAATTCATATAATCACTCTTTACAACCGTGGTGAGCAGAAAAGCATCTCGGCATGCAACAGCAGAAGGCCACATTGGGTTCCACTCCTGCAGCCAAGGTCCTATTAAAGTGGCTGGTGAGTATACATTGACTGACAGGACACCTTGTATAACATTTCAGTCCTTTCAGTGCTGCAGTTAAAGAAGAAGCTTTTATTTGTCACATGTACACAAGCATAGTGAAATTCGTTCTCTGCATTTAGGCTGCTGGGCCATAGAAGGTGCACGCTGCATGCTGCACGCTACACGTTCACGTGAAGAATCGGACCCTGGGCCATTAAACTTCATGCTTGGATGTTCACGTGTTGCGTCTGTTCTACTTTGACCGAGTAACCAACAATATGGACTCTTCGGATGACGATGATTGCCTCATTCTGCTTTTACTGAGACAGAGGAAGAGAAAAAGGAACAGAATTTGGAGCCGAGAACACTTCCTTCTGAGAGAAACCCGTGGTGAATTTCACCGAACATTCTATAATCTGCTTGACAATCCCGATGAAGAACTATTTTTCAATTATACCATTCAATTATATTTTTTCTGAAGTTTTCCCCTGAAAGCATAGAGTTATCTCCCTAGACCCGTTCTGATTGGCTGGCGCGGCGGTGACCGCATGCATTGACTGGAATTTCCGTCTTCACGCCTAGAAAAAAGTGTGCATGTTCATTTCACGCTTCACGCGTGAAGTGTGCAGCGTGCAACGTGAACGCCGTTCTATGGCCCAGAGCAAGTCATGCTACGTTTGTCCACTTTTCTTTACACGCGTGTAGTGTGTAGCGTGCAGCATGCAGCGTGCAGCGTGAACCTTCTATGGCCCAGCTGCCTTAGCCCATCTGTGCGCGCGCACACACCCAGAACAGTGGGCAGCTATGCTACAGCACCCAGGGAGCAGTTGGGGGTTAGGTGCCTTGCTCAAGGGCACTTCAACCCAAGGCCGCCCCGTGTTAA
Source organism: Neoarius graeffei (assembly GCF_027579695.1). Classification (NCBI taxonomy): domain Eukaryota; kingdom Metazoa; phylum Chordata; class Actinopteri; order Siluriformes; family Ariidae; genus Neoarius; species Neoarius graeffei. Next base: position 16,249,182 of record NC_083592.1, on the reverse strand, counting down.
CCTAACCGCTTGTCTTTGAACTGTGGGAGAAACTGAAGCACCCGGAGGAAACCCACACAAGACACGGGGAGAACATGCAAACTCTGCACAGAAAGGCCCCAGTCAGCCGCTGGGCTCGAACCCAGAACCTTCTTGCTGTGAGGCAACAGTGCTAACCACTACACCACCATGCCGCCATCTCTGTATTTGACCTGTACACTTTGTGCTAATGTGACTCGAGTGGGTGAGACGAGCATGCTGGCTCAATCATCAAGTGCACAGTGAAAGAAGAATTTCACTTCTGAACTTGTAGAAAGGGGCGCAAAGACTGAGAGATGGACATTTTATTCTTGCTGATGAAGACCGCAAACAGACAAGAAAGCAATATACAAAGGGTGTTCTAAATCCCTTGCTGCAACATAGCCTGGCTGATGAATATTACCCCGCGCCAACTTTGATTAGCAGATAAACAGTTTGGGATCACACAGTATTGGTCTTGAACGAACTAACTAACTAACTAACGTTTTTGTGTCCAACTTTGAGGGGAATTGATTGTATTTTTCTTTAGAAAACAGTAAATTTAAATCAAACTGTTGAAATTTGTGAATTTCCTTTATTTAAATTACGTGCATCCTATTTTTTATAAAAAAGAAAAAGCTGGAAAATAAACTGAATTTTACATTTCCAGTAACTTATTTTTGTGTGTATTTTTTTTTTTCCCCCATTATATGTAGTTATTTCGAGTAAGTATTGTTTTTGTATTGAAAGCCATTGGCTGTATCGATGGAAAACCAATTCTTTGTGTGAGGCTAAATGTTTTGCTATTCTGAGCACTGTGTTAGAACCTGACATGCTGGGACGCCAACACAGTGCCTCGCATTTCCTCTGTAGCACATGATGAATCAGTTTCCTGCAGCAAAGATCTGTTCATGCTCTAAACATAAATGTGTATTTGTGCTCTTTTCTCAGGTGTGAGAATTTTCATTGAGAAGAAGGCTCAGCTGACATTGTTGGGTACAGAGATGGATTTTGTTGAGACAAAACTGTCCAGCGAGTTTGTGTTCAACAACCCCAACATCAAGGGTACATGTGGTTGTGGGGAGAGCTTCAGTGTTTAAACAACTTTGTCATGTGTACTTTTTACAGTATACATCACACTCCCATTCCTCAGTCAAAGAACCACCTTGTGGAAGTAAAGACTCCGACATGAGAGATTAGCACTGGGGCTCCGTGTCCTGTGCTGCAACCAACTGAAAATGATTGTCGTCACCACTACTGTTTAGTGACTAGCATTCAACTCCATTTGTGTCTTCTTTTATTTTAAATATAATGTAAAAGATCAATGATGTAAAATATGGGTCAGTATTTATTTTACAGAAAATGAGGAATGTTTCTTGCATATTCATTAATCAGTACGAGAAATATATCTTGGTGTGTGATGCTAGTATGCTCGTACGGTATATGCTCATTATAAATGGAGGCGTGTGTGTTATTGAGAATGAGGGAGAACTCTTCCACTGAAGTTAGGCTATATATTTTTTTTTTGCCTTTATTTATATTTTATAATCCAGTCAGTTCATTTCACTGAACGTTGATGCTATGAAATAGAACTTGACAAATCAGACTGCGTACTCCTTAAAGCTGCTCAGAGATGCAGCATAGCATCTGAACCGTCCCTGCATCCAGAGAGGAAGGTGTACGTTTATTAGAACCAGATGTATGAGAAATCACAGGCTTATTAATTATACAGTGGAAGACTCAGGTGCTGAGTAGTAGTGATGACTTTGCATTTTAAAAAAGTGTCCTTGATGCAGATCATTCTATAATGTGTGTGTGTGTGTGTGTGTGTGTGTGAGTGAGAGAGTGAGAGAAAGAGGAACAAAAAGTAAACAACCTGTCTTTTAACGCACAATAAAGCTCATAGCAAAATTCAAAGATGCTTGGGTTCTTTCCTGACGCATGTAAGAAAGATTAGATGATCTTGTGCTAAAATTGTGACCAATTTACGATAGTTATCATTTTGTAAAGGAAGTATGAGCTACTGTGGCCTATGTGATCTGTCAAGAAAAAAAAAAGAAAGCACAACTTTATTCATCACACACTTGTGAAATTTCCTCTCTGCATTTAACCCATCTGAAGCAGTGAACACACGCATACCCAGAGCAGTGGGCAGCCATGCTAACAGCGCCTGGGGATCAGTAGGGAGTTAGGTGCCTCGCTCAAGGGCACCTCAGCCCAAGGCCGTCCCATATTAACCTAACCGCATGTCTTTGGACTGTGGGGGAAACCAGAGCACCCGGAGGAAACCCACGCAGACACGGGGAGAACATGCAAACTCCACACAGAAAGGCCCTCACCGGCCGCTGGGTTCAAACTCAGAACCTTCTTGCTGTGAGGCGACCGTGTTAACCACTTACACCGCCGTGCTGCCCACTGCACGGTCAACACTGCTCATAAATACAATTAAAAATGTACATTTTACAAAGCGACTGATCGTGATGGAAGAGAAGCAGCTAAAATCTAAATACTTAAAAATTCGTCACAAATTTTAAGGACAAAATTTGAAATACTTCCAGTTTTTTGATGTGTGTCAAATAACTGGAAGATGAAGTCTGGTAAAGCAGGGCAGATAAGGAGCATTCTGGCTCATAAACCTGCAAATACTTTCATACCATTGCCACAATGGCCATGGTGGACAAAGTACTGAGAAATTATACATGTAAATAATGTGTGGGATACTTAATTAAAAAATGGATGCACACTAATCCTGACACTTGCCCATTTTTCCTGCTTCCAACACATACACTTCAAGAGCTAACTGTTCTCTTGCTGCCTAATATATCTCACCCCTTGACAGGTGCCGCTGTAATGAGATAATCAATGTTATTCACATCACCTATCAGTGGTCATAATGTTATGGCTGATCTGTGGGGGGGGGGCCAAAATATGTACTCAAGTGAAAGTTTAAAAAAGTCACTACTTGTAAATGTAAAAAGTAAATGGTTTTACTGATGAAATTAAGTTCATGTCATGTTTTCGTGTGAAAATAACTTTTATTACTTATCTAAAGCTGTTACAGCATGAGTTTTGTTTCAAAGGAACTATGCAGTTTTGCCTGAAAACGTCGTTCAATCTTTGTTTGCAATATTTACCATTAGCTACAACTGGACTTTCTGGACCTACCTAATTACACCATATGACCAAAAGTTTGCAGACACTTGATCATCACACCCACACAGTACCAGTCAAAAGTTTGTACACACCTACTCACTCATAGGATTTTCTGTATTTTGACTGTTTTTTACATTATAGAACAATACTGAAGACATCAAAACTATTAAATAACATGGACTTGTGTGGTAAACAAAAAAGTATTAAAAACAAAATATTTCATATTTTAGATTCTTCAGAGTAGCCACCTTGATGACACTATTGTCATTATCTTAACCAGCTTCATAAGGTGGTTTTTCAATTAACAGTGTTACTTCGTCCAAAGTTAATTAGTGGACTAGTTTCTTGCCTTCTTAATGTGTTTCAGATCAAATAATAAATAATAATACAGTAAATAGCCTATTCAACAATTGTAGTAATCCATATTAGAGTGGTGGCTTCAATTATCGACACCTTAACAATCATTGGAAAAATAGAAAAGACTTTCAATACATAAATTGTGCATGAATAATTACTCAAACTTCCAATGGAAAAAAATGAGTCGATTCCCAATAACTTAGCGTATCAGATGACGTGGGAACATTCCACAACTATCGACACCTTTGTCCACAGTTATCAACACCATTCCACAATTATCGACATCCAGATGATTATTTTTTAAAAATCGGTCTGTGGTATTAAGTTAACAAAACAGTTTTTATTTAAAATTTGCTTTACATAGAATGCGTGTTTAGATACAAAATGGCCACTGTCAAATGAAAGAGTAAGAAACAAAGTAGATTTTGACAAGGAGATCATGAAATATCGGTGAATTTGATGAGTAAAAAAACATCCATAATCTTTCCACCATGCTTACCTGCGATAACATCTGGGTTTTCTTCAAATTGCTGATCGTGCTAAAAAAAATTCCATCTCCGGTAACGAGCTGTGTCATCAGATGACAAGATCAAAGGGTGGTCTTCCGGTTGATTAATTAACTGTTGTAACTGAAACTCACCTTTGTAAAATTGTTTTTTTATTGGTAAATCTGAAAAGGTGTAAATAATTATGGACTGTCAATAATTGTAGCAGCCACTCTATGTCAAGAACTCAACTAAGTAAAGAGAAACGATGTGGATTTGTGTTCATTCAGCTCCAAGAGCAGTAGAAGTCAGGTGAGGAGACCTGGGGTGCAGTCAGAGTTCCAGTTCATCCTAAAGGTGTTCAGTGGGGTTGAGGTGCAATCCATTTAGAAAACTGGACACTCTCGGCCTCCCCCCTCTCACATGTGCCTGGTTAAAGGACTTTCTTACTAACCGGCCCCAGACTGTGAGACTTGGCCCCCACTTCTCCTCCACCCGCACGTTGAGCACCGGCTCTCCACAGGGCTGTGTGCTGAGCCCCCTCCTGTACTGCCTCTACACCCACGACTGTAGTCCGACCCACAACAACAACAACCTTATCGTCAAGTTTGCTGACGACACCACAGTGGTCGGACTCATCTCAAAGGGAGACGAGGCAGCCTACAGAGAGGAGGTCCTGAAGTTGGCAGCCTGGTGTTCAGAAAATAACCTCGCTCTGAACACCAAGAAAACCAAAGAGCTCATTGTTGACTTCAGGAAGCACAGCACCAACCTAGCCCTCTCTACATCAACAACGTGTATGTGGAGAGGGTCCACACCTTCCGGTTTCTCGGTGTCCTCATCTCCGCTGACATCTCCTGGTCAGCAAACATTACAGCAGTCATTAAGAAGGCCCAGCAGCGGCTACACTTCCTGCGAGTCCTCAGGAAGTACAACCTAAACTCCAACCTGCTGCTGACCTTCTACTGCTCATCCATCGAGAGCATGCTGACATACTGTATTACAGTATGGTACGGCAGCTGCACTGCTGTAGACAGGGAGAGGCTCCAGAGGGTAGTTAAGGCAGCACAGAAGATCATTGGCTGCCCTCTCCCCTCCCTGATGGACATTTACACCTCCCACTGCCTTAGCAGAGCTAAGAACATTATCACGGACAGCTCCCACCCTGGCTTTGATCTGTTCAACCTGTTGCCCTCAGGGAGGCGCTACAGGTGCATCAGGACAAAGACAAATCGATTAAAAAACAGCTTCTTTCCAAAAGCCATAACCGCCCTGAACTCGGATATGCTCTGACTTTATAGTCTATTTATTTTACTATTTTACTAATTTACTAATTTATAATGTGCAGTACTTTATAAGATGACTCTCTATGCAATACTTTTATAATGTGCAATACCACACTCCATAATGTGAAACGCAACACATTCACCTCAGGACTGTGCACCTTACACACAGCACATACACCTCAGGACTGTACACCTTACACACAACACATACACCTCAAGTCTGTGTACCTTACCTTACCTTGCAATACTTCATAATGTGTAATATTTTATCTTATAATGTGACTCTCTCGTGCAATAATTTATAATGTGACTGTCTCTGTGCAATACTTTATATGTGCAGTACCTCACTCCATAATGTGTAACACAACACATACACCTCAGACTGTGCACCTTACCCCCCTTAAACCCCCCTTTTTTTCTTCTCCCCCCTTCGTCTCTCTCTCTCTCTCTCTCTACACGCTGTTTGCACTGTTATTGGAGATGCTTTAATCTCATTGTATATGTGTATAGTGACAAATATAGGCATTCTATTCTATTCTATTTCAGTTCTTCCACTCCAATTTTGGCAGACCATGTCTTCCTGGAGCTCACTTTGCGTCCAGGGACATTGCGATGCTGGAACAGGTTTGGGCCTCTTAGTTCCAGTGAAAGGAAATTTAGTTTGGAGATGAACCACATATGGATATAATGGTGAGGTGTTCATAAACATTTGGCCATATAGCGTATGTTATTGGAATTAGCAAAGAAAACATGCTAACTTGGTTAAATATAGCCAGTTAATATTGGCAAATTAGCAAAGCGGATTTCGACATGCGTTCTTGGGAGGAAAAGGAAACACCTACATGTTCTACTGTAACATGTTGAAACATGAGGTAGTGACAGAGACACTCATCCTTCAGTTCAACGCTCAGGTCTACTCTTTTATCCACAGTACTGAACACAACTACAGTGCTGACTGATGAGAAGGTCAGTACTAATGAACTAACAATGAACAAAGTGCTTCCTGTTTATTAAAAAAAAAAAGGTGAAAGTAAGAGCGGCATGGTGGTGTAGTGGTTAGCACTGTCGCCTCACAGCAAGAAGGTCATGGGTTCGAGCCCAGCGGCTGGTGAAGGCCCTTCTGTGTGGAGTTTGCATGTTCTTCCCATGTCTGCATGGGTTTGCTCCGGTTTCCCCCAAAGACATGCAGGTTAGGTTAATCGGTGGCTCTAAATTGACCGTGAGTGTGAATAGTTGTTTGTCTCAGTGTCAGCCCTGTGATAACCTGATGACTTGTCCAGGGTGTACGCTGCCTCTCGCCCATAGTCAGCTGGGATAGGCTCCAGCTTGCCTGCAATCCTGTAGAGCAGGATAAGCGGCTACAGATAATGGATGGAAGTTGGAAGTAAAGGAAAAAGGTGGAAAAGCACTACTTTACTGAATTAGTCTCTGTCATTACATGAGAGTCATAAATACTTAACAAGAAATGAGAGAAATCTGAACTTTACATTTTTTTTAATTATTGCTGTAGTTATTGAGGGTTTGTGTTACTCTTACACAAGAAGCCATGAACATATCAAATGAACTGACTCATTAAACCTGGATATAAATACCACAAGGGGGAAAACAGTAAACTGATATCTGCCAAGATATTAATACTGACAGGATATACTAATTATTATGCTAAAAACATACAGTAGTTCCTTTGTCCTTAGTGGTAAAAGTTAAAAGCAGACAATAGAAAAAAGAGCTGAAAGAAGTGTGTGTGTGTGTGTGTGTGTGTGTGTGTGTGTGTGTGTGTTAGACTAGGCTAGGCTACCCAATTAATGAGCATTTCAATGTACAGTGGTGCTTGAAAGATTGTGAACCCATTAGAATTTTCTATATTTCTGCATAAATATGACCTAAATCCTCAAAAGATTTTCACACAAGTCCTAAAAGTAGATAAAGAGAACACAGTTAAACAAATGAGACAAAAATATTATACTTGGTCATTTATTTATTGAGGAAAATGATCCAATATTACATATCTGTGAGTGGCAAAAGTATGTGAACCTCTAGGATTAGCAGTTAATTTGAAGGTGAAATTAGAGTCAGGTGTTTTCAATCAGTGGGATGACAATCAGGTGTGAGTGGGCACCCTGTTTTATTTAAAGAACAGGGATCTGTCAAAGTCTGATCTTCACAACACATGTTTGTGTAAGTGTATCATGGCACAAACAAAGGAGATTTCTGAGGACCTCAGAAAAAGCGTTGTTGATGCTCATCAGGCTGGAAAAGGTTACAAAACCATCTCTAAAGAGTTCGGACTCCACCAATCCACAGTCAGACAGATTGTGTACAAATGGAGGAAATTCAAGACCATTGTTACCCTCCCCAGGAGTGGCCGACCAACAAAGATCACTCCAAGAGCAAGGCGTGTAATAGTCAGTGAGGTCACAAAGGACCCCAGGGTAACTTCTAAGCAAGTTAAGGCCTCTCTCACATTGGCTAATGTTAATGTTCATGAGTCCACCATCAGGAGAACACTGAACAACAATGGTGTGCATGGCAGGGTTGCAAGGAGAAAGCCACTGCTCTCCAAAAAGAACATTGCTGCTCATCTGCAGTTTGCTAAAGATCACGTGGACTGAAAAAAATGAACTCACTCTGTTGCTGGTGTTATAGAATCCTCTTTTGTTGGATTAACCAAACAAAGTCGCTTTTTAAGGTGTAATTAAGTCAGTTGCTTTATTTCAATTATGATTGACTTCTTTATATTAACTCAACAACATGTCATTAAATCAATACAACCTTTCTAAATAAAACGCCTATTACATTCAGCGTTAACAACGTTTGTCCTTCTGTTGATGCCGTACCTCCTTGAGTTCCTTCAGAGAAATTTGCTGCTCAGTGATGTTCCGTCATTTTGCCTTAGGACAGTTCCTATATGTCCTTAGCAGATAATTTACGGTTACGATGGTCAACTGTAGGTTCATGGAACTGAAAATTGTGTATTTCTGAACTGTTGTGTGTAAAGAAACTAAATATTCAGTTTAACTGAAATTGTTGAAATCAATATACACGGCTGAATAAATGCAGGTTTATTTTGAAATGGTGTTTCCTTCTACAGCTTATTTACTTGGATTTACACAAGAATACTGTGTTTTGTGTGAATTTACATAACAATGTTATGTCAAGTGTGGTTCCTCGCAACTGTGTTACTTTAAAGTAAATTAGCTTGACTGTGTTTTACTTATCTGTGAAAGGTTAATTGATTGAATTGAACAGCGTTAATTTGATTCAGCATAAGAGTATTTAATACAGATGAACTAACCAAGTTACTTTGAATATACTCAACTCACTTGTGTATGATTTACTGCATTTCATTGAGCTCAAATTAAAGAATACAGTATCTTAGAAGGGGGCGGCACGGTGGTGTAGTGGTTAGCGCTGTCGCCTCACAGCAAGAAGGTCCTGGGTTCGAGCCCCGGGGCTGGCGAGGGCCTTTCTGTGCGGAGTTTGCATGTTCTCCCCGTGTCCGCGTGGGTTTCCTCCGGGTGCTCCGGTTTCCCCCACAGTCCAAAGACATGCAGGTTAGGTTAACTGGTGACTCTAAATTGACCGTAGGTGTGAATGTGAGTGTGAATGGTTGTCTGTGTCTATGTGTCAGCCCTGTGATGACCTGGCGACTTGTCCAGGGTGTACCCCGCCTTTCGCCCATAGTCACCTGGGATAGGCTCCAGCTTGCCTGCGACCCTGTAGAAGGATAAAGCGGCTAGAGATAATGAGATGAGATGAGTATCTTAGAAGCTATGCAACACAGTTTTGTGGAACCACTTGACATAACTTTTTTAATTAAATCCAATAGAACATTTTTTTGAGTGTGGACAAGTCAGAAGACTATTGGAAAAATGTTTTGTGGACGGATGAGACCAAAAAATAACTTTATGGTTTAAATGAGAAGCATTATGTTTGGAGAAAGGAAAACACTGCATTCCAGCATAAGAACCTTATCCCATCTGCGAAACATGGTGGTGGTAGTATCATGGTTTGGGCCTGTTTTGCTGCATCTGGGCCAGGACAGCTTGCCATCGTTGATGGAACAATGAATTCTGAATTATACCAGCAAATTCTAAAGGAAAATGTCAGGACGTCTGTCCATGAACTGAATCTCAAGAGAAGGTGGGTCATGCAGCAAGACAACGACCCTAAGCACACAAGTCGTTCTACCAAAGAATGGTTAAAGAAGAATAAAGTTAATGTTTTGGAATGGCCAAGTCAAAGTCTTGACCTTATTCCTATCGAAATGTTGTGGAAGGACCTGAAGTGAGCAGTTCATGTGAGGAAACCCACCAACATCCCAGAGTTGAAGCTGTTCTGTACGGAGGAACGGGCTAAAATTCCTCCAAGCCGGTGTGCAGGACTGATCAACAGTTACTGGAAATATTTAGTTGCAGTTATTGCTGCACAAGGAGGTCACACCAGATACTGAAAGCAAAGGTTCACATACACTACTGTTCAAAAGTTTGGGGTCACTTTGAAATTTCCTTATTTTTGAAAGAAAAGCACTGTTCTTTTCAATGAAGATCACTTTAAACTAATCAGAAATACACTCTATACATTGCTAATGTGGTAAATGACTATTCTAGCTGCAAATGTCTGGTGCAATATCTCCATAGGTGTATAGAGGCCCATTTCCAGCAACTATCACTCCAGTGTTCTAATGGTACAATGTGTTTGCTCATTGCCTCAGAAGGCTAATGGATGATTAGAAAACCCTTGTACAATCATGTTAGCACAGCTGAAAACAGTTTAGCTCTTTAGAGAAGCTATAAAACTGACCTTCCTTTGAGCAGATTGAGTTTCTGGAGCATCACATTTGTGGGGTCGATTAAATGCTCAAAATGGCAGAAAAATGTCTCGACTATATTTTCTATTCATTTTACAACTTATGGTGGTAAATAAAAGTGTGACTTTTCATGGAAAACACAAAATTGTCTGGGTGACCCCGAACTTTTGAACGGTAGTGTACTTTTGCCACTTATTGGATCATTTTCCTCAATAAATAAATGACCAAGTATAATATTTTTGTCTCATTTGTTTAAATGGGTTCTCTTTATCTACTTTTAGGACTTGTGTGAAAATCTGATCATGTTTTAGGTCATATTTATGCAGAAATATAGAATATAGGGTTCACAAACTTTCAAGCACCACTGTATAGTCCAATGTCGTTAGGTTGTGTCACAATTCGCTGCTTGTTCCCTATAGAAGCGCACTACATTATGTGTAAAATCACAGCGGTTGTAGAGTACAGAGTGCACTATGTGCTGTGTTTGGGACTGCACTGCTTCTCCTGTAGCGACCATATGGGACGCTACGCCGCTCCCTAAGGTGAGTTGCCACGGCAACGCGGGCGCGAGGAGGCAATGCGCGCTAAGGTACCCGGGAAAATGTCACATCTCACGTCACGCTGTCCAACAAAGTTATGGTTTGTGTTTGAGGGGAAAATCAGAGTCTGCGACAGTGTAGGAGGGGAAAGAGAATGAACATGTCCACTTTAAGTGATTCTGGTTTTGAAGAGGACCTCCAGAGCCCTTCTCCATCCCAGCAGCACGTCGCAGCTCCATGGTCAGGACACGGACTGGCAGCTGAGGACCTGCACAGCCAGCACGATGAGAGCTGCTTCATCATTCAGACCAACAAGCAGGAGGACTTTCTGCCTCTGGACTGTTTGGCTCGCCAGCCACAGGTTACCATTTCAAGCTTTCTTTTCAAAGCAGTTTCATTCAGAAGTTTGTTGTCCATGGGAGATGTTGTGGCCTAATGGTTCGAGAAGCAGCTGTGAGACCAAAAGGTTGCTGGTTCAATTGCCTGGAATAGCCGGAGTGCTTGGATGAATGATGTTGATGAATGAAACCCAAATCTTCCTAATACAGCTTCCGAAGCTGGTCTGTAGACACGCATCTCAGATTAATCAGATGCAAACTATACAAAATATGATGCATCATTATTCATTCTCATCTCATTATCTCTAGCTGCTTTATCCTGTCCTACAGGGTCGCAGGCAAGCTGGAGCCTATCCCAGCTGACTACGGGCAAAAGGCGGGGTACACCCTGGACAAGTCGCCAGGTCATCACAGGGCTGACACATAGACACAGACAACCATTCACACTCACATTCACACCTACGGTCAATTTAGAGTCACCAGTTAACCTAACCTGCATGTCTTTGGACTGTGGGGGAAACCGGAGCACCCGGAGGAAACCCACACGGACACGGGGAGAACATGCAAACTCCGCGCAGAAAGGCCCTCGCCGGCCACGGGGCTCGAACCCGGACCTTCTTGCTGTGAGGCGACAGTGCTAGCCATTACACCACCGTGCCACCCCACAGGCTTGCTCATTAGGGATAAATACATTTATTAGGAATGAACTAATTTTATTCCTAATAAATTTATTTATCCCTAGTGAGCAAGCCTGTGGGGTGGCACTGTTGCCTCACAGCAAGAAGGTCCTGGGTTTGAGCCCAGCAGCCGGCGAGGGCTTTTCTGTGTGGAGTTTGCATGTTCTCCTCATGTCTCCGTGGGTTTCCTCCAGGTGCTTTGGTTTCCCCCATAGTCCAAAGGCATGCAGGTTAGGTTAATTGGTGGCTCTAAATTGACCGTAGGTGTGAATGTGGGTGTGAATAGTTGTCTGTGTCTATGCGTCAGCCCTGCAGTGACCTGGCGACTTGTCCAGGGTGTACCCCGCCTCTTGCCCATAGTCAGCTGGGATAGGCTCCAGCTTGCCTGCGACCCTGTAGAACAGGATAAGCGGCTACAGATAATGGATGGATGGAAATGTATTTATCCTTAGTGAGCAAGCCTGTGGGGCGACACGGTGGTGTAGTGGTTAGCACTGTCGCCTCATAGCAAGAAGGTCCTGGGTTTGAGCCCAGCGGCCGGCGAGGGCCTTTCTGTGTGGACTTTGCATGTTCTCCGGGTGCTCTGGTTAGTCCAAAGACATGCAGGTTAGGCTAATTGGAGGCTCTAAAGGTGTGAATGTGAGTGTGAATGGTTGTTTGTCTCTGTGCCAGCCCTGCGATAATCTGGTGACTTGTCCAAGGTGTACCCCGCCTCTCGCCCATAGTCAGCTGGGATAGGCTCCAGCTTGCCTGTGACCCTGTGGAACAGGATAAGCGGTTACAGATAATGGATGGATGGATGGATGGATGGATAGATAGATGGAGCAAGCCTGTGTCGATGGTGGTAAGGAAAATCTCCCTCAGACAACATGAGGAAGAAACCTTGAAAGGAACCAGACTCAAAAGGGAACCCGTCCTCATCTGGGTGATAACAGATAGCATGATTATAAATAACTTGCTTATATAACTGTGTCCTGTATAGTCACAAAGTACAATTGTGAAACCAGGAAATTCATTCTAGTTTTAGCATGAAGTCTATTTTGTTGCTCAATTGTTCATTGATGGAGATGTGAGTGCAAAAATTCTTCATGATAACTGCAGTCCTAAAGTTATCAAGGCAATTGTAGTCCTCAGCCATCATAGCAAAACTGTAAGTGTCCAGAGCCATCTTCTAAGTGTTTTTTCGACTGTCCACATGGGGCCATCCTCCACAGGAGCGATGTGATGAGACTCCAGCCAGAAGTAGGGCATCAGGACAGATCAGGCAGGTCCAAAGAGCAGGAGAGGTCAGCATTACTGGTGTCTCAGGATCGACATAACTGGAATAAAAGACTTGTTGGGTGTTACTGGAAAATGATCAGGGGTGAAATCTACTTCATTAAATCACAGCTTCACTCGCCACACCACTCTGTCTTTGATTATTTTCCTGTAACCGCATGCTGCCATGCCACGCTGGTGCAGCACGTAGCTATACCACCTAACAGCTCCAGGGTCACAGGTTTGACCCTGAACTCTGGGTGATGCAGTAGTCTGTTTGGAGTTTCTGTGCAGGTTTTCCTCGTGTCTATGTGGGCTTTCTCTGGTCACCTCACCTGCAAAAATATGGCAGTAGGTGACACACTATATTGAATATTTTTTAATCATCTTAGACATTTGAATTGTTTTATTAAGACAAGGTGAATGTAATGCTCATGTTTTCCCAGATAACCGCCGAGGCACGCTGTAAACTGGTGAGCTGGCTCCTAGCCGTTTATAAACACTTCAAGCTGTCGTTTGAGTCCTGCTGCTTGGCCGTCAACATCATGGACCGATTTTTGGTCACAACGTCAGTGGCAGCAGATTGCTTCCAGTTACTCGGCGTGACGTCTTTACTGATCGCAACCAAACATGTATGTTTAATGAAGGATGGTTGTTGGATCTGTTGCCTGTGTACTGTATTGACATCTCACAGCTTCTTTTAACATGACAAAATCAAAGGTTACTGCTGTACATTAAAAATACAGTGTTATAACATTTAACTGTCAGCGCCACTTAATTTTATTAAAATTCTTTAATAAATAAATAATATCGGAAAATAATCTACTTCAGGATGATAAAGGCCTGATGCTGATTATTTTCCCATAACAGCATGCACCATCATAATTATTAGGTCTGTGGACCCTGAAGGACCCAGATGGAATGAGGCGTCAGATATTTGCCTGATTATTTTCTAGGTCACTTAGGGATTCTGAAACATTTCTCATTTTGAACAGAAATAAATAAATAAACAAATAAATAAATAAAAACCTTCTCCCTGGACTTAGACTGAGATTTGTGCCAGCTGCCACTAGGCTGTGCTGTCTCTCTTCTATCAGAAAGCTGAAACACTGAATGTCTGGTGCATTAGTGTGACTCAGACTGCGAACAGCACTACGTAACGAAGCAAAACATACACTGATCCACCATAAAATCAAAAACACTGACAGGTAAAGTGAATTACTTTGATTATCTCGTTACAACGGCACCTGTCAAGGGGTGGGATATATTAGGCAGCAAGAGAACAGACAGTTCCCGAAGGTGATGTGTTGGAAACAGGAAAAATGGGCAAGCATAAGGATCTGAGTGACTTTGACTAGAGCCTGGGTCTGAGCATCTCTAAAATGGCACATCTTGTGGGGTGTTCCCAGTATGCAATAGTTAGTACCTACCAAAAGTGGTCCAAGGAAGGACAACCGATGAACCGGCAGCAGAAGAAGAAGAACAACTTTATTCATCACATGTACACTTGTGAACTTCCTCTCTGCATTTAACCTATCTGAAGCAGTGAACACACACATGCGAGCAACGAGCACACACATATACTCAGAGCAGTGAGCAGCCATGCTAACAGTACCCAAGGAGCAGTTGGGGGTTAGGTGCTTTGCTCAAGGGCACCTCAGCCTAAGGCCACCCCATGTTAACCTAACCATATGTTTTTGGACTGTGGGGGAAACAGGAGCACCTGGAGGAAACCCACACAGACATGGGAAGAACATGCAAACCCCACCCAGAAAGGCCCCTGTCAATTACTGGGCTTGAATCCAGAACCTTCTTGCTGTAAGGCGACAGCGCTAACCACTACGCCACCCTTTAAAAGGCACTTAGCAAAGAATGATTTTGATCCATCAACCTCTGGGTTATGGACCCAGCACGCTTCTGCTGCACCACTCTGCTGCCTAAGGCTCATTGATTAGCATGGGGAATGAAGGCTAACCCATATGGTCCAATCTCACAGAAGAGCTACTGTAGCACAAACCGCTGAAAAAGTTAATGCTGACACCTGTTTTAACCAACATTAACTTTTTCAGTGGTTTGTGCTACAGTCACTCTTCTGTGGGACTGGACCATATAGGCTAGCCTTCATGCCCCACGCATATCCATGAGCCTTTGACATCCATGACCCTTTTGCCGTTTCACTGGTTGTCCTTCCTTGGACCACTTTTGGTAGGTACTAACCACTGCATACCGGGAACACCCCAAAAGATGTGCCATTTTGGAGATGCTCAGATTCAGTCATCTAGCCATCACAATTTGGCCCTTGTCAAAGTCACTCAGATCCTTACGCTTGCGCATTTTTCCTGCTTCCAACACATCAACTTCAAGAACTAACTGCTCCCTTACTGCCTAATATATCCCACCCCTTGGCAGGTGCTTCTGTAATGAGATAATCAATGTTATTCACTTCACCTGTCAGTGTTCATAATGTGTTATGGCTGATGAATGTATAACATTAGCAGAAACTATTACAATATAATGAATTGCAATTCCCACATGTCACATCAGAGAGGATTGATTTGAAATAAATACAACAGCACACATGGATAGTCAAAATAAGTGCTTTATTTTGTTTTATTTTGATACTGTCATCAGTTTGTGGTTAATGAATTCACAGGAGGACTTCTCTTCTATCAGACAAAAACTGACTTTAAATGTAAAAAGTGGCATTAAGCATGATCATGTAAAACCCTGCAGTGTTGATATGTGTGTGTTGTTGTATTATCACCCTCAGGTTGAAGTTTGCTCCCCGCGCATTAAGCAGCTGCTCTCACTGTGCTGTGATGCTTTCTCCAGAGAGCAGCTCTGCAATCTCGAGTGCCTCATTCTCCTCAGACTCAACTTTCGCCTGGCTGCACCAACCCTCGCTTTCTTTCTTGATTACTTCATCAGTCAGGAGTTTTCCAGATATGCAACTGGAACGGAGGAAAAAATCCCAGACGAAGGAAACAACCACAGGAGCTGGAAAGCCACTGAAGAGCAGCTCTTCACTGTGAAGAGGTATAAATGTTTAGCTTGCAAAGTGTGTGAGCTGAGTATGGCAGACTACGCTTTCAACAAGTACCAGCCATCTGTGCTTGTACAAAGTGCTTTAAATCTAACAAAGGACCTATTAAGGAGACAATTAAAAGAGTCCTCAGTCAAACACACCAGCTCATCAGAGATGTTAGACTTTCTCTGTGTTGTAGATAACAACCCACAGGGCTTGGACAATCATACTTTAATCCAGCAATGCACACAAGAGCTGAAATTATTAGTGTCTCTCAATCAGGAGTCAGTTCAGGACTTAATAACACTCTGAACCACTGCAACTAATCCGTGCTGTCAAATTCAGGACATTTTTGTTTACTTTTGTTTATTAGCTATGAAGGAGAAGGCCTGTCACAGTTCTAACATCTTGCTTCATGATTAATTTCCATACAAAAATGCAAATGACTGTATTTTCTGTTGATATCCTGGATATTGATTTATGACATCCATCCATTATCTGTAGCTGCTTATCCTGTGCAGGGTCACAGGCAAGCTGGAGCCTATCCCAGATGACTATGGGTGAGAGGCGGGGTACATCCTGGACAAGTCACCAGGTTATCGCAGGGTTAACACATAGAGACAAACAACCATTCACACCTACGGTCAATTTGGAGCCACCAATTAGCCTAACCTGCATGTCTTTGGACTGTGGGGGAAACCGGAGCACCCGGAGGAAACCCACACAGACACAGCGAGAACATGCAAACTCCACACAGAAAGGCCCTCATTGGCTCGAACCCAGGGCCTTCTTGCTGTGAGGCAACAGTGCTAACCACTACACCACCGTGCCACCCGACTGTAAAAATAACACAACTTAATTATATAAACCCTATTACTGGTATATAGAGGACCAGCAATGGAAATGGAGATCAGTGCCACCCAATGCACCTTAAGGGGCCTGGTTAGTACTGGGACGGGAGACTGCCTGTGAAGATCAGGTCCTGCTACGGGAGGGACTTTGATTACTGACATATACAGCAGTTTCTGCATAATAAGCAACGTATAACAGAAAACACTACAAAAATTAATGTACCGAGGCAAAAATAGTCCATGTTCAAGTCTTCAGCTTCACTAAATATACTAAAACTACTAAACAAAAGCTTTTAACTTTGTTTATTAATAATAATAATAATAATAATGAAGTAGGCGGCACGGTGGTGTAGTGGTTAGCACTGTCGCCTCACAGCAAGAAGGTCCGGGTTCGAGCCCCGTGGCCGGCGAGGGCCTTTCTGTGTGGAGTTTGCATGTTCTCCCCGTGTCCACGTGGGTTTCCTCCGGGTGCTCCGGTTTCCCCCACAGTCCAAAGACATGCAGGTTAGGTTAACTGGTGACTCTAAATTGACCGTAGGTGTGAGTGTGAATGGTTGTCTGTGTCTATGTGTCAGCCCTGTGATGACCTGGCGACTTGTCCAGGGTGTACCCCGCCTTTCGCCCGTAGTCAGCTGGGATAGACTCCAGCTTGCCTGCGACCCTGTAGAACAGGATAAAGCGGTTAGAGATAATGAGATGAGATGAGATAATGAAGTATCAGTGAGCATCAAACCATTTCAGATACTTTTAGAAAACTATAAAATCATATAAAAATAGTTAATGATCAGTGAGCTCAAATATGTGTAATTAAGTGAGTAAGGGGATTAAAAAAAGAATTATGAAGAATCAATTATAGTAAATACACTCACCAGCCACTTTAATAGGACCTTGTTCTTGATTCTAAGATTCCTGTTCATGGCTGGCAGGAGTGAAACCCAATGTGGTCTTCTGCTGTTGCATGCTGAGGTGCTTTCCCGCTCACCATGGTTGTAAAGAGTGATTATATGAGTTACTATATCCTTCCTGGCAGCTTGAACCAATCTGGCCATTTTCCTTTGACCTCTCTTATCAACAAGGCGTTTGTTTCCACCCACAGGACTGTCGCTCGCTCAATGTTTTTTGTTTTTCGCACCATTCTGTGTAAACTCTAGAGACTGTTGTGTATGAAAACCCCAGGAGATCAGCAGTTTCTGAACTATTCAAACCTGTCCATCTGGCACCAACACCCATGCCACAGTGAAAGTCTCACTATTTGAGATCACAGTTTTTCCCGTTCTGATGTTTGAAGTGAACATTAACTGAGGCTCCTGATTTGTATCTGCATGATTTTATGCATTGTGCTGCTGTCAAGGGATCGGCTGATTAGAGACCTGCATCAAACAGCAAGTGCATGGATGTACCTAATAAAGTGGCCAGTGAGTGTATCTAAAACAAATCAAAGGCTCTGACCCATCATCATCATCATCATCATCATCATCCCGTACTGATTTATTAATCATGGGTTACTTTGTATTGTTCTTGAAAGACTGTAGGATGATTGTGCATATATTTTCTTATCCAGCCCACACTGAACATCCCAAAAGTAAGGCGTGTACAGTATTTAGGATTATATAGTTGGCATCATGGTTATTTTATAGAAGCACTTTATTATATATACACATGATAAGGTTTTAAAGCTGTGTATTATTCTGCGACTGATAAATAGTACTGCAAAAATTAGGATGAATTGCCAGGCTTTAGATCCATAGAAAGAAAGACATAAGCTACAAAAAAGAGAGTAAAAGATCACTGATGAACAGGAGTATAGAATATTCCAAGAAGGTCATACCGAATCTTTTTTTTTAATGACTGGTTTAAAAATAAGCTGGGGTTTAAGATGTCCAAAGCAGCTCTGAGCCAAAAATAAGCCTACTGTGAATGAATGCTCAGTCCAATCTTATATCTCATTTGCATCCAAAATTATTTAAAAGTGAGGAAGAACCTAATCCAAGCATGTAGTGGAGCAGGTGAGGGTTGAGGGCTTTTCCTTAACGGACTTACAGCAGCTCTATAGACCTGGGATTTGAACTCACAACAGAAATTTAACCAGTGTAACTCATTCTCATCTCATTATCTCTAGCCGCTTTATCCTTCTACAGGGTCGCAGGCAAGCTGGAGCCTATCCCAGCTGACTACGGGCGAAAGGCGGGGTACACCCTGGACAAGTCGCCAGGTCATCACAGGGCTGACACATAGACACAGACAACCATTCACACCTACGGTCAATTTAGAGTCACCAGTCAACCTAACCTGCAAGTCTTTGGACTGTGGGGGAAACCGGAGCACCCGGAGGAAATCCACGCGGAGACGGGGAGAACATGCAAACTCCACACAGAAAGGCCCTCGCTGGCCCCGGGGCTCGAACCCAGGACCTTCTTGCTGTGAGGCAACAGCGCTAACCACTACACCACCGTGCCGCCCCCAGTGTAACTATGCAACTCAAATAATTTTATTTGGGTGACCGTGATTAGCTGTTCAACTCATCATCTCATCAGTTACGGTTCACGCGTCTGTTATACGGAATCTCAAATTTGGAAAACAGTATAAGGGAATTAAGAGTATGACGCAAAAGCCAGTCTCCTCGCAAATCACGTAGCAACAAAGAGACAACAAAGTAATATTTACTGACTTTTCCAGCCATTCATAGTGCATGCAAACAGATGGGGTTTTATGTTCCTTAACTCCACAGCAAAATTGTACTGAAAGCAGATGTCTGAAGAATTCATGACAGCTGGGACTTGATCAAAAATACGTTTTATGTTGTCAGTCCTGTTATTGTACTTATTATGCTCATGTGATGCTCTGTCTCTGGAAACAGGAAGGTGTTCTTTTTGTGTTGAGTGAAAATAATGTGAAGTATTCTGTTTATTTGGTAGATAATCCATTATCCTGTGCATTTACTGATTGCCGTTCCTTTGAAAATGTTTTCCATACACATGGACGTCAGAAATACTTTGTTTCTCTCTTTAACAGCTCATGAGAACTTAGAATACCTCTTAGCTAGGAGATTAAGACCAGACTAAACTATCTCATTGTAAAATTGGGC
The DNA here is from genome assembly GCF_027579695.1 of Neoarius graeffei. Classification (NCBI taxonomy): domain Eukaryota; kingdom Metazoa; phylum Chordata; class Actinopteri; order Siluriformes; family Ariidae; genus Neoarius; species Neoarius graeffei. The sequence goes on along the minus strand of NC_083592.1, from coordinate 16,229,322 downwards.
TGTTTGCCTGTTTTGTGCACAATGTAATCACTTTAGAAAATTGTCAGGAAATTGTCACAAATTGTATTTCCATTGGCATATTGTGACCTTAGTATAACATAGACGTTAGGGATGAGGCTCTGTCTGCCATTTAATCTTAACCCAGAGAGAACCATATCATGCTAAGGTCACAATATGGTGAGTATCATTTACTTTTTCAGTGTTATTTGTTGAACTAGGTCATCTTAGGACAGAGTTATAGATCAACCAGCAGGGTTACTTGGAAATATGTTTACATATTTTCAGACACTTTGCTTAAACGCTAAATAAACTAAATGTTGATATAATATGGTGTGTTCTTTTATTTCACATTTCATTGTCCACCAAAAATCTTACTGAAGATGCATCAATATGGATTTCACAGTGTGCATTAGATCATATTCCGTAGACCTTTAATGATATAAAGTTATTGTACTTATGGTCCATATGCATTATACAGTATAGCCAAAAGATTGTGGACACATGACCAGTATATGTGCTTGTTGAACATCCCATTTCAGGCTTAGTCCTACCTTTGCTATGATAATAACCTCCACTCTTCTGGGAAGGCTTTCCAATAGATTTTAGATTTGTGTTCATTTAGCCAAAAGAGCATTAGTGAGGTCAGGTACTGATGTTGGATTTTGGGAGGCCTGGGGTGCAGTCGGCGTTCCAGTTCATCCCAATGGTGTTCCTTCCAGAGGTGACCTATGGGGTTGAGGCCAAGGCTCTGTGCAGGACACTGACACACTAAACTTGACAAACCATATCTTCATGGAACTCGCATTGTGCACCAAATCTGGAACAAGTTTAAGCCTCTTAGTTCCACTGAAGAGGAATTGTAATGTTACAGCATACAAAGACATTGCAGACAATTCTGTGTGTCTCACTTTGTGGCACGAGTTTGGGGAAGAAGCAGTGTGATATCAGATGTCCACAAACTTTTGCCATATTGTACGTGTTCTGATACTAGTATCTTCATTCATAAGCTTTTTATGTAGCCAGTCAGCTAAACATGTCATAGCAGCACAGTACATAAAAACCATGCAGATATAGGTCAAGAGCTTTACTTAATGTTCTTAACCAACACAGTGTGTGTGTGTGTGTGTGTGTGTGTGTGTGTGGTGGTGGGGGGGTTTAATGTACTTTCAATGTCTTTGACTATGACATGGTTTTTGGTGGTGGATGGGCTGGTTTGAGTATTTCAAAAATGCTGGATCTCCTGGGATTTTCATACACAGCAGTTTCTAGAATTTACAGAGACTGGTGCGAAACACAAAAAACATCCCCTGAGCAGCAGCAGCAATTCTGCTGATGGAAAGGTCTTGTTGATGAGAGAGGTCAAATAACAATAGCCAAACTTGTTTAAACTGACACGAAGGCTATGATACTTCAAATAACCACTCTTTTTACAACTGTGGTGAATAGAAAAGCAACTCAGAATGCACAATATATCAAATATTGAGGTGTATGGGCTACAAACAGCAGCAGGCGATATCAGGTTCCACTCATGACAGCAAAGTATAGGGATCTGTAAGGTCTACAGTGGTGCTTGAAAGTTTGTGAACCCTTTAGAATTTTCTATATTTCTGCATAAATATAACCTAAAACATCATCAGATTTTCACACAAGTCCTAAAAGTAGATAAAGAGAACCCAGTTAAACAAATGAGAAAAAAATATTATACTTGGTCATTTATTTATTCAGGAAAATGATCCAATAGTACATATCTGTGAGTGGCAAAAGTATGTGAACCTCTAGGATTAGCAGTTAATTTGAAGGTGAAATTAGAGTCAGGTGTTTTCAATCAGTGGGATGACAATCAGGTGTGAGTGGGCACCGTTTTATTTAAAGAGCAGGGATCTATCAAAGTCTGATCTTCACAACACATGTTTGTGGAAGTGTATCATGGCACAAACAAAAGAGATTTCTGAGGATCTCAGAAAAAGCATTGTTGATGCTCATCAGGCTGGAAAAGGTTACAAAGCCATCTCTAAAGAGTTTGGACTCCACCAATCCACAGTCAGACAGATTGTATACAAATGGAAGAAATTCAAGACCATTGTTACCCTCCCCAGGAGTGGTCGACCAACAGAGATCACTCCAAGACCAAGCCGTGTAATAATCAGCGAGGTCACAAAGGACCCCAGGGTAACTTCTAAGCAACTGAAGGCCTCTCTCACATTGGCTAATGTTAATGTTCATGAGTCCACCATCAGGAGAACACTGAACAACAATGGTGTGCATAGCAAGGTTGCAAGGAGAAAGCCACTGCTCTCCAAAAAGAACATTGCTGCTTGTCTGCAGTTTTGCTAAATATCACGTGGACAAGCCAGAAAGCTACTTGAAAAATGTTTTGTGGACGGATGAGACCAAAATAGAACTTTTTGATTTAAATGAGAAGCCTTATGTTTGGAGAAAGGAAAACACTGCATTCCAGCATAAGAACCTTATCCCATCTGTGAAACATGGTGGTGGTAGTATCATAGTTTGGGCCTGTTTTGCTGCATCTGGGCTAGGACAGCTTGCCATCATTGATCAAACAATGAATTCTGAATTATACCAGCGAATTCTCAAGGAAAATATCAGGACATCTGTCCATGAACTGAATCTCAAGAGAAGGTGGGTCATGCAGCAAGACAACGACCCTAAGCACACAAGTCATTCTACCAAAGAATGGTTAAAGAAGAATAAAGTTAATGTTTTGGAATGGCCAAGTCAAAGTCCTGACCTTAATCCAATCGAAATGTTGTGGAAGGACCTGAAGCGAGCAGTTCATGTGAGGAAACCCACCAACATCCCAGAGTTGAAGCTGTTCTGTATGGAGGAATGGGCTAAAATTCCTCCAAGCCGGTGTGCAGGACTGATCAACAGTTACCGGAAACATTTAGTTGCAGTTACTGCTGCACAAGGAGGTCACACCAGATACTGAAAGCAAAGGTTCACATACTTTTGCCACTCACAGATATGTAATAATAGATCATTTTCCTTAATAAATAAATGACCAAGTACAACCCCGATTCCAAAAAAGTTGGAACAAAGTACAAATTGTAAATAAAAACAGAATGCAATAATTTACAAATCTCAAAAACTGATCTTGTATTCACAATAGAACATAGACAACATATCAAATGTCGAAAGTGAGACATTTTGAAATTTCATGCCAAATATTGGCTCATTTGAAATTTCATGACAGCAACACATCTCAAAAAAGTTGGGACAGGGGCAATAAGAGGCTGGAAAAGTTAAAGGTACAAAAAAGGAACAGCTGGAGGACCAAATTGCAACTCATTAGGTCAATTGGCAATAGGTCATTAACATGACTGGGTATAAAAAGAGCATCTGGAGTGGCAGCGGCTCTCAGAAGTAAAGATGGGAAGAGGATCACCAATCCCCCTAATTCTGCGCTGACAAATAGTGGAGCAATATCAGAAAGGAGTTCAACAGTGTAAAACTGCAAAGAGTTTGAACATATCATCATCTACAGTGCATAATATCATCAAAAGATTCAGAGAATCTGGAAGAATCTCTGTGCGTAAGGGTCAAGGCCGGAAAACCATACTGGGTGCCCGTGATCTTCGGGCTCTTAGACGACACTGCATCACATACAGGCATGCTTCTGTATTGGAAATCACAAAATGGGCTCAGGAATATTTCCAGAGAACATTATCTGTGAACACAATTCACCGTGCCATCCGCTGTTGCCAGCTAAAACTCTATAGTTCAAAGAAGAAGCCGTATGTAAACATGATCCAGAAGCGCAGACGTCTTCTCTGGGCCAAGGCTCATTTAAAATTGACTGTGGCAAAGTGGAAAACTGTTCTGTGGTCAGACGAATCAAAATTTGAAGTTCTTTATGGAAATCAGGGACGCCGTGTCATTCGGACTAAAGAGGAAAAGGACGACCCAAGTTGTTATCAGCGCTCAGTTCAGAAGCCTGCATCTCTGATGGTATGGGGTTGCATTAGTGCGTGTGGCATGGGCAGCTTACACATCTGGAAAGACACCATCAATGCTGAAAGGTGTATCCAGGTTCTAGAGCAACATATGCTCCCATCCAGACGACGTCTCTTTTAGGGAAGACCTTGCATTTTCCAACATGACAATGCCAAACCACATACTGCATCAATTACAGCATCATGGCTGCGTAGAAGAAGGGTCCGGGTACTGAACTGGCCAGCCTGCAGTCCAGATCTTTCACCCATAGAAAATATTTGGCGCATCATAAAACGGAAGATACAACAAAAAAGACCTAAGACAGTTGAGCAACTAGAATCCTACATTAGACAAGAATGGGTTAACATTCCTATCCCTAAATTTGAGCAACTTGTCTCCTCAGTCCCCAGACGTTTACAGACTGTTGTAAAGAGAAAAGGGGATGTCTCACAGTGGTAAACATGGCCTTGTCCCAACTTTTTTGAGATGTGTTGTTGTCATGAAATTTAAAATCACCTAATTTTTTTCTTTAAATGATACATTTTCTCAGTTTAAACATTTGATATGTCATCTATGTTCTATTCTGAATAAAATATGGAATTTTGAAACTTCCATATCATTGCATTCCGTTTTTATTTACAATTTGTACTTTGTCCCAACTTTTTTGGAATCGGGGTTGTATAATATTTTTGTCTCATTTGTTTAAGTGGGTTCTCTTTATCTACTTTTAGGACTTGTGTGAAAATCTGATGATGTTTTAGGTTATATTTATGCAGAAATATAGAAAATTCTAAAGGGTTCACAAACTTTCAAGCACCACTGTAAGTATTAATCAAATATACCATACACTGAGAGGCTCCAATTGAAATTATGGATTCTCTGAGGTGACTGGTGAGGGGCGCAGCCCCAAAGAAAATAGTATTATGCCAGTCACCGAAAAGAATCCATAATTCCCGATGCCTCTCAGTGCATGGAATATTTGATTTATATCCCTCATCAAAAAATTCCAAACTAAAAGTGTTAAGAATCTTGGCATAAACTCACTGGAGGCAGCCATGTTTGTTGTTTATGTCAGAGTGACCTTCGACCTGCATATGTGCAATGTACCATGCTATCGCTTTTTTAACCTTTTATATATATATATATATCAGTGGCGTGCACAGATAGACACGAGGTGGTGCTCAAGCACCTGCCCCTCTGCCCTTTGTCCAAAAAAGTGCCCTTTTGAATTTTTTTTTTTACAGTTTACTGAGGCCAATGTCGACATGATCTTTTAGAAAAGCCGCGGCATTAAAAGCGTGTGTGAAAATAATGTCCCGATGTGTGCCCCCTCCGCACACACACCGGACCTCTGTCTCTCTTGCTCTGTCACGTGAACAAGCGTGCAGTGCATTCAATGTGAGGTTGCAGCAGCATAGCGTCCTGGAAGCCACGGCCTTGTCGTAGCGCAGACAACACATCGGGCAGTCAGTCAGCTCTTCCCCTGCCCCACCAGCCAGGTAACACATGAATCGAGTGAAAATGTATTGTTTGCCCTCTAAGCCCAAGCTGTAATTATTTTGTCGTGAAGTAGCCCATCGCATACAGAAACAACTGCACATAAGTATTACATTTTTTGCTAGACCATTTTCAGATTTAGGAAAACAAAAATTTCTTTTTCTATTTTGTTCAACTAGAGATTCCTGGCAAAGTCAAAAAGCCTTGATGTAATAAATTAACATTAAGTGGTTGTTTTACACCTTTAAAAACTAAAACGGGTCAGTGGTGACCCGAACACAAGAGGAGGTGTTCCACATGCGCAAAAAAAGTGCCCTTTTTCCCCCCAGAGCACTTGCCCCCCAAAATGTCTGTGCACGCCACTGATATATATATATATATATATATATATATATATATATATATATATATATATATATATTTATATATATATATATATATATATATATATATATAACAACCATGCTATCACCTGCCTTGCTAGGCATGATCATGATATGAAGATCTAAATGCACAGAAAGGCTCGCAGAGCCACAGCTGTGACTCAAGTCAGCCGTATAGCTTGAAATTGTGATGTCAGTTCATGGTATATCCAGGCTATACCATGACTGGCTTGTACCATATCCATTTTTTGTTATTTATTTCTGACATCACAAGATACATTGTTTAATCAATGGTGGAACTATTTTATGTCACGTGGACATCCTTGGCCAATCCTTGCACAGGAATTTTTTGATGAGGGATATCATTATTTATAGGCATTTTCATTCCATCTCATGAATGAAAGAATGTCGCTTAGTGTTAAATTTGGATTTATTGCTCATTTTTTGTTTCGTTGTTCACGTAATTTTTTTTTAAAAACCGTGGCCAATATCAGATTTCAGGTCGCATTGTGTTCACCATTGTTGTAGTCAAGTCACTAAACCTCGAGTCCGAGTCCAGTCTCGAGTCCCCAGTGTTCACATCTGAGTCAAGTCCAAGCCATTAAAGAAAAGTTTGAGTTGAGTCCACTACTGATCTGAGTTGAGTCCAACACTCCAACTGCACCATTTGATGGTGGCTGTTTCAGCACCATTAACATTAATTTGTTCCTGAACATGACGTATGAACAGGTGAATGTGCATTCTCTTTGTCAGGAAGTGTGAAGTATTCTGCCAGAGATGGTTAGGAGACAGATGTAAGTGCAGAAGGTGTGTTTATTAATACAAGTGAAGACAGGTAAACAATCCAGAACGGCAGGAAAAATCATAAAACAGTGAAACAGTCAATAGGTTGAGTGAGGCACAAACAGGCTATTGTAGACTCGACAGAATCAAAGATGAGAAACAGGAAATCAAGGATCAGGAAACCAAACAAGGAAATAAGGCTTGGTAATGTGTCAATACTTCGCAAAGTAAGTGTGTTTTCACAGTCTTTATATAGGCGCGCTGATTGCGCCTTAATCCTGTGCAGGTGCAAGTTGTTTACGGCGTGCGCGGGAGAGTCCGCTTGGCGCACACGCTGTCCAGAGTGCGCCCGAGAGTCTATCTGATGCACGCGCCAAGGTGCGCAGGTGTGACACTCTTGCATGGAATTAGTACAAAAATTAATGAAGATATAAATATCTCTCATCTCATCTCATTATCTCTAGCCACTTTATCCTGTCCTACAGGGTCGCAGGCAAGCTGGAGCCTATCCCACCTGACTACGGGCGAAAGGCGGGGTACACCCTGGACAAGTCGCCAGGTCATCACAGGGCTGACACATAGACACAGACAACCATTCACACTCACATTCACACCTACGGTCAATTTAGAGTCACCAGTTAACCTCTTTGGACTGTGGGGGAAACCGGAGCACCCGGAGGAAACCCACGTGGACACGGGGAGAACATGCAAACTCCACACAGAAAGGCCCTCGCCGGCCACGGGGCTCGAACCCGGACCTTCTTGCTGTGAGGCAACAGCGCTAACCACTACACCACCGTGCCGCCCCTTAGATATAAATATCTTATGCCAAATTATAATCGCATGTTACAAAAAATAAAGAAAAAATCCGAGTCCTCGTCTCCAATTTACGAGTCCTCATGCAGTTAATGTATGAGTCCGAGTCATCAGTGCTCAAGTCCACGTCAAGTCACAAGTCCTTAAAATTAGGGCACGACTCAGTCTGACTCAAGTCTGAGTCCTGGACTCATCTCATCTCATTATCTCTAGCCGCTTTATCCTTCTACAGGGTCGCAGGCAAGCTGGAGCCTATCCCAGCTGACTACGGGCGAAAGGCGGGGTACACCCTGGACAAGTCGCCAGGTCATCACAGGGCTGACACATAGACACAGACAACCATTCACACTCACATTCACACCTACGGGTAATTTAGAGTCACCAGTTAACCTAACCTGCATGTCTTTGGACTGTGGGGGAAACCGGAGCACCCGGAGGAAACCCACGCGGACACGGGGAGAACATGCAAACTCCACACAGAAAGGCCCTCGCCGGCCCCAGGGCTCGAACCCAGGACCTTCTTGCTGTGAGGCGACAGCGCTAACCACTACACCACCGTGCCGCCAGTCCTGGACTCGAGTACTACAAATCTGGTGTTCACATTGTGCAGTGAAAAAAAAAAAATCAGACCCGTATCTGATTTTGGGCCACATATGAAAGTGTCCAAATCAGAATATACAAAGATGAGACATCATGTGATTTGTGCAGTATAGAAAAAAAACAGTCACATCTCATCTCATCTCATTATCTCTAGCCGCTTTATCCTTCTACAGGGTCGCAGGCAAGCTGGAGCCTATCCCAGCTGACTATGGGCGAAAGGCGGGGTACACCCTGGACAAGTCGCCAGGTCATCACAGGGCTGACACATAGACACAGACAACCATTCACACTCACATTCACACCTACAGTCAATTTAGAGTCACCAGTTAACCTAACCTGCATGTCTTTGGACTGTGGGGGAAACCGGAGCACCCGGAGGAAACCCACGCGGACACGGGGAGAACATGCAAACTCCACACAGAAAGGCCCTCGCCGGCCCCAGGGCTCGAACCCGGACCTTCTTGCTGTGAGGCGACAGCGCTAACCACTACACCACCGTGCCGCCAGTCCTGGACTCGAGTACTACAAATCTGGTGTTCACATTGTGCAGTGAAAAAAAAAAAATCAGACCCGTATCTGATTTTGGGCCACATATGAAAGTGTCCAAATCAGAATATACAAAGATGAGACATCATGTGATTTGTGCAGTATAGAAAAAAAACAGTCACATCTCATCTCATTATCTCTAGCCGCTTTATCCTTCTACAGGGTCGCAGGCAAGCTGGAGCCTATCCCAGCTGACTATGGGCGAAAGGCGGGGTACACCCTGGACAAGTCGCCAGGTCATCACAGGGCTGACACATAGACACAGACAACCATTCACACTCACATTCACACCTACAGTCAATTTAGAGTCACCAGTTAACCTAACCTGCATGTCTTTGGACTGTGGGGGAAACCGGAGCACCCGGAGGAAACCCACGCGGACACGGGGAGAACATGCAAACTCCACACAGAAAGGCCCTCGCCGGCCCCAGGGCTCGAACCCAGGACCTTCTTGCTGTGAGGCGACAGCGCTAACCACTACACCACCGTGCCGCCAGTCCTGGACTCGAGTACTACAAATCTGGTGTTCACATTGTGCAGTGAAAAAAAAAAAATCAGACCCGTATCTGATTTTGGGCCACATATGAAAGTGTCCAAATCAGAATATACAAAGATGAGACATCATGTGATTTGTGCAGTATAGAAAAAAAAACAGTCACATATAAACAGAAAATCAGATTTGGCCTACTTTTGCAGTCTGATCTAGCCTCAGTGTGTGCAATAGTTTTAGACCCCAACATCATTTTTATGATGCCAGTGATGAGCCCTGAATGAATGAATTACTCAACACGAACACTTTCATGGTCAGAGGGGCAGATATTAGATGTTAGCTGTCTTGTTTAATAATCCCAACCAGCCAGCACTATTTACACCAAACTTTATCTGACAAACCTCTAGTTTCGCGACTATACCGACAGGCGGCGCCACGCAAGCACGCTGTTGTGCTACCCGCTAAAAATTCAAAGAGTAAACGCTTCTACTCGCCGCTTTTCTATTGGCTGAGAGACCTGAGGGCGGGGCTTCGACTTAATTATTCAAGTGCAAGGAAGACAAGATCAGTTGGGTTTCAGGGACAATGGAGTGAGTTACAGACCTCTGATGCAACTTTCATTCTTTTTGTTGTGACTTTATTTTTTCGAAAACAGTGCCTGGGCTTGTTAATACGTGTTTTAAAAGGAAATCTGTAATATATGTGAGTTTTAATTAATTAGATCTTCAGCAGGTGGGAGTGAAGAGGACTGGACTGATTTTATTCCACCAGGATAATTCACACAGGAGCCCATAGAGTAGAAGAAGGACCCTCAGTGTGGGTTTATTGTGGGCCAGATGTGACTAAATCTCTGTAGTGTAGACAGTAAACTGAGGAACATGTTGGATTTTCTGTCTTTATCTTCCTGTTGTATGAGTATTTTTCACATTCAGACCTAAAACTCCTGTGAAACTCATCAGACAGACAGCAGAGGCTCCAGAAGGTGTTGAAGCTCCAGGACATTGTTTTTGTGTTGAAGGTCGCAATGACGGATCAGAGATACTCAAGTTTGGATGAAACGTCCCTTCAGAAATTGGTGAGTCCATTTCAAACCCTGTGTGTTGATGTTTACTCTTGTGTAGTAAATAAAATGTACTAATACACATGTCACAATTTCACAAATAGTGTCTTTTGTGATGTTCATATTATGAAATCCAGATCATACAGGCTATACAAATTAAACACCTGGATAGTGTTAAAAAGGGGAACACTCTCTTTAAAAAAAACAAAAACATCTGACTTAAATATAAATAAATAAAAATCTGGACTTTGGCCAAGCTCACACCTTACACACTATGTAAGTCTATTTGTTGACTCAACAATCCTGCATTTCAGAAGGATGGGGAATATTACTCACTTCCTTTTAAAGGTGAGACATATTACTCCTTTTCCACATGTTGACACAGTTCCCTGAGGTCTAAATGGAATGTCTGTGACGTATTTTGACCAAATCATAACAATGATAAAGCCCCACTGCTTCCAAAACACCCCTGTTCAAAACGGCCGATTTGAGCGCCTGTTCCTTTAAATGATAACGAGCCACTGTTCACCCCACCCCCTTTTCCGCTGGCCAATCAGGTAGTACTTTTGTCATGAATAAATATTTACAAAGGCGGCTCTCACTCCATGGGTGGAGACACTCAGATGAAGGGGGTGGGATCATTTTTAATATTCTAATGAGCCCTGCTTGTGACCTAGAAAGGGGAGCTGAATAAGCGAAGTGCGCAACGCTTGTATGCATGTGTGGCTTTTCTAGGTCAACTATTTCGGCTACCAAACGAACTACCGAGGTGCTGAAGTTACTATAGGAAGACAGGTAGTGGACCGTGAACTTTAAAGCTTTATAGCGATTGGCTTAAAGACCTTAAGCCTTAAGTGAATTGTAAAACTATGACAGGTGCACACTGTGCTTTTTACCAATGTACTAACGGAAGTTATAAACTTAAGCGGTGGAAGAAAACACAATTGTACTGGGCCTACATCTGAAGACGGGTCATGTAAATGTGAACCTCCGTTTGCACTTTTATCTCATACATGTTGGGTCCCCATTACCTAGCCTCATAGGCCCTAACGTTATACGCGTTATATATACGCTTGTAGTCATTTCGAAGCCGATGGAGTAGCGCTTTTTCGTCCGTCAAGTAAATATTCAGCAATATCGACTGACGTGCATGGTGGCCACAGCTTAAAAGCCCCTGGGCTTCGTCCAACCACCCGTCGGTTGTCTGCAGAGGGTCGGGAATTTGTTTGCCTTCAACTGTCAACAAGGACTTGTAGTCGTTTGACAGCTTGTGTCTCCTCATCCTTCGTTAAAACGCATGGTAAGTTCTGGACTGATGCTGCATAGGCAAGGGCAACCAGTTCTTCTTTACGTTTTGCCCTAGTGCCAGTCGTGGTCTTGGTTGTCACAGGCAGTCCACGACGACTGCAAAACCGTTTCAAATCGTCAACTTCCCAAAGTTTAAACTGATCTAAATCGTAGTTGTCAATACTGCTTTCCGCCATTTTGAAGTGCTGTTTGGTAGCCAACAAAATTAGCGATCCCATAATGCACTGCGCGGACCGAGATTCGCAATTCGCTTATTTGAACAGCTTGTTGAAGCATGTTTTCTGAAATGGGCAGAGCAAAAGAAACTGACTGGTTGTCTTATTTCAGAGTTTGTGGGTTGGTAGGCTTCAGATACCCGAATGTATGTGTACAATCGCTGAAAGTAAGGGTGGGGTATTTTTTATAAATATAAAATGTCCCCTTTAAACAACTTACTAACAGTACAGTTTTCTTTTTCTGTGGTAATTTTAAGTCAAAGTTAAGGGGGGAGGGTCTTATCTGCAAAATACGCATGCCGTGAGTATTTAGTATCCCAGCTATATTTTGAATCCAAATGGATTTCTCATTGAAACCTTGGTTAAACATTAAAATCACAAAGGTTATTGTTTACATTTCATTATGAGTTGCAGCCAAAGGGCTCAGTGCCATTGTGTTTGGCTCCACCAGGAAGTTTTATGCAGTACTTTTATAACAATGGGACATATAACTTGCGTTTAATATTTAACTAGACTCGTGTCGTCAAAAACTTTTAATTTTTACTGAACATGTGAACATTCTGGGCATGTACTGGACAGGAAATGGGCACTTTGATCCCTCAAGTAGATATGGTACCGCTGCTGCAGGAACAGTTGGGTTGTGGTGCTCACGTATGAATTTGAAGATAAGTGTTGATATGGGTATCTTGATATCTGAGGAAAAGAGTCAACATGAAGGCAACCAGCGCAATTCCTATTGTATGATGTACAATGTGATCTCTGTGATCAGAGAGGCGTCAAGATTTCTCATGATCTTGTGTTGGCAGCAATGCTACTTTCATACAGAACATCTGTAGACCCATCATTGTAACAGCCCAAGTTTAAAGATTCTCTCACAGACCTGAATTCTTTCTTTTTCTATTAAAAAAAAAAGTAAGAAAAACCTGATAAATAGTGAAATGACACACTGCCATATGAAAATTACTGTGATGCACAGGCATCACATCCAGTGTTCCTGGTATATGTTCTGGATCCACTGTGATCCTGACTGGTATCAAACAATTCCTGAAAGTGAGGTGAATGAATATTAAAAAAAAAAAAAAAGTGGTAAGAGAACATGAAAAAGAATGTGATACTTCAGTGAAAGTTGGCAAATGTGATGCGAGTCGTTTGGGCATGTCTCACGAGTTAATATTTTCAGGCGTCTGCATAGAACTTTTCAGCTATATATATCGCGTCTCTCCAACACCGCCATAGACACACATTCATACTTGACCTGGAATTGTATTTCAGAGATCTTTAGCATGTTACAAAGTAATATTGCAGAGTAATGTTAGTCACAATAAATAGCAAGTGAATAAATTTTACCATATATTTTAGATTAATTTGTGGTGGCTACAAAGTTAGTTTTGAGGGTCATATGGGTTATTGAAGTTGTTAATGTTTTGCTTTTATGTTCGCTCATTAGCGTGGCAACAGTGAAACGTGAAGGCGTGTTGGACGTGGTACTGCGTGTCCAATCTGTCCAATGTACGTCATGTCTGCCATTTTTCATTTGTTCTGACAACATGAACAGAAAACCTGCATTCTTGCCTGCACAGGGGTGTCTGTATACTACAAAGCAGTCAAACATCAAATGAAGATATCTTGTGCAGGTAACAGCGGTGCAGTACATTCCACGTGATTATCGTCTGTCAGTGTTTTTATCATATCCTCATTTATATCATTGTGATGTGGAAACGGTATTTTCACGTTCATCCACTTTGACGAGTGGATTAGAAAACGTCCTATTCTTAGTTGTTCAATGTTTTTAGTGTGGATAAAAAGGCAAAATGGATAACATGCTTAAATGTATCCGTTGTTGTGTGGGGTAGTCCGAAGATCCCATCGAGTCCAGCTTTACACAAATCCAGAGTAGATTTAGCTCCCTAATGAACAAGTCAGGAGTGATGGTAATGGTGACAAGGAAAAACTCCCTGAGACATCATGAGGAAGAACCTTTGATAGGAACCAAACCGGACTCTACTGAATGAAGATAACGAATACTAACTGTGTTAAAAGGATTTTAAATATGAGTACAGGATAGTCTTGGATTACAACGGCTGAACGTAGGTACAAATCCAGGTCGGATTATCTATTGAAGAAAAGGATGGCTGTCAAGCAAGATGCGCAAGGATAAGTTTGGATATCGATGGATGCTATCCAAACTTTTAATTGACAATTGTTAGCATCAATTATGCTATCAACTGCTTAATTGATAGAATAATTGATGGTGCTCATTGTTGATTGTGATGTGAACATATTGTACTCACTGGTTACTTTTAGTAGGAACTTGTTCTTTATTGTAAGGCTCCTGTTCTTGACTGTAGGAGTGGAACCCAACGTGGTCTTCTGTTGCATGCTGAGTTTTTTTTTTTTGTTTTTTTGTTTTTTTCCCCCTGCTCATCACGATTGTAAACAGTTCTGAGTTACTATATCCTTCCTGGCAGCTCAAACCAATCTGACTATTTTTCCTCTGACCTCTCTCATCAACAAGGCGTTTGTTTCCACCCACAGAACTGTCGTTTACTCACTCGATGTTTTTTGTTTTTTTGCACCATTCTGTGTAAACTCTAGAGACCTGTTGTGTGTGTGTGTGTGTGTGAAAACCCCAGGAAATCAGCAGTTTCTGAAATACTCAAACCAACACCCATGCTACAGTGAAAGTCACACTTTGAGATCACAATTTTTCCCATTCTGATGTTTGAATGATTTGAACATTAACTGAAGCTGTTGATTTGTATCTGCATGATTTTATGCATTGGGCTGCTGTCAAGGGATTTTTTAAAAAAAATATATAAAGATAACTGCATAAAACAGCAAGTTTATCGATGTACCTAATAAAGTGGCCGGTGAGTGTATATTGATACTTTGATGACTCTCAGGCTTAATGAGCTACACTTTATAATGATTCACGTAGGAGGAAGCTGTTACTGTTTATTAGTGTAAAATCACCTTTCATACTCAATCATCGTCTTTTCCTTTACACTCTGAGGCACGTTCGTATTGGTGTTTGGATGACTCACGCAGGACATGCATGAGTCAGTAGTTTTTTTTTTGTTTTTTTTTTTGGACTCTACAGTAGGTTTTCAGCAGACTGAACAGATGTTTATACTTTTTACATTGCATTGTCTGGACCCTCATCCATTGTATGGTTTTCCTCTCTCAGTACTGACCTTGTGAGACGTCTGTATGATATACACTTGAGTCACTCGCGTGGCAGCAGCATGTAATGCATAAACCTGGTATTAGTATCGTCTTAAGACCATGCTCTTTGGAAACAATCGCAGGTTGGAGCATGCCGAATGACGTGTGAATGAATCTTTGATTTCTGAAACTACATTACAATGTTTTTATATATTTAAAAAAAAAAACAGAAGTTTGAGTGTGGTGCCTAAAATGCCTGCAGGGATGCAGCCTCCCAAACACTAGTGTTCGAGTGTAAATTGCGTGCGATTATATAAATAACCCACACATACAATGCACGCAGTTTACACTTGTACATATCTAGTTGACATGAAACATGCCCTTGTTTATGCAGGTAAGTCAGTAAAAGGAAAGACTTGGTGAGCTATGAATTGAGATGTGAGGAAAAACAAAACGTTTAATTGAAGCAGAGTTCTGAGTTGCTGTGCCTGATGTTTCCTTTAATGAATTGCTCTTAAAACAGCATAAACACTATACAAAGCGATGAATCTAAATAAGTATGGTGTGTGTATATAATATAAAAATATTTTATTTATATATATATTATATAATAAGGCCTTTTTTATATATGTAAATAAATGGTGTGTCTATATCTCAATATACGGACGAGGGTAAGTCAAAAAGTTCTAAGACAGATGTTATATTTTCGAAAGTAATTCAAAAGAGAAATTCTCTGAATGAAACACCGCTTGCAGAAGTGTTTAGACTTAAATGGAGGCTGTGTAGAGAAATAACTTTTATTTTCATAAAGGTTTTTTTTTCATTTGTCTTAGAACTTTTTAACTTGCCCTCTTATATACAAATAAAGGATTATACATGGAATGCGTTCTAGAATTAGTGGGAAGTATACATTACAAAACACAGTAATGCAGTAATCTATATGTACATAATGTATGATTTATATATATATATATATATATATATATATATATATATATATATATATATATATATATATATATATATATATATATACACACACAATAATAAATAGCTGATCGTAATTTATAAGCTTAAGCCATAGTATTAATTGAGGATTTTGCAAGGTTCCTAAACTGATCAACAGAAGTAGGTATAAGGATGGCAAACGAATATTATTCCAAGTAATTATGGTTCTAGGATAAGAAGAAAATTTGTTATTGCAATTGCCTATAGGGAAAACTGTTAGATAATCTAGATGTTCTGTTTAGCTTGGCAACTTCATCAGGAAACTGGATGCCAACGAGGTTTTGTTGGATCTTGTGGCTTGGCTCATCAGTCTGCGTTACTCTAGGGTGTCCCATCCAAGATTTTCCAACATGGGCGATACATGGCTGTACCAAGAGTAGTCGTTATAAATGAATGTTGCTCCACAACGTTGAATCATTTCAATTTTATGTTCTTTTTAGTATACGGATTCCATGCACAGGTAGCATATTCCAGTTTAGGGCGAACCAAACTTAAATATGCCTGGGACTTAACTTCAGTGGTGCAGCTACTCAAAATGTGTTTGAGCAGACCTAGTGCTATTTGGCTTAAAAAAAAAAAAATTCTCTCAGTTTTCATTCCATCGTAGGTCATTTATAATGGATGAGTTGTAGACTTTCCACATGGAATAGTTTGAGTAGCAGTTTAATAGTTTGATACAGTAGCAGTACCTAACTATGTTCACAGGGAGATCTCTTCAGAGTCATGCCATGATGGTAACGTTCAGACATGTTGAAGTTTATTGCAAGCGTGTGCTAGTTGTTGTGTGGTGTTTGTAATTTTTTTTAATTTTTTTAAATATAAATTGATTGGTTTACAGTCACAATCTGGTACAAAACTGAACCGATTACATATTGGTTTTTTATATATATATATATATATATATATATATATATATATATATATATATATATATATAATATAATTTGTATTTAAAAAAAATATTTTAGGTTTTGATTCAGTTGAGAACTCCACTCGGTCCAAAAGCTTTATAAATAGTTGAAGTAAATGTGAAACTTCTGTTTCTGGAAGAAATGAAACATTGCACAGCAGGAACGTTGTTATACTTGGTACGAAATTTTATAATAACCTGAAAAAATGCGATGATGAGCCTGTCTGGCCAGAACCCTGCATCCAAGTCAGCTCTTTATAGCAACCCAAAAAATAAATGATGAAATTTTGAAGAAAGGTGGTCCATGGGCCAAGGAACAATTGATTAGGTTTTGATACAAATCTGAATGTGGCTTGACAGGTATGCACTGTACCAAGTGCCCTTGTTTTAACTAGAGCTGTGTTCACATATATACCGGTACGATAGTGGTATAACTGTATCGATACAAAGTATACCGGTACAGTTTAGTGCATCTGTCCACACTAGCGAGAAATGTTTGCGGTTTTCTTTCACGGTAGTTGAAATGCGCGTGCATGAAATGTTTCCGTGGTTACCGAGTAACTTCCTTCCGAGAATATGGCGGATGAAACAACATGTGTGCGCTTTTTGTCAGTGTACAGTCTGTATTTCTGGTGGTCATTTATTCAGTTGAATCGTATAAAACGTGCGAGGCAGTTGAGAAAGAAACAAAGAAAACGAATCTCCGTTCTTCACTATTTTATTCAGCGAAGACATCGATTGAGGTGTGTGACTTTGCGCATGCGCATTATATTTGTATCGATACAGAACCGCTTCATCTGTCCACACTACAGCGAAGCGCTACAGTACCGATACCGTACCGGTACGAAACCCATACATTTGTGGGTTTCGTACTGATAGTTATACTGCTACAGTACCGGTATAGTTGCTAGTGTGGACAGGTGTTGCGGTACGAAAGTAGTATCGTATCGGTACAAAATCCCTAGTGTGGACAGGGTATAGTAGTTATTGCCCGTGAACCTGATTTCCTCTGAATGGTGCTCTTCACAGGGGCTAAATCACTCCCTGCGTCTCCTCAGTGGCGTAGACTCTTCTATGCCGGAAGTCTCTAGCGAGGAGCGCTGATTGCTAGGTCCTGTACAATCGAAACTCCCAGGCGAGTGGGGGAGGAGGCTGCACGTGGTGTGTTAGCATGAGCATGTAGCCTGTGGGAAATGAGTGTGTGTTGGATTAGCACTCATCCCATATTTTGGAAAATTGAAAATGTTGTCTTGGGGCCCCTCTGGGGTGTCACCAATCCATGTGCAAAGTATGGAGTATGTGCGTCCAGCCATGTCAATTTGCATAAGTGAACAGACAGGCAGCCTTCCTTTAGTAGTATAGATATTATATGGACACGACGGTTTTATTGGGAAATGGACCACTCGTATTTTTTTCATACGAACTACCTCCGGGACATGGAGACCCAAAGCCATGATGGAAATCTCTTTCCTCATGAGTGACTCGTATAGATGAATTGTTTTTGATACATTTTGCATACTTTTTTGTTTGTGTCTATATAATAAGAATCACACGTCGGCTTGAAGATATGAAGTTTATCTTGTTTTGAAAAACTCTCACTTCTCATAGAAAGTACATAGCAGATCTGAGTGGTGTTTTCTTGATACTTCATTCCAATGACGTCACTCCCAGTGTCTTCCTGCTGACTAGATGTGCATTGTCGATGGCAAACCGGTTCAAAATAAAAATTCTTTATTTGTGCATATAATTTTTTGTGCTGGTGTCCATATAATATAAAGAACATCGTGTCTGAAGGTTCTCTGTCATCCAGGTCATAGTAAACCATAGGTGCTAAAGGCTACATCCACACGACAACGGCAACAAGATGTTATTTAAAAATATATCGTGTCCAAATGGGCAACGATCAGTAAAATATCAGGTCCATATGGCAACACAACGCTTGCTGAAAACGATGCAATACACATGCCACACCTCTGGGGCGCTGTAAGACGGTCCCTTCGGAGACACCAGAACAATAGAAGAAGTAAGGACGCATGCGCATAAACTATTACGCATGAGACTTCATATTAGCCACAAAGTCAGGAAAATCTGTTTGTAAAATTACATTATAATGACCAAATACAATGAAAAGTATTTTTCCAGTCTCACCTGTGAAAGGTAATCCCATGTGATCTCGTTTGGACGGCAAACCTGTTGGTACAGTTAAACGCAGCTAATCTTTATTCTCCGCTTTGACCTATCCAATATGGCGGCGAGGATGACGTATGATTCTACGTGGAAGGCGGCGTCTTTAATGGTCCGGAATAAATTGAATGCTACAGGTTGATGGATTAATTTGTTGTTTCTCACCTGTGAAAGGTAATCCCATGTGATCTCGTTTGGACTGTAAACCTGTTGGTACAGTTAAAGGCAGCGCATGAATCTCTATTCTCCGCTTTGACCTATCCAATATGGCGGCGAGGATGACGTATGATTCTACGCGGAAGGCGGCGTCTTTAATGGTCCGGAATAAATTGAATGCTACACGTTGATGGATTAATTTGCTCCTCTACGCCCTTTTTGAGGAATGTATTGTCGGACTTAAACCAACATCTGAAGAGGTGAGATCGCTCCTTTTTTTTCCCTATTTTTGCTGGTGGGATTGACTCTGCCCTAAGGGCTATTTTCTCTCTCTCTCTCTCTCTCTCTCTGCACCATTACACAATAAATATTCACAGTGAAAATATTTTGTAAGCGCGTTTCATGAACCAAGTTATAGGATTTGTTGACAACTCGCATCGCAATGAGAAGATCATTGGCACTACTGGTGTTAAGAATCAGACCATTTCATAAATGAATATTTTGCTGTAGAGCTGCAGTGTTTGTACAATTGCATGTTTTTGCTTCACTATTACTGTCACTATTCTGCTTCTTGCATTACTACTGTGAACTAACACTGAACATAATAATAATAATATCCAAGCTCGTGTTTCACTCCTCACTAGTGCTCTGTAAGGCTTTTTCCTGGTGATATCCTGGTGATATTTGTTACACTTCTACCCGGCGTGAAGCACTCAGTCATGTGGTTGTGACGTCATTGTAAACAAATCCGTTCTACTCATCCAGACGACTTCACAACGGCAACGTTGCTAGATCTTTCCACTCTGGAACCCGTTCTCAAAAAGATTGCGTTTTGGGCACCCAAAACACCGGTGCCGTGTGGACGCCAGGCCTAAACGATAAGCAATTGTATCGGAGTCACCTGAATCCGTTGCCGTGTGGACAGGGCCAAAGAAGGCAACTGGACTTGTTTGAAATCCTTGACGTTTCACCCCTCATCTGAAAGGCTTCTTCAGTTTTGTCTGACGAGTGGGGAGTTCCAGGTAATTATCCTCTAGTGGATCAAAAGCAACCTTAAGGAGAGTTGTTGGGGTACAGAGGATTCTAACGACATTCTAGGTTGATCTGTGGGTTGTTGGAGCTCTCTGCCGTCATGTGAGTAATGGAAGTCAGCTGAGTTTTGGTGTGGATGTGTATTCAGTTTTCTGGGAAGTGTGCCAAAGACTGCATTGTAGGTGGCTGATAAGTGACCACCACCTCTGTTCGGTAATTGTTCCAGGTTGACGAAGATGGCTTCTTTTACTCCTCCTCTTTTGAACCACTGGTCTTCTCTGGCTAAGGCTACATCCACACGACAACGGCAACGAGATTTTATTAAAAAAATATCGTGTCCACATGGGCAACGGATCAGTAAAATATCAGGTACATATGGCAACGCAACGCTTGCTGAAAACGATGCAATACACATGCCACACCTCTAGGGGCACTGTAAGACGGTCCTATCGGAGACACCAGAACAATAGAAGTAGGCGCATGCGCATAAACCCCTTCTACCCGGTGTGAAGCACTGTCAGGAACAAACACACAACAAGAAGATGGCTGCGACTACGCGAGGAAATCGTGCCTTCTGTGTGTACAAATTAGTTTTATTAGTGTGCATAGTTTTATATCACTTAATTTTCTTATTGTGTGAACATTTTGAAAAGCATTTTTATATAATTTAGATAACTTTTTTTTTTTTCTTTTTTATATTGTGTGTGAGAACATTTTGAAAAGCAGTCTTATCCAATAAAAAGAAATTCAAGAAATGGTTCAGTTACTTGTTTATTTAAAAGAAAAGCTGTATACAAAAGTGAATGCAATGCAGTGGTTCATACAAAACGGTGAGAGTGCTGCTTGTTCTAGTCATGTGGTTGTGACGTCATCGTAAACAAATCCATTCTACTCATCCAGACGACTTCGGAACGGCGCCGTTGCCAGATTTTTCCACTCTGGAACCCGTTCTCAAAAAATATCGTTGTGGGGCACCCAAAGCGCCGGTGCTGTGTGGACGCCAGGCCGAAACGATAAACAATTTTATCAGATTCACCTGAATCCGTTGCCGTGTGGACAGGGCCTAAGGTGGTGTTTACATTAGACCGTATCCGTCTCGTTTTCGTCGCGGATGCACTGTCCGTGCACATTAAAACGCCGGGAAACAACTCCACAGGCGGAACAACTTGAATCCGCCAGGGCCCACGTATTCAACCCAGTTCGTACCTGATCCGGTGCTGTGTAAACATTGAGGAACGAGGAAACGCAGTGCTGAGCTCTAGCTGACGTCGTCATTGGACAACGTCACTGTGACATCCACCTTCCTGATTCGCTG
Source organism: Neoarius graeffei (assembly GCF_027579695.1). NCBI lineage: Eukaryota > Metazoa > Chordata > Actinopteri > Siluriformes > Ariidae > Neoarius > Neoarius graeffei. The sequence continues at coordinate 16,207,900 of NC_083592.1, read as the reverse complement.
GCGTTGGGATCACACACACGGCGGCTCAGTCCCGAATCACTGCTCGTGCGCTTCACTCGCGCGCTCTGTGAGCTGCGCAGGGCTGGAGTGCGCACCCTCCAGAGGGCACTCGCTGTTCAGGGCGGAGTGATTTGGAGCGCAGGAGGAAGCGCTGAGCCGCACTGAGGTTTATTTACACATTTCAACTTATTTACCTCCTTCAGGCGCTTAAACTCTGTGAGAACATGAACATCACAGCCAGGTGTGTTTATCTGCTGGAGAAGGTGTTCGCTTGCCATCCTTCCACTTGCAAGTGGTGAGTGACTTGCGCATGCCCGATTATGCACTGGGATCATGTGACGTCCCGTCTAATTAGTCATGTGATTAGCGTATCCGTGTATTGGTGTTGCTGTGTGCACACGAATCGTTTTAAAAACGTTAATCTGATGATCCGCTGATACGGTCTAATGTAAACACCACCTAAAATGCATACATTGCAGACCTGAAACGAGTGCCCTTTGTTATTGAGATGAAGATGGAATAGGCCAGGACTCTGCATTCCATCTTCTCAATAACAAAGGGCACTCGTTTCAGGCCTGCAATGTATGCATTTTAGCCAGAGAAGACCGATGGTTTGAAGGAGGAGTAAAATAAGCCATCTTTTGGCCCTTTTCCACTACCCTTTTTCAGCTCACTTCAGCTCGCTTCAGCTCACTTCAGCCCGACACGGCTTGCGTTTCGACTACCAAAAAACAGCACGACTCAGCTCGCTTCAGCCCTGCTTAGCCCCTAAAACTCGCACGGTTTTGGAGTGGGGCTGAAGCGAGCCAAGCCGAGTGAGGCTGGGGGCGTGAGCAGACACTCCCCTGTGCACTGATTGGTGAGGAGGAGTGTCCTCACATGCCCCGCGAGCACGCTGGGATCTGTAAACACCGTAAACACGGAAGGAGAAGAATTACGAATTACGAGAATTTCTGAAGGCTTATGCGCCTCGCCTCATCTATACGCTCTTGCCAGTATCTGTTGGTGTTGTCGGTGACAACAAGCCACAGCACCAAGACCAGCAACACTAACGACTCCATGTCCTCCATGTTTATTGTTTACTATCCGGGTCGTGAGACTCCCGCTTAAAAGCTCACTGATGTCACTGTTTGCGCCGCTTAACGACATCACGTGACGTCCACCCACTTTCGCTAACTCCACCCAATGTGTCCACCCACTTCCAGCCAGCACGGTTCAGCGCGGTCGTAGTCGAAATGCAACTCCAACAGCCCCGCTCAGCCCAACTCAGCACCGCACGGCTCAGCCCGACTCAGCCGCGTTTGTAGTGGAAAAGCGGCATTTGTCAACCTGGAACGAACATCAACATTACATGGTGGCGTGAAGATATGAAGTTTCTTGTGTTGAAGAAAAATATTTTCACATCACTCACTTGTGAATATCTGAGTGGGGAATATAAACTTCATACGCTTGTGGAACCATGTAATATCCTCTGTATATGACATTCTTGTATTTGTGATTTTATCTTAACTTGATGTATGCACTGTTTTTAATATTGGTTTAGATTATTTAACAACAAATTGATTAATTTTCAGGCAGATTTGCGCTCGCACAGCGTTCATGAATCTTTCAACAAAGGGTGGGTTTTTTTTTTTTTTTTAAACTGGTTGGTTACTTTTAATTTTGATCGAACTGAACATATATTCTCACACTACTTATGATTTGTTGTAACTGCTTTTCATTTTCTATTCATTATTTTTATTGCACATAAATGACTCCCTTTATTAAAAATCTTTTACAGAAAATTTATTTTTTCTGTTTTTCATGACTGGGTTATTTTTAAATTTTAAGCTTTTGTTCAGGCCTCTTGTTCTCCGCATGCAGATTGTGGAAACTGTCCTGCATCTTTTAGAAAAGGCCAACGTGATGGCTTCAGGTTGGTCCTGCATATGAGGTCCTTCAGTTAGACACTGTGCCATGTCACAATAACAGAAATACAGTGCTTTTGCAAAAGTATTTATCCCCCTTGGTGTTTGTCCTGTTTGGTTGCATTACAAGCTGGAATTAAAATGGATTTTTGGGGGGTTGGCACCATTTGATTTACACAACATGCCTACCACTTTAAAGGTGCACTTTTTTTTTTTTTCTTAAATCCTCAAGGCAAAACTGCTCCAACTCCTTCAAGTTAGATGTTGGTGTAAAGCTATCTTCAAGTTATGCCACAGATTCTCAATTGGATTGAGGTCTGGGCTTTGACTAGGCCATTCCAAGACATTTAAATATTCCCCTTTAAACCACTCCACTGTAGCTTTAGCAGTATGTTTAGGGTCATTGTCCTGCTAGACCATAAACCTTCGTCCCAGTCTCAAACTTCTGGCTGTCTCAAACAGGTTTTCCTCTAGAATTGCCCTGTATTTAGTGCCATCCATCTTTTCCTTCAGTCCTGACCAGCTTTCCTGTACCTGCAGATGAAAAACGTCCCCACAGCATGATGCTGCCACCACCATGCTTCATTGTAGGGATGGTGTTCTCAGGGTGTTGGGTTTGCACCACACATGGTGTTTCCCATGATGGCCATAAGTTTAATTTTTGTCTCATTTGACCAGAGAATCTTCTTCCATGTGTTTTTGGGGAGTCTGCTACATGCTGTTGCGCAGACTCCAAATGTGTGTGTGTTTTTTTTTTTTTTTTTTTTTCCTCTCTCTCTTCCTCCTGGCCACTCTGATAACTCCCTCAGCATTATCGTTGGTGTCTTTGTTGCATCTCTTAACGCCCTCCTTGCCTGGTCTGCGAGTTTTGATGGGCGGCCTTCTCTTGTCAGGTTTGTAGTGGTGCCATATTCTTTCCATTTTGCTATAATAGATTTAATGGTGCTCCCTGGGATATTCAGAGTTTGGGATATTTTTAAATAACCCAACCCTGATCTATACTTTTTCACAACTTTGCCTCTGACCTGTTTGGAGGCTCCTTGGTTTTCATGTTGCTTGCTTAGTAGTGTTGCAGAGTCAGACTCCTTCCAGAACAGGTTGATTTATACAGACATCATGTGACACTTTGATCGCACACAGGTGGATCTTAATCAACTAATTATGTGACCTTAAGTGAATTGGTTGGACCAGCTCTTTATTTAGGGGTTTCATATGAAAGGAGGTGAATACTTGATTATTATTTGTCACAGTAAAACAAAGTGCACCTTTTTAAAGTGGTAGGCATGTTGTGTAAATCAAATGGTGCTAACCCTCCAAAAATCCATTTTAATTCCAGCTTGTAATGCAACAAAACAGGAAAAACACCAAGGGGGATGAATACTTTTTTGCAAGGCACTGTAAATGATGTACATGGTAAACTCCTTTGTTGTCAGGGTAAGGAAAGCCAAAGTATAATGAAAAGGAGACAGCAAGAGCCTCATTTATCTAGGTGCTTTTTTTTTTTTTTTTTTTAAAGTGACAAGTTTGAAGTGTGAGCTTGAGTAAAAATTCTTGTCTAAGGGCTATGAACTTGACCAACTTTTCATTTAGTAGGTTTAATGCTTTTCATGGTACGAGTAATAACTTCAAATTAGAGGTGGTGTGAAATCTGTAAATTGCTTTCAAGTTCATTTCTCAATATATATATTGGAGAAACTGGTTCACATGCTGTTTGGTCGCATGCTTCATGTAACTAAACTGCATGCATGCATATGTAAAATTCAACCGTACACTGGAAATTCGAGTCCGTTTTATAAACAAGGCCCCAGATGATTATCCTTGATTAAATTGTTGTGTCTGGTGTTAAGGTAGCAGGTAAGAGGAACTGGAGACATGCTGAACCTGCTGTGAAACTCCGTGTATATTTTTGCCTCTGAAGCATCTTAGACTCACCTGAATTCCACAAATGGAAGTCATCGTAGTGGTAGGAAGGTATTTGAAGACTTTCCAGAAACCCACAAATATGAGCACCTGGAGTTTGCACCAAGCACGATTGGAACTTTGATTGCTGCTGGGTTTGCAGATACATGATTTTTCAGATGCAATATTTTTTTCTTTAGTTTTTTTTTTTTTTTTTAACTAAACAGCTTGGGAACCTTGGTTTTGGATGCATATTCTCATGGTCCCAGTCATGTTTTGGGATTTTTTTTTTTTTTTTGGGGGGGGAATTCTGATGGGAATTTAAATTGGTCAGTGTTGGATTTTTCCAAGTTCAGGCATGGATTGTTGACCAGAAGTGCTCTGAGGTGACATTTCTGATAGCCTGCCCTTGAATTCCATTAAGAGCGTGTAGAATAAAAGTTCCTCCTTCACCTTGGTGGATATTTGCTCAGTGGAATGCATCCAGGATGGGAGGGAGAACTAAATGAGGGTTAATACACCTTTCCAGGAACTAGTCTGAGTAACTGTACCATTTATAAATCTATGTATGATTCAGCTAGCTATTAGGTAGTCATACATTACATTTGTTCATGTGACTTGTAGCTGAGGTGTGTGTGTGTGTGTGTGTGTGGTTTTTTTTTTTTAACATAGAAATGTTCATCCATTTAACAGATGGAGGTAGATGAATGCTTTTCTTCTGGGTTTGTGCCCCCCCCAAACAAATCTGGTCTTACTTGATCTGCTGGCAGGAGTTCTCTGTCACCTATATGGGTGCAGATAGCAAACTGGATAAGCAAATGTTTGCAGGTTTTTTTTATTTTTTTTTTAAACTGCAATTTTCTCCATGCCTGCCTTGTACTGTAGCTACTTTTCCACATGCGCAACGACAATATTGTCCATCTGGTTTCTAAGATCAGACTAGATTGAGGCAAATTTTACTTCCTTCTTTACATAATTTCCCTTGTTCCATAGAGCAGTTGGGTTGTGTTCAAGTCCTCAAATCCCCTGAGGTCATAAATGTCAGTCTCTCATGGGTGTCCAGCAGTGTGCACTTTCCAGCAGTTTTCCATCTGTCGCGATTTTATTTTTAGTTGTTGACTCTTGTTTTCCTGCTTTCCCGTCTCTGTCTCAATACTTCTTCAACGTACTTGGTTATTTGAAATCTGAGCTTCATAAGGTGCATTAAAGGAGCTGTGGAATTTGCACATATCTTTCAGCTCTACTGAGTAGTTGAATGCAGATGTTATTTATGTCTACTAGGTGTTTATGGACTCGTGTTTGTATTATAAAATTGAAACAAGCTTTATTGTAGGAAAATTAGTTTGGTGCTCGTGTACCAATTGCACTCTAACCTTTTTTGGTGCGCTTTTCAGAACGCTCGACAGTAATTAAAATTTTTTCCATACCACCTCAACTCTGAAACACTGACAGGCCTGCAAATGTGTTTGTGTCGATACATTTCCATGAGTTTTAGGCAGCCTGGCTCTTGTTTTTAAGAGTACTGGTCATTTTATGCTTTTGCTGATCATGGCTGAAGAAGGAAAAACAGATTAAAGGTGCTGGAGCTGCTCGATTCATAGTTTTCACAGGCAGAGAAGTGTAAAGAAGTGCTGTACTGAATCTTCTCAGATGAAGGTATTTCAAGATCCCAAGGGGGTGCGTGCACGCAGTACCAGTCAAAACTTTTGACACCCTTACACTAGTCCTTCATAGGTTTTTCTGTAGTGTGACTTTTCTACATTGTAGAACAATACTGAAGACATCAAAACTATGGAATAATGTGGTAAAGTGTTAAATCAAATGTTGGGTGGGGTTTTATTATTTTTTTATTCTTCAAAGTAGCCACTGTTTACCTTGATGCTTTGCACACTTGACATTATCTTAACCAGCTTCATGAGGTAGTCACCTGGAATGCTTTTCAATTAACAGCTGTGCCTTATCAAAAGTTAATTAGCGGCCGAGTTTCTTGCCGCCTTAATGTGTTTTGAGATCAAATAGTAAAAAACAGTAAATAGCTCTATTCAACAACTGTAGTAATCCATATTATGTCATGAACTGTTCAACTAAGTAAAGAGAAACGACATCCATCGTTACTTTAAGACATGAAGTGACATTTTAATTAATACAAATAAATAACCACTGAATTAGGTGCGTCCAAACAATTATCCACACCTTTCAGATTTACCAGTAAACAATTTTATAAAGGTCAGTTACAGGAGTTATTATTGGCTAATTAATCAACCGGAAGACCTCTTCGCCCTTTGATCTTGTCGTCTGATGAAAGTTCGTTACCAGAGATGGATTTTTTTTTTTTTTTCTTTAGCACGATCAGCAATTTGAGGAAAACCCAGACGTTATCACAGGTAAGCATGGTGGAAAGATCATGGACATTGTTTTTTACTGATCAAATTCACTGAGATTTTCATAATCTCCTTGTCAACTTACTTTCTGACTCTTTTCATTTGACAGTCAACATTTTGTATCTATACATGCATTTGAGAAGTCACATGAGGTGTCGATAATGGATCACTTTCACCGGTGTCCACCATTATCGACACCCTGTGGAATTAAGTGACATTTACAACTGTTATGGATCGATCTTTTTGTGTAACATTGTTGAAGTAGGTGAAGTACTTAAAAAAAAAAAAGTGCTGTGGGTTTTTTTTCTTCTTCTGATTCATAACAGAATTGAATGTTTATTTATAGAGTATTTGGAATCGTATTGCAATAAATAGAATTAGACCAGAATTAAATTCTGAGCATACAAAATATTACGTGCTTGAAATGTTCAGATTTTTCTATTCCATTCATAAAAAAGTGTGTTTATTTATTTTTGGGGCAGTTTTGTAAATCTCTACCACATGTTACAATATCGGTAGACATTTTATATTTTGGTTTGAGGAATGACATGCGACCTTGGATCTGGATTTTCATGTGGTTACAATGTCAATTGCCTGACATTTATTGGTAAACTACAAAACTAGAAATTAATACAAACAACGACGAATGATGAACAAAATGTGATCTCCGGAAATACTTAAAGTGGAACAGAGATTTTTCTGACAGGTTAACCCTTTGGTGACTGACCCCTTGAAAATGGTTCCTCCAGGAACGATGACGTTTCAGTTGTCAAGACAACGGAAAAACTAAAATACAAGAGCATTTTGTTTTGTGCTCAAGAGCATTGTGACGTATCTTTCTGTTTTTGTATTTGTTTTTCCGTTGTCTTGACAACTGAAAAGTCATCGTTCCTGGAGGAACCATTTTCAAGGGGTCAGTCACCAAAGTTAAACATTTCAGTTCATTTGTTTACAAACATTAGAATTGCTTCATTTACAGTGGTGCTTGAAAGTTTGTGAACCCTTTAGAATTTTCTATATTTCTGCATAAATATAACCTAAAACATCAGATTTTTCACACAAGTCCTAAAAGTAGATAAAGAGAACCCAGATATGAGACAAAAATATTATACTTGGTCATTTATTTATTGAGGAAAATGATCCAATATTACATATCTGTGAGTGGCAAAAGTATGTGAATCTTTGCTTTCAGTATCTGGTGTGACCCCCTTGTGCAGCAATAACTGCAACTAAACGTTTCCCGTAACTGTTGATCAGTCCTGCACACCGGCTTGGAGGGATTTTAGCCCGTTCCTCTGTACAGAACAGCTTCAACTCTGGGATGTTGGTGGGTTTCCTCACATGAACTGCTCGCTTCAGGTCCTTCCACAGCATTTCGTTTGGATTAAGGTCAGGACTTTGACTTGGCCATTCCAAAACATTAACTTTATTCTTCTTTAACCATTCTTTGGTAGAACAACTTGTGTGTTTAGGGTCGTTGTCTTGCTGCATGACCCACCTTCTCTTGAGATTCAGTTCATGGACAGATGTCCTGACATTTTCCTTTAGAATTCACTGGTATAATTCAGAATTCATTGTTCCATCAATGATGGCAAGCCGTCCTGGCCCAGATGCAGCAAAACGGGCCCAAACCATGATACTACCACCATGTTTCACAGATGGGATAAGGTTCTTATGCTGGAATGCAGTGTTTTCCTTTCTCCAAACATAACTCTTCTCATTTAAACCAAAATTCTATTTTGGTCTCATCTGTCCACAAAACATTTTTCCAGTAGCCTTCTGGCTTGTCCATGTGATCTTTAGCAAACTGTAGATGAGCAGCAATGTTCTTTTTGGAGAGCAGTGGCTTTCTCCTTGTAACCCTGCCATGCACACCATTGTTGTTCAGTGTTCTCCTGATGGTGGACTCATGAACATTAATGTTAGGCAATGTGAGAGAGGTCTTCAGTTGCTTAGAAGTTACCCTGAGGTCCTTTGTGATCTCGCAGACTATTACACACCTTGCTCTTGGAGTGATCCTTGTTGGTCAACCACTCCTGGGGAGGGTAACAATGGTCTTGAATTTCCTCCATTTGTACACAATCTGTCGGACTGTGGATTGGTGGAGTCCAAACGCTTTAGAGATGGTTTTGTCACCTTTTCCAGCCTGATGAGCATCAACAACGCTTTTTCTGAGGTCCTCAGAAATCTCCCTTTTTTTTTTTTTCATGCACTTCCACAAACGTGTGTTGTGAAGATCAGACTTTTGATAGATCCCTGTTCTTTAAATAAAACAGGGTGCCCACTCTCACCTGATTTCAATCAATGGGATGACAAACACCTGACTAATTTCACCTTCAAATGAACTGCTTATCCTAGAGATTCACATACTTTTGCCACTCACAGATATGTAATATTGGATCATTTTCCTCAATAAATAAATGACCAAGTATAATTTTGTTTCATTTGTTTAACTGGGTTCTCTTTATCTCCTTTTAGGACTTGTGTGAAAATCTGATGTTTTAGGTCTTCAAGCAACACTGTATGTAATCCCTAACATAGACATTTAGTACAAAATATCTTTTATATAAATAATCGATGTAAAACAAAAACTGTTTTGTTCATACCACATACAGATTTTATTTTATTTTTTTTAAATAAATGATCATCTGGATGTCTAATTGTGGAACGGTGTCATGTGATCTGATACGTTCAGTAAGTGGGAATCACTCCCCCCCCGCCCCCCCCAAAAGTTTGAGTAACTATTCATGCACAACTTATGTACTAAGTCTTTTCTACTTTTACAATGGCCAAAAGATCACTAAGGTTTTGATAACTGTAGCTGCCGCTTTATTAAATATTTTTGGAAAGGACTTGAATTGGAAGCCATTCAGTCACTGTCCTCGCTTTCTCATCCTTATGACCTTCTTCTGATTTTGATTATAGAGCAGTTTCCTAAATGTGTTTCTACTATATGGTGTGATAGTTAATCTTGATAGCCTTAAAGAATTTAACCCGATTTTGGAGACGTCCTTCCATATGACGTGGAGAAAACCACATTGCTAGAATGTTTAACTCGGCTGTTAATGGAGGGAAAGTGGTGTTATGGATTTCTCCCTTTTCTTTGAGCTTCAGCTCTCATCTTAAAGACAGCAGGCTGAATGATGTGCCCTTATAAGGACAAAATAATGCTGTGTGAACAGTGGACTTACTGAGTCACTCATTCACTCACGTACTTGAAAGCAATCTTTCTGTGAGGGAGAGAAGAGCGATCAGGTAGAAATGTGAGGATTTGAGCAATAGTCTTTAAAAAAAAAACTAACCTAAAATATGTTCTGAATAGCTGTTCATAGTTGTTGGTTCGAAAGAAGACTATGCTAAAGATGTTCACTAAAGAGTTGTACCATGCAACTTGGATATACATGCACTTGAAGCATGGCTAGTCTACAAAAGATTAATGGGATGGACTCCCTGCGAATCAGAGCGGTCAGTCACTGGCCAATCATTGACATGTCTGTCATGTATGTGGAAGAGGGCAGATAGTGCTTTCCTCCGTGTGTGTTCAGTTTGTGTTCAGCTGCTCTGTGGTGTCACATGTGCAGCAGAAAATATGAGGGTGAGTCAGGACTGAAGTGATGTATTATGTGTGAAGTGCATTTTTATCAAGGTGTTCATCTCTGCCGGAAACGAATAATTATTCTTGCTTTCCTTTTGACTTTGTTATTTTAGCTCTTGCGCAATGCATGCAGTCATTCACAAACATCTGCCAGGTTTGACAGAGCTTCCATGCTCTGCTCCAGTAGTATAAAGATTGAATACGTGTACTTTCTTTGCAAGTTTGTGAAGAACAATTGAGTGTGAATCTTAAAGGTGCAATAGTGGATTTTATTCCTTACTTGTACAAATAATCTAGATGTGTACAGCATGATTAAAAAACAATAGGTTAAGCTGTGGCTTTAGCAAAAGTGTATCAAAAAAAAAAAAAAGCCAAAAATTTGAATTAATTTCAAGCCCCAAAAAACTGCGATTCCATTTTGCATTAGCTTGCAATAAAATAAAAACCCATCTTTAATGGTTTACAATGCAAGAAAGATGTACACAAGTCAAATACAGCAACGTTTCATAATGTTTAATTATCGAAGGAAATTACTTGTCCATGTTCTACTGGTGATGCAGTTTCATTAAAATGATTGTATGTTTAAACTTGGCACTGAATTCCCCAAGCAGCACCTTGTTTTATTTTTAACCTCTGTTACATACTTTATTTTTTACTTGGTGAATGTAAATCTTACAACTGGACGTGCCGTTTCAGCGGATCAGTGTTTCACAGCTTTCAGTTGTGCTGTATCTCGGGGAAACAAGCTGTAGCTTGACCTGCCTTATCAGTTTTTAGGAAGGAGGGCTAACTCCAGCTGTGTGTGTGTACAGCTGGCACTGTGCCCAACTGTGACTTGGCACTCAGTTACACTCTTAACAAAAAAAACCCCTTCCAAAAGGAACTACTTGGACAGGCAGTTGTCTGAGTGAACTAATTACTGCTGCGCCTCGAGTAGCCTTCATTTTGTGTGATTATTTCTTGTCGCCTGTTTTTTCTATTCCCTTAGACAGTGTGTAACTGAGTCTCATTAATGAGGTGTAGTGATTCCTGCACATTGGGGTAGGTGATGCAGTGCCTTGCAAAAGTGTTCATCCTCCTTGGCGTTTTGTTGTGTTACAAGCTGGAATTAGAATTGATTTTTGGGGGGATTAGCACCATTTGATTTACACCAACATGCCTACCGCTTTAAAGGTGGATATTGGTGTGTGTGTGGGGGGGTATTTATTTATTTATTTATTTTAATATTGATGAAAAAACAGAAATCTGGAGTGTGCATAAGTATTCACCCCCTTTCGTACGAAACCCCTAAATAAGAGCTGGTCCAACCAATTCAAATTCTCACTTCATTAAGATCCACCTGTGTGCAATCGAAGTGTCACATGATGTCTGTATAAATCAACCTGTTCTGGAAGGACCCTGACTCTGCTACATGACTAAGCAAGCAACATGAAAACCAAGGAGCACTCCAAACAGGTCAGAGACAAAGTTGTGGAGAAGTATAGATCAGGGTTGTGTCATAAATATCCCAAACTTTGAATATCCCAGGGAGCACCATTAAATCCATTATAGCAAAATGGAAAGAATATGGCACCACTACAAACCTGACGAGAGAAGGCCGACCACCAAAACTCTTAGACCGGGCAAGGAGGGCATGAATCAGAGATGCAACAAAGACACCAAAGATAACACTGAAGGAGCTGCAAAGATCCACAGTGGAGATGGGAATATCTGTCCATAGGACCACTTTAAGCAATGCACTCCAAAGAGTGGGGCTTTATGGAAGAGTAGCCAGATAAGTCATTGCTTTAAAAAAAAAAAAAATCATGTTTGGAGTTTGCCCAACAGCATGGCAGACTCCCCAAACACATGGAAGAAGATTCTCTGGTCAAATGAGAGACAAATTTATATTTTTGGCCATCATAGGAAATGCCATGTGTGGCACCAACCCAACACCCTGAGAACACCGTTCCTACAGTGAAGCATGGGGATGCTTTTCATCTTCAGTGACAGGAAAGCTGGTCAGGACTGATGGAAAGATGGATGGCATTAAATACAGGGCAATTCTGGAGGAAAGCCTGTTTGAGACTAGGACGAAGGTTCACATTCCAGCAGGACAAGGACCCTAAGCATAGTGCTAAAGCTACAGTGGAGTGATTAAACATATTTAAATGTCTTTGAATGGCCTCGTCAAAGCCCAGACCTCAATCCAATTGAGAATCTTTGGCATAACTTGAAGATTGCTGTACACCAACACAACCCATCTAAGTTGGAGCAGTTTTGCCTTGAGGAATGGGCAAAAATCCCAGTGGCTAGATGTGCTAAGCTAATAGAGACATACCCCAAGAGACTTGCAGCTGTAATTGTAGCAAAAGATGGCTCTACAAAGTATTGACTTTGAGGGGGTGAATACTTACGCACACTCCAGATTTCTGTTTTTTCATCTTAATTGTGTCACAATTCAAAAAGAAAAAAGTGCACCTTTTTAAAGTAGTAGGCATGTTGTGTAAATCAAATGGTGCTAACCCTCAAAAAATCCATTTTAATTCCAGCTTGTAATGCAACAAAACAGGACAAGTACCAAGGGGGATGAATACTTTTGCAAGGTGCTGTATGAGCAAGAATCAGGATTTTTTTTGGGGGGGGCACAATACACAATGTCTTGTGATACATCAACTGGTAAGGTTGCGTTATTTTGTGCAAAAAAAATAAATTGTCTGATACTTGAAGACAAATGTCAGTTTGTCACATCACAAAGTCTTCAACTTTTCCTGTGTCAGGAATCCTAAAAGATTAGTTTTACCTCTAACTGTTAAAGTTCTAGCATTGGAGACTCCTTCCAAAAATACAAATGAATCAAATCCACTTGCCGATAAAGTGTAAATGAGTTTTTATTTTTTAAATTTTATTTATTTTAAAGAATATTATAAGGATTGGGTTATGAGGTGTCTTTGCTGTCCAAGTTACTCTAAAAAAGATTACATATTAAACCAAGCACATTCATACTGTATATAAACCTGTGATCTGCTTTGCAGCCGGCATTACTGCTGTTACAGAAGATTAATCAACACCTATTAGCCAATCAGAATGTAGACTTCTGCACGCTGTGGTATGAATAATAATAATAATCTATTGTCAGCTGTCCAGTTTTGGTGCCCATCTGCCTCAAGGTTCAATGTGTTGCATTGTTTGAGATGCTTTTCTGCTCATCATGGTGGTAAAGTGTGATTTTGAGTTACTGTAGACTTCCATTTAACTGGAACCAGTCTGACTCTTCTCCTCTGAACTCTTTCAACAAGGCTTTTCTGCCTGCTGAACTGCCACTATTTGGATTGCTTTGGGTTTATTTTATTTATCCCCCCCCCCTTAAAAAAATAACCAATTATTATTGAAGTCAACTCTAGAAACTTGTGTGAAAATCCCAGAAGATGAGCAGTTTCTGAAATATTCAAACTTGCTTGTGAACAATACCACAACCACCGCCACCAGTCATACCCCTTTTTTGACGAAAAGAGACTGGGTTCTTGAACCGGTTCTGTTCATGATTCTTTAAACCTTGGTGCTAGCTTGTGAACCAGCCTATGCTTTCACCAGTTTTGAGCAGAACCATTGTAATCGAGGATGTCCTGAACAGAGGGCGTTGCCAAATGCACAATAAAGGTAAACAGTAGTAAGAAGGTGAAGCACATTCATTCCTTGTTACCCCTTTTCCACCAATAGCGAACGTGTTCTGTTCTTGTTCGTCCACCAAATTTTGTACAGTTCACTGGTGGGTTTCCCAAAACCCTTTATTACTAAGAGCATCTTAACTAGGAGAGCGCACATTCATTGTGCTGCTCTCTACCATTTAATCATCTTTGTGCTGTGATGCTTTTGGGAAACTCAGGCCAGAGCATTTCAACCAAAAATAAATTGCTTTGGAAGCTGGAAAGTTGGTTCTCAGCTGGAACTGACACACAGCCAGTGTTTTCCAGCACAAACCATGATGACACCAGTGGGTATGTCATTAGTTTGGAGTGGGAACGGAAGCATAGCAGTGGAGAACGCAATGAAAAAGGATACATCTTCAGCAAAACTGGACCAAAAACAAAGATGGGCAGTAACTAACTGAACACAAGCTCGTATGTAATCCATGCGCTCCGCCATCTTGCTGCTGCTGTTTACTACTGTTGTGAATTGTGCAACGCTGTCCGTGACACATGCTTGATTACAATGGTTCTCTCAAAACTGGTGAAAAATGTGGGCTGGTTTGCTACCTGGCACCAAGGTTCAAAGAATCCTGAATGGAACCAGTTCAAGAACCCATTCCCTGTTGGTCAAAAAGGAGTGAACTTGTATTGCAGATATTTTTTCATTCCATTTCTTTTTTTTTTCTGAAGATCTATCCTTTACCATTGTGTTCTCCATTGCTGCGCTGTGCTTCCTCTCTTAACCAATGACCCACCCACTGATGTGGTTTGTGCTGGGACAACCCAGCTATATTTGTTACATTTATAAGTTTTCAGGCTCCAAATCAATTTTATTTTTGGTTGAAATGCTCTGAACTGTTCAAAATTTGGTGCGTGAATCAGAACGGAACCCGTTCCCTGTTTGTGGAAAATGGCTATCAGTGTCACGGAGATCACGTTTTGCCCCATTCTGATTTCTGACGTGAACGTTTAACTGAAGCTCTTGTGTATGTACATGATTTTTATATACATGATTGATTGGAGTGTAACATGAATAAGCAGGTCGCCAGTGAGTGTATAATACGGTATAAGGTTATTTAATTCTACTTTGGAGTTAATGCTAACCAGTAGAAGGACAATACCCTAACTACTTTTTAAAAAAAAAAAATTAAAACTCCCTTTAAGCTGTGTACTGCATGTCATATGTTTTTCAGCTCGATGGCACTGTGGATATGACCGAGCGGCGACTCATACGCTCAGCTATTCGAGAGCTGCGCCACCGTGAGATTGAAGACCTGGAGGCTGCGCTGACACACAAGCGATTCAGACGGGCCCAGGAGCACAGACATGATGATAAAGAAAATCAGCATCGGTAGTAGACAATTTGTACTTTGATTCTGGTGAGGTTTGGGAGATCAGTAATATGTAAATGTTTTGCTTGTAATGAAAAGTTCCAATTGTTAGCTATTACCTTCTGATTGGAAAGTGTTCTGAACCAAACTCCTTTGACATTTTGATAACAAAAGGACTGTTGTTTTTGATCCGAGTTGGTCAGTTCATGCACTGTTGAGACTGTGTTAAGGCCAAGCCCACGGTCCGTCCTCTTTCTCCCACTTACGTACAAGTATGGAGAGAATTTCACTCCTTCCTCCTCACTCACATTTTCCATTCTTAATAGTTTTTTCTTCAACTGACATTTCTTCCTGCCAAGAAAAACTTTCTTGCATGCGAGCATCCAGCTGCTGGGTGCAGCATACAGCTGTCAGTTGCAGCACTATACACAACTATCAGGGTGTTTGATCCTGAATTATACGTGTGTCTCTGTTTCTTGTATATTCACAGGCCTGATTTGGCAGCATCCTTGGACTTGCTTTCTCGGAAGCTCCAGGACATTAAGAACATTGATGAGCTCTCTGCGATGGTAGGTACCAAGACAGAAGATGCAGGATCCAACACCATTATATGCAGTATGGGATTCTGGTCAAATAATATTAAAAACATGAAAAATCCATGTTTTTCTGCCTGTAACATACTAGTCTGTAACCTCCACTACAGTGTATGAAAGCAGCAGTACGTTTCACCAACATGGCATGGAAGTGCATTTATTTACTTTTTAAACTCCTAGATTAGCTTCCTGTGAAGATGTATGTTTAGGAGTTGATGCACAGTCCTAAAGATATCTAATACCTTGCTAGCTAGAAGTTGAGGTCAGAAGTTTACATATACACTCATCATAGATATGAGTAATGGCAGTATTGGGCTTTTAATGCTTTCTTTGAACTTTTTGTTTTCTGTGCCAGAATGATTGCAGAACATCTTTAATGGGGGAGGAATGAATGGGACACCCCAAAATTTGGTCTAATATCCCACCAGAAGCTTGTTGATTGCAACCAAAAGCTTCTGGGCAAGGTGAAACTCAACGCCCTAAGGGACATGTTAACCAAATATTAGGTGTGCTGTATGCATATTTTTGACCCCAAGTTGATTTCTGTAAACCCAAAATAAATGTGTGCACCAAACTCACTTTTTTCTGTTAAAGATGTATGCCGTACAACCATTCTGCCCCAGGGAAAAAAAAAAATAAAAAACACACGCACACAACAGTTCAGAGATATCAATGAAAGCCCAATATTGCCATGGCTTTGATGGTCATGTCCATGTATGTAAACTTCTGACCACAACTGTAAGTGAACATCAAGCTTTGATCAAGTTGTTGGATCCCATTTTTCACTCTTTCACTTCAGTTGTGGTTGAAAAACATGCAGTGTTCAGAACTTGAGGCTTGTATAGTAGAAATTTTTACCATGTGAAGGATTTTCCCAGGCTGCCACACAATTATGGATTTTGCCACAATTTATGACCTTTTCTCTCTATAGCTACACAAACAGTGTTTGGATCAGCACTGTCTTTTTCTGTCTCCACCCTGAAGAAAATGTCATCCCAAAATACCTACTTTTATTTTTTGGGGACAAACTCGGAGGTGGTCTGATATTTTTAGTTCGTCTGAGTAGACATGTCTGTGATTTTTATGAGCAGATTTTGTCTGCGCTTTGGGAAAACATTTTTGTGCACTGTGACATGCCGTATTTTAGTCGTCTTGCAGTTATCCAGAGAATTGTAAAACACTTTGAAGTGCAACATGCTACACCCTTGGGGGTAAAGTCTCCTAAGAATGGAGTTAATACGGGTGTACATTTTCCTACTAGCGTTGTAGTACTTGAGGCCAGGCTTGGTCTCAAGACCACTTTTTGAAGTTCTGCATTTTATTTTTTTTTTCTCGGACATGGAGGACTCAGGATTTTTTCCTTCAAGACCAGTTAAGACCACAACTGCAGGGATTTCCCTAAATTGCCTGTGCATTGTCTGATTTATCTGTTAATGTTTTTTGTTATTCTGATTTGTATATCAAACTTCCTGCTTCAAATGCAATCAATAATGTGATTCACTGCTAATTCTAAATTTTCATTACAGTTAACAGCCAGCCGCCCGCCCAAAAATCCATTCTAATCCCCCAAAAATCCATTTTAATTCCAGTTTGTAATGCGACAAAACATGACAAATATTAAGGGGGATGAATACTTTTGCAAGATACTGTACATCTGGAACACAGAGCAGTGCATTTTTCAGAGCTGAAGTGCTTGAAAATCAGCTTTGAGTATGATGGACTGCTGCATATGCCTTTTTTCCCCCCTTTATATTGGACACACCTTATGCAGTTTGTAGCCTTCTACTACTAAATTCATGATCTAATATAGTTGCGCATATATACAGTATTCAAACCAGTAAAGCAAAGAGCTTATAGTTCATCAGACCACAAGATTTTAAGGAAAGGAAAATGGGAAATAAAACCTATGTTTGTGTGCAAAGCAAAAGTCTGGGAAACGCTGGATATGATGTAGAGCATTATGATTGGATTACGTGTGGATGTATTGTAATTAAATTGCTCACTTGTCCTGGTTTTTGAATGGTATAGATTTTTTTTTCTTCCCCCTTCTTTATTCTTTGCAGTTGCGTAGTAGCACAGAGTACGAAGAGAGGAAACTCATCCGTGCTGCCATTCGCAGACTGAGAGATGAAGAGATTGAGGGTATGAGCCACATGAACGTGCTGTTTGCTTGAATGAAAAACAGTAGTGTTGGTGTGAAATGTACCTATATTGGCGTAAATCTTATACCTGTCTACTTCCAAGCAGGTGCACTAGAGAAGGTTCATTTAACTGGGCAGCAGATGGAGAAGCAACAAAAGCCTCAAAGAAACTTGGACTTGGAGGTGAGTGAATAGTGGAAGGTGATGATGGATTGGTGACATTTTCTGTTGGGGAAAGATGCGTTTTGAAATGTACAAGTATTTTATTTCCAAAAAAAAAGGAAGACATTTTAGCTGTTAATCAAATCCTCATTTTCATTTATCACAATTGTTCAGGATCCAGATCAAATACTGCGAGGGCTGGGAGGCACTTTTCCCCCGTCAATCACAGTGACACTAGCCAATCAGGTGTCCCGTGAGCTTTAGAACAGGGTAAATGGCACTTTCTGACTGTGCTGCCTTGAGCTGTAGTTCAATAAGATGTGTGTTTCTGAGGAAGTGTGTGATGAGTTAAGTTAGCTGATGGCTTGAATTACATAATTAAAGGTACATTTGAATTATTTTGCCAAACCTAAGAATGTTTTTTCATCTTGTGGAAATTGTCAGAAATGAGGAGAAAGGAAAACGCTGCGCACTGAGGCTCAAAATTCTTCCACAGGAATCATGGAAATCCTGCTCAGAGTTAGTTCAATAATTAAAGGCTTATTGTTGTAGCTCGAGTTTGGTGCATAAATACCAGTGTCTGTATCTTTCCCATGAAGCGTGTTAAGTGCCGTCTGTGGAATGCTGCCGTCTTGTTCCACTGGTATTGTGCATAGTGGCTCTTTAAACTGTTTTGCTTTTGTGTTTGTGCCTGCTTTCATTTTTGGAACGTACCTACGTAATATAACAAGCCGAGCTAATCTGTGAATCGCAGGCTGAGCAGCAGATAAAAAAAAAAATTGAACAATTTTGTGGGTATTTAACTGAACCCACCAGTGATGCTTAAGAGTGGGTGTTTTTTTTTTTTTTTTTTTTTTTTTTTTAATTAAATAAAGTGATGCTTCTTATGATTTTTGCCTCCATGGTGCAGTTTTAAAATCCGACGCTCTTCAGGACTCTCTTGTATTCAGGTCATCAGCTCTTCTTTGCGAGACAGTCAACAAACCTCTCGGTTCACTACATAACCGTGAGCAGTAAATCTACTGTAAAGGCATTTTAACCAGTGGTCTTGCAGCTTAAAACTGTCAGAGTTCCAAGCACTGGACTGATAATGTTCTTTTAGTTTATACAAACAGCTACTGAGAGATAATACCATGCTTATGAACAATGATGGTTTATGTAAAAAAAAAAAAAAAAAGTATTAAGTGTGAGCTTGCTCTTTAATTTAAAAGTATGTGAATCAACTGCCAAGCCTCCCCCTCACCAATTGTGGTTTGAAATTTTTCTAGAGAGACTTTTTTTTTTATAAATAAAGCGGCGATTGAACAGGGCATGTCCCATAACAGAAGTAGAAGAGCACTTGGTAGTGTGCATACCTCCACCAGGCCACATATCAACATCAAAATCAAATCACTTGAACTGAAGATAATAGTAAAGCTGTCCACCAAATTTCATCAAAATCCGTTCATTACTTTGAGTTAAGTTGGGGGAGACAAAAAAAAAAATCCTGGATCTGCATACATGCCTGGATTCTTCTAGAGCTGCATACATGCCCGGATTTGGATCAAAATCTAATCAATCATTCCTTGACCCAGGGCGTACCTTTCCACCAAATTTCATCAAAATCCGTTCACTACTTTTTAAGTTACACTGGGAACCGATAAACTGGCTAAAATATAACCTCTTCCAACACAGTTGACAGAGGTAATGACTGCTTGTTTTGAAGAAGTTCTTCACTCAGTTCTTTGGGATTAAATGATGCTTAAATGTAAGCAGCTGTTAATAAAGCAGTAGCGGAGCGAGTTTGAGAATTGAATTGAAGTTTCTTTTGAAAATCATAACTGTGTTGGTTTAGTGCTTGTTTAAGTGTCCAGTGAAAAAGTGGATATTCAGTCTTCATCTCAAGACAGCTAAGCGAAGTTTTAACTTTTTTGGTCTGCTGCTCAGCCTGTGATTCACAGATTAACTCTGCTTGTTCTAACATTATTAGGTACGTCCCAAAAAATGAGAGCAGGCACCTTTTTACAAGCAGGATGGATACAGTCCAGGCGTGCCTTCAAAAGTAGTCTAATTAAATGTTATCTTTGCTGTACAATTAGCGGTTACGGCTACGGGGCAGTACGTCAGGTTAAAATGGTGTTGGCATTGAAACACTCCTCATGATTGATTGCATGAATGATTTCTGACCAATTCAGAGCAGTTTTTTTACAAATTCGTATAGAATCTAGAAGTCCATAGTGCGCTGCCTTTTTTTTGGGGGGGCGCACATGGTAAGAGTGCCACTTGCATGGAATTTCACCATTACACGTCTTCTCTTTCCTTTTCTGGTGCCTGATATCCTAAAAACAGCTCCAGCTTCACCTCCCACTGCCACACTGTGCCTCAGGATGCAGAGAAGATCTTGGTCTACGTTGTTTGTATAAAATCTGAAATAATTTGCAAGTCAGAATTGAATTAGACCTCATTCAGGTCGGATTACTCATTGCTTCCTCAGTGCTAACTTCCTGGACTGTGGAATTGTGGGAATGCACAAACTGAGATGGAGGAAAGATTTGGGGTCAGCTAAAACAGGATGTTTGTCATACATCACTAATTGCGTGTTTGGAATGAGAGCTTGGTAAGAACGCAGCTGGCTGTGTCCTGGTTTAAAGCACCACTCAGTGCTACTGCTCAGGTGCAATAGGTGTGGCTTTATTATAAAACGTAAATAATAGGGTGTTTAACTAGACATTCCAGTTAACAGATTTCAATGTCTAAATGAGATGAAGGGGAAACGGATCATTAGTGTTAAATGGTTTCTATAGTGTTAACTTTTCTATTTCTAAAATGTATAATTGCACTCACCGGCCAATTTAATAGGAACTTGTTCTTGATTCTAAGATTCCTGTTCTTGGGTGTAGGAGTGGAACCCAGTGTGCTCTTCTGCTGTTGCATGCTGAGGTGCTTTTCTGCTCACCCCAGTTGTAAAGAGTGATTATAGGAGTTGCTATGTCCTTCCTGGCAGCTTGAACCAATCTGGCCATTTTTCTCTGACCTCTCATCAACAAGGCGTTTGTTTCCACCCACGGAACTGTCGCTCGTTCACTCTCGCAGTGGTATTTATTTATTTATTTTTTTACCGCACCATTCTGTGTAAACTCTAGGTGTGTGTGTGTGAGAGAAAACCCCAGGAGATCAGCAGTTTCTGAAATATTCAAGCCAACATCCATGCTACAGTGAAAGTCACCTTTTGAGATCACAATTTTTTCCATTCTGATGTTTAGAGTGAACATTAACTGAAGCTCTCGATTTGTATCTGCATGATTTTATGCATTGCGCTGCTGTCAAGGGATTGGCTGATTTTTAGAGAACTGCATCAAACAGCAGGTGGATGTATGGGTGTTCCTGATAAAGTAGTGTATAGTATGTAAAAGTGTATAGTATGTAATAACTTTTTTTTTTTATGCTTATAATAAACTTGTTGAAGGGCCCAAGATAATTGAAAATGGTTAATTTTAAAAAATACAAACAAATTTTCAGCTCATGAAGGAAAACGCGATAGTACTAGGTTTTGTTTCATATGTGTTTAATTGGGTATTCGACTCCTCGTATATTCTGCTAAAAGGCTTTTGAAACTTTTTTTTTAAACTCATGATAAACTTCAGGACCTTTTTACATTCAACTGTAACTCAATGACTTGAACTGTCTTGAAGACGTTTAACGTGGAATCTAAAAATATTTCATTTCAAGCAGTACAAATAAAATCGCATCTAATTGCAGGGAAGAGAAAACGTGTCAGGTTAAAAGGAAAGGAGCACCTGTTTCACCTCCTTTTTACATGTTCGATTTTATTGAATCAAACATCTGAACATTACACTGCCAGTGATGACAGAATTATCACTAAGAAAACCCGTACATGGTGTTATAACAATATGACTCACCAGACTGTTATTAACACATCTTACTCACACCTCTGGCTCACTTTTGTGAATACGTATACAGGCCCAGACTACAGTGGTCACGGAAATGTGAAGAATGTGAAAAATCTCTATTCAGTTTATTTCGTTTCAACTGTTTGACCAAGTGCTTTTCACTCTGTAGCTTGTCTGAATGGTTTTGTTTTGCATTATGGAGCATTTACCACCACCCAGTGGTTACTTATGAGGCTCGACACAGGTGATGTTCACACACAGTTAAAACAAATCTTAATATTAGCAGTTAAGGCTGTAAATAAAGTATGTATGCATGTATGTATGTATGTATGTATAGATGAAAATATCTGAATTTATTTCTCCCAAAAAAGCTATGGTATATCTAGTTTGGTCTGTAGTGTAATCTTCGGCATACTAAGAGAGACGTGTGAACCAAGTTCAAAAGGTGCTTTTGCATCTACAAAAAAAAAAAGCACAACTTTTAGTTTAAAAACTTCCCCGGTTTTCTAAAACAAAAGCAGGCCGTGATCACATTGAATACTCTTGTGGCTGAATGAACAGATCCTCCCAGCTAGACGGCAGAATCTAGTGAAAAGCCTTCCCAGAAGAGTGATGATTTATTCTAACGGCAAAAACTGGCACAAGATGTTCAAGAACTTACAAATGTGATTCATGTGTCCACAAACTTTTGCATTACGGTGCACTGTTCATTCTGCGAATCTGGGTTCCTTCAAACAGGAGTCGTTATTGTGTTCTAATACTCTGATACCTTTTGTGGAAAATAAATCCCGTTTGGATTGAGTTTTCCAGCCTTGTAACTTTTGTTTTTTTTCCTTTGCTAAAATCTCTCTGGGTCAGACAGTGGCATGTGAGGTTGCTACCACTTCATGGTTCCAAGGACTAACGTTTTGATCCCGAGCTCAGGATGTATGGCGTTTTTCCTGTGTTCTCCCAGTGTCTGTAGGGGTTTCCTCTATGTTCAAGTTCCTCTCATTGTCTTGTGTGTTCCCAAGATTCAGCGTGACCCTGACCAAGATAAAGTGCTTACTAAAACTGGAGGATGATGTCGGACCATTTCTCCAGATTGTAGTGTCTGATGCTGATCAAGCACTGAACTGGATTGCTGTTAATAAAGTGCCAGGTTTTGGGGTTTTTTTTGGGGGGAACGAATTTTTCACTCTATATTCCAGCCTCAGTTTGCAACGTTATCATCTTTACATCCATGACCAGCTGAACAGAACATCACATCTTGGCAATCCAGTTTGCTTTCTTTTTGATGTGAAAATTCTGATAGACGTGTCGGTGTCTGTCCCCTAACCATTTGGGTTGAACCATTTTATATTATCCTTTGGGACTTAATGGTAATTACAATCCAGTTCACTCATTAAATTCCACACCTGTTCCCAGGAACCAATCCATGAGCTCAATTAGATGTCCTGCTGGTGAAATTTCAAGTCAAGTTTTTTTTTGTTTTTTTTTTAATAGCATTTTTAACAATGGACATTGTTGCAAAGCAGCTTTACAGAAAATTGAAGGCTTTAAACATGAACTAATCTTGAGCAATGAGCAAGCCTGTGGCGACGGTGGCAAGGAAAAACTCCCTCAGACGACACAAGGAAGAAACCTCAAGAAGAACCAGACTCAAAAGGGAACCCGTCCTCATTTGGGGGATAAGACAACGTGATTATAACAGTTTTAACATGAAGTCTGTTTTGTTGATGTTATAACTCCTTCATTGATGGAAACTTGAGTGCAAAACTGTTCATGACAACTGCAGTCCTAAAGTTAGCAAGTCAACTGTAGTCCTTGGACATAAAAACATTACTGTAAGTGCCCAGAGCATCTTCCAAGTGTGACTTTTGGCTGTCCATATGGGGCCATCCTCCACAGGAGCGGTGTGATGATGAGATTCCAGCCAGACGTAAGGCATCAGGACGGATCAGGTAAGTCCGAGGAGCAGAAGAGGTCAGGATCGACATGTAACTCAGAGGGGGGGGGGAATTAACAAATGTGGAAAGGCTTGGTGCTTGGAGGAGACATTTGGGGAAATGACCCAAATATTATAATACAGTATAGAATTTTCTAGGTTTATAATGATCAACAGTTTTAAGAACCAGTTTCCAGTGTGGTTAATGTGCTTTATTTTTTTTCCCCTCCCCACGGTACTATATGCTTAAACTGAGTTTCAGTGGGATCCTTGAATTTCCATTTCACTGCAAGTTCTTAAATGTGCTATTATTTATTTAATTTATTGCTGCATGCTAAAATAAAATTCCAATTTGGACATCCTTAGCACTGGTTCTCAATATAAAATCATATCATATATATTTATATAACACAGCCCCATTTCTGAGCTAATAATAATGTAGAATATTCCATGTATGAGTGAATGAATGAATAATGGCTTTAATTTCTGGCCAGATCTTACACAGTTGCTGACTTTGGATTAGCAGTTTTGTAGAAAAATACACGTTTGAAGGCAGACGGAAAATATTTGGCTGCCGTTTCATTCAGCCTTCACTGGCTATCATTTCTTTTCTCCCCAACCTTCTTCCTTTTATGACAGCTGAGTGAGTTCTTATTTTCTTGCTGAAATTCATGAGTTATAAATTCCTATCCTACCAGACATGTGGCGTGCAAATCCAGTGCCTGAACAATGCCACAGCCAGAAATAAGGAAGATGGGAAGATTGAGTAGGAATAAGTATAACTGTGTATGTCATAAAGCGGATTTATGGGTGATGTATAATTATAGGTGTGGTTTTAAACCGTTTAAATCTTACAACACTGTGTCGTGGCTCAGTTGATTCAGGTTTGGTCGATGCTTTATGAGGTCACTTAAACAGTTGGGTCTGAAATTAAGATGTTTACCTGTAAGAGGAGGAGACTGAGAGGCCAAACGAAACAGTGGAGAGGAACGGGGGGGTGTCGAAGGCTGAGGAGGAGGAGTGTTGATGTGGGAGTAGCTGAAATACAGTGGTAGAGCACAACTCATTCTGTGCATTGCACATGTTGGGATTGGGAGGAGAAGGCAGTAGCTCCTGGATAGGAAGGTAAATATTACTTTGTTATTGCTGTGCAGTTTGTTAGTAACTGTTTCTGTTTTTTTTTTTTTTGTGTGTGTGTTTAATGTTTTAAATGCAGCTTTTCTGAGTCTCAGCTTGGTGAGGTGAATTAATTTTTTTTTTTTTTCCCCTGCTTTGGAATTGAGAGCATCGGGAAGGGTTCGAGTGTTAAGGTGGTTAGGAATGAATTCATATTTTATATCGGTGTGTACTGACTTGATTCTCTAGTCCGACACACAGCACATACCAGACGTACAGCATCGACCCACTCTGAGGAAATGAGTCAGGAGTAGCAGCCTGTTGGGTGTGAAATATCATTCATGTGATTTGCGTATGTGGAGGAGGGAGGGATTTTAATCCTAAAGGCTTCAGTGTAGTACATTTGGTGTTTTTGTGGTTACAATTTGAAAACCACATTTGGGTTTTAACTATGGGACAGTATGTGTGGAAACCACACACGCAGGACATTAGAGAGAGGTTTTTCTTGTCTTGGCTGAAAGGTCTGTAATTATACTGTACTATAGAGTTCTGTTGATGTATTTCCTTTGCTCCTAATGCCCTCCACTTTTTTTTTTCTTTCCTCCCAGTTTCTCAGTGCATCTGCTTTACTTGAGTTAAACATTTTCGCAAGGTGAATCTGCGAGTTTGAGTAAAGGCCCACAGCCTTACACATGTAAGGCTTTCTGTGAAATTGTTTTTAATGCACGAATAGTTGGAGTTTTGTGTCATTTCCCCTTCGCCTGAGTAAACTCGCCCCGTGCACGCGCGCACATCTGCATATTGGACTGATGTAAGCAGTTAGTCATGACAGACGAGCGCTTGCTTGTTGCCCCACAGCAGCAGCCCTTAAGTTATACCAGGCGACACTCAGGTTTGCAGGAGCAGACAAGTTTCTCATGCTGTGAAAACTCTAATCTGATCTGGGTGATTATCCCTCTCCAACACACCTACACGCACTCTGATGTCCTGTGATTCACCTGTTCTCGTTGATGATTATTCCAGTCAATCCGTCGTACTTTCAGTAAGGACAGGAGTTAAAGCAACACCTTCTCTTTCAAATCCTCACACTGGAGCTTGTTGCTGTGTTCAGGCAGAACGAAGTAGGAGTTATGTGTTTGGATGAATTATTAATTTGGTTATCTTGACAATTTAGAAAGCTTTAGCACACTGTTTGTAGAACGAACCTAATTCTTTTCTAAGTCTTCTCAATTTCAAACAGGACAGTGCTTGCTTTTTATAGGAAAATAATCAATGACAGGATGTGACTTCCTGTTACTGCCGTTGATTAGTTTCCTATAACGGCATGTCCTGAAGTGGTGGGTTTTTTCCTTTTTTTTTTTTTTTTTTTTTTTTTTTTTAAATTCTGCTTATAACACAGCAGTTTGCCAATAATTACTTTATTTTAATGAATTTATCCATGAACCTGAATGAAATGTCTCTGTGAATGAACTGTTACTATAGAAATAATGTATTCAAATGAGCATTAAGCATAGATTCATCTGTAAAGCAGATCTTCTGGTCTCTTAGTAGTTATTTTCGCCCATTGTAGATAAGTGTGTGTGAGTGAGAGAGGGACAGAAAGTAACACTTTGTCCTCTGTATCTTATCTGATTTAATGGAATACTTGAACACTGATAGTCGAAGCATGTTCCAGCTCTTTAACATACTGTATGTTTATTGGGTGGCATGGTGGTGTAGTGGTTATCACGGTCGCCTCACAGCAAGAAGGCTCTAGGTTCGGGCCCAGCAGCTGACGGGGGGGCTTTCTGTGTGGGGTTTGCATGTCCCCCCCCCCCCACACACACACACACACACAGAGTCCAAAGATGTGGTTAGGTTAACATGGGGTGGCCTTGGGCTGAAGTGCCCTTGAGCAAGGCACCTAACCCCTCACCGCTCTCTGGGTGCTGTAGCATAGCTGCCCACTGCTCTAGGTATGTGTGTGGCTTCTTCGGTTACCTGCTTCATCACACTTCACTGTATGAACTGGGAGGAAAATTCGAATCAGTTTCAGATGCACTCTACATTAATTAAACGTATACACTATTTGTTCAGATGCACTAAAGTGTGTTCAGTGTGGTCTCTGCTTTTACAATGTGTTGGCCCTCATTCTGTAAACGGAGTCTTGGATTTCATGAATCTACTGTTTACACTTTGAATCGGTTCATTTCCTGATTTTTTTAATTAATTAATTTATTTATTTATTTGGGGCGGCACGGTGGTGTAGTGGTTAGCGCTGTCGCCTCACAGCAAGAAGGTCCTGGGTTCGAGCCCCGGGGCCGGCGAGGGCCTTTCTGTGTGGAGTTTGCATGTTCTCCCCGTGTCCACGTGGGTTTCCTCCGGGTGCTCCGGTTTCCCCCACAGTCCAAAGACATGCAGGTTAGGTTAACTGGTGACTCTAAATTGACCGTAGGTGTGAATGTGAGTGTGAATGGTTGTCTGTGTCTATGTGTCAGCCCTGTGATGACCTGGCGACTTGTCCAGGGTGTACCCCGCCTTTCGCCCGTAGTCAGCTGGGATAGGCTCCAGCTTGCCTGCTACCCTGTAGAAGGATAAAGCGGCTAGAGATAATGAGATGAGAATTTATTTATTTATTTATTTATTTATTTATTTTTGCTTGCTTCCAGGACACACCAAAGGAAATCGTGGACAAGTCTGAACGGATTGAGAAACTCCACAGAGAATCTCAGAGCAAAGACGCCCCTAGAACAGGTCAGTCAACCAACACACCATTAACGCTTTGCCCTTCTCCACGTTGGTGCCCTTGACTCTTTGACAGATTGAGTGGATGGAGTTAAGCAGCTTCCGTGTCACAGCTACTGTAGTCTCGTGACTTTCCTTCTTTTCCCCTCTTCCTGAATGAGAGACTGCTTCATAATCTTGTGGGCCATGTGATGGTCAGTGTTTGTATTGCATTTCCTGCAGCGTGGGCTGTAACATAACACGTAGCACCTCCTGTTTGTGCGGAGCGAATTTATTATGATGTATTTCTTTGCAGAAACATTTTGCGTGTTTAAACCCTGGAGGTTATGTACATTCTGATTGTCCTGGTGTTCATGTGGCTAGAGCTGCCGTTTGTTTAGAGGGTGTAGTCCTGCCTCGGTGGGAATGGCCACCTCTGTACGCTTAAGACATTCAACCAGTACTAGTCGTTAAATGACCATAAATAACTTTACGCTCCTTTACATCTCCTCTTCAGGTTTGTTTAAGATCCACTACCTTGCTGTTTCTTTTCACTCACTATATTTAGTGTGCAAGTGTGTGTTTGGGGAACATGTTTCCTCATGGCCCTGAGATGTGTGGTTCTGCTTGTCTATGCTTAGCTCCTTGAACCTGTAATTTCGCTCCCTTTTGGGGCTCTTCCCCCCCCCCCCCCCCCCCCCCCCCCCCACTCTCTCTCTCTCTCTCTCTCTCTCTCTCTCTCTCTGCTCCAAATGTGGCCTGGGACAGTTTGGGAAGTCACTGTTTTGTTGTTCGATGAGACACAAAGAAACAGGAAGTTTGGGGCGAGGACGGGGAGATGGGGCGATGTGGAGGTGAACACTAAATGCGTGTTTCACATGCATTCCTGTGGACTGAACAGAGCAGCTAAACAGAACAGTTCTCAGACATTGCCTAGACACTTCAACGATAGCTGGACATGTTTCAATGTTTGTTTCTTTTTAGACAGGAGTACGTGGGTAAACAACAATCCAACAATCTTAACATTTTAATCATAAGCATCTAATTACGGAGCAATGGATTTGTGCTCCCGTAGCACTCCCACTCGCCCAATTTTTTTAGGAGGAAATCCTTTCCAGATCATCACAATATAGGAATCTGGTAGGATGTTTACATTTCAGTGATCTTTAGCCGAAGCGTACGGCAAAAGCAACAGCAGAAAACAAACTCAAGCTTCCTTAAGTGGCCCAGTCAGAGTGATGAAATGAAGTGAAGTGGTTTATGCGCAGTAGCGTCCTCTCGGCTTTAGATAATGCATTTACTTATGTTAATGTAGGATGTTGAATCACTCTTAATGTGAAAGTCCGGTCATTTAAAAAAAAAAAGTATTAATCATGGCACCTTTCCAGATGTTCATTTTAATCAGTAAAAGTTGTACAGAACTCAAAGAAGCATAAAACTCCTCCAGTTGTTTGGCTCAGCACTCGTCCATTGCTATTGAAAACTTCCAAGTTCCTTCTGTTTCAAACTGTTCTTATAGCCACTTGGGGACCCCAGTGAACAGAAGTAAAGAATAGCAAAAATATCAAAACATGAGTTCGGCCATGCTTCACCTCATCTCATCTCATTATCTCTAGCCGCTTTATCCTGTTCTACAGGGTCGCAGGCAAGCTGGAGCCTATCCCAGCTGACTACGGGTGAAAGGCGGGGTACACCCTGGACAAGTCGCCAGGTCATCACAGGGCTAACACAGACAACCATTCACACCTACGGTCAATTTAGAGTCACCAGTTAACCTAACCTGCATGTCTTTGGACTGTGGGGGAAACCGGAGCACCCGGAGGAAACCCACGCGGACACGGGGAGAACATGCAAACTCTGCACGGAAAGGCCCTCGCCGGCCATGGGGCTCGAACCCAGACCTTCTTGCTGTGAGGTGACAGTGCTAACCACTACACCACTGTGCTGCCCCATGCTTCACCTATGGAGGATAATTAAGATGTGTAAAATCCAACCCTAACCTCACGGATGTGCCCTGATTTTAAAACATTGTTTAATATTCATGACCTGATATCAACGTAGGCTGTAGTGTGACGACACTGACTGTCTTGCCCAGACACCAAAGGCAGCCGAGCTGTCGTTCAGGCACAAGAAAGTCTGCGAGATCCCAGCTTCCGAGAACCGGAATCGTTGCTGGGAACTCTTCTTTTTATAATTCTAGGCAAAATCATAGTGTGCGGTTTGATGACCGAAGGATGATCCAGGACAGAATCTGTGAAATCTGACTTTGTAACCAGTGCGTGTTAGTTTTTCAACATCAGATCGGATTGTGTAAATCTTTGCCATGTGACCGGGGTATAACCTGACTGAGGCGACTCATTTGAGACTGACTTCCGCTCCAGTTTGGTCTCTCCATAATGCAGCAATTGTTTAAAACGGTGGCTTTGTTTATGCAAATGGCAAACAATGTGCTTGGGGTTTGGCAGCCTCTCAGTGGAACACATGTTTTCTAGACTTTTTTTTTTTTTAAATATAGTTTATCAATAATGTGCACATTTTTGCTGTGCACAAATACTTACCAAACATTTAAACAATGTTTTTATTTATTATTTACTTAGTGTTGCACTATAAATACATGACTCTATACTTTTTGTAAATTTTTTTGAAAAAATGATTCCACTACATCATTCCATTTCTGTTCCTGCAGCCGTCCCAGTAACATTTTTTTTGTTGAGAACATGGGTTATGCTGTTTCCAGGGTACGACGAGGATGGTGTTGGGTATCGTGTACATGATTGTGAAGATGAGTTGGACTATGGGTTAGTGAGGAGGAGGAAGAGGGATTGAAACATGCAGGGAGTGTGAGACATGAAGGTGTTTTTTGAGGGAACTTCAGATAACTTGTAAATTCCTCCCTCGAATAAAATATAACCGTCTTTCAGTGAGATGGATGGACTTGGTTTGGTTTTGAAAGAAAAAGTCTGAGTCTCAAATTCTCTTTAACAAGGATGCAGTGTGTTCTGGGAAAACCATTCCGATGTCAAATTACCCACAGAGGAGGATTTCTGCAGAACAGATAAATGCAGCTTGATGGCGAAGTGTCCCATTCTCACATGCGTTGATCCAGTTTGCAGTTTGATTGCAGCTGTCCAAATGTCTGCCATGATCCTACAGAAAGGGTTAGTGTGTAGACAATGGCGGACCAGCTTTAATGGAAAAAGAGGACGTATTATACCTGTTTTCCACAAGTTGACACGGTTCCCTGAGGTCTTAATGAGATATCAGTGACATGATTTGATCAAAATGCCACAAGGATAAAACCCCATGGGTTAAACAGCCCTGTTCAGAATGGCTAATTTGCATGCTTGTTCCTTTAAATGATGAGCCATTGCTCACGCTGCCCCCTTTTTTTGCCAGTTAATCAGGTAGCACTTTCCTCATTAGCTGGTGGTGGGTGGAAATACTCAGATGGGGGGGGGGGGGGGGGATAACTTTTAATATTCTAATGAGCTGCTCTTGTGACAAAGTGGAGACAAATCTGAACAGCCGGTTGAAGGTCGTGTTACAAAAACTGACTGACTGGGTGTCTGATTTCAGAACTGGAGGGTTGGTCGGCTTCAGATACCCGAATGTACAGCACTGTGCAAAAGTCTTGGGCACGTGTAAAGAAATGCTGTCGACCCAAAATGGCTTAAAAATTATAACGTTTCAACATTTTTATATATCTCATCTCATTATCTCTAGCTGCTTTATCCTATACAGGGTCGCAGGCAAGCTGGAGCCTATCCCAGCTGACTACGGGCGAAAGGCGGGGTTCACCCTGGACAAGTCGCCAGGTCATCACAGGGCTGACACATAGACACAGACAACCATTCACACTCACATTCACACCTACGGTCAATTTAGTCACCAGTTAACCTAACCTGCATGTCTTTGGACTGTGGGGGGGAAACCGGAGCACCCGGAGGAAACCCACACGGACACGGGGAGAACATGCAAACTCCGCACAGAAAGGCCCTCGCCGGCCACGGGGCTCGAACCCGGACCTTCTTGCTGTGAGGCGACAGCGCTAACCACTACACCACCATGCCGCCCTCATTATGTATGTGTGTATATGTATATATATATGTATGTATATATATATATATATATATATATATATATATATATATATATATATATATACAAAACTAATAAACAGTAATCAGGAATCCATAATAAATGAAACACCAGTCAATATTTGGTGAGAGATGACCCTTTGATTTAAAAAAATAGTAGTCTCAGGTACGAGTGCAGTTTTCTAAGGAAACGAGCTGTAGGTTTTACTGAGCATCTTGCGGAACCAGCTGCAGTTCTTCTGGACACTTTGACTGTCACACTCGCTTCTTAATTTGGCTCCAAAACCCAGTAGCCTTCATTTGTTCGTTTTTTTTTTTTTAATCTGAAAAGTGCCCTCATGTAATATGCTGCTCAGATACAAACTTTGTTTTGTTTTTTCTGTAACATTTTTGTGCTGGGAAAAGAACGTTTGGCACTCAATGTTTTTGTACTGACTCGATAATGTAGAAGTCATAAAAGAGAAATCTAAAAGTTTGTATTGGGGGAGGGGGGTGCCTAAGACTTTTGTACAGTACTGTATGTATGCACTGAAAGTAAGTATTTCATGAGCGATGACTGATGTGAATGATGCCGATAGTCAAAGTGAGAACTCGTTTCCTGTTGAAAACCTTTCATTCTTTAATGATATTTTTACTATTTATACCCCCACTCCGAGGGGGGTGGGTGTATACTGGTTTACCTCCGTCCGTCTGATACACCTTTTTTTTTCCTCTCTCCTCTCTTTTCTGAGCAACCACAAATCATAGCTGCTTGGCACCAAACTTCATCTTGGGGTTCTATACTGTGTATACCGTTTTCAGGTCTGTCGCACATCGACTTCCTGTTTACCGACTGAACACATTTATGAAACGCACAGCGTGGATTTTTACAAAATTTTCGTAACACTTTTCTCAGCAACTACAAATCACAACTGCTTGATATTTGGTACTGAGCTTCAGCTTGGGGTTCGATACTGCATATATCGTTTTCAGGTCTGTCGCACATTGACTTCCTGTTTACCGACTGAATGTATTTACGAAACTTCTAGCATGGATTTTGACGCTATTTCAAAATGACCGTTTACAAGGATGCTATTTGAAATCCCTGGGGAGAGACACTGCTCTCTACTTCCTTGTTTCAGGGTTAGTTAATTATTTGTTGAAGTCAACATTCATAATAAGTGTCCTATTCCTTCGATTGCTTGCGTTCTGTTATAAGCGAGAGTAGGGGGATACGTAAGTGAGCAGTAACTCACGGTTGATCTTGTTTCCATAAGCAGTGGAATTAAATGAAATGCAGTTTACTTTTGGAGCTATGCAGATTTTACTGGTAGGGTACTTCACTTCTGGGTGAGACGTGTACAAAAGCAAAACGCATTTCATGAAAGTCTGTGGTTTTCCGAATTATATATATTAGTAGTAGAAAATGTGGAGGGTTTTCCCAGGTTGTTGCACACATGTAATTAAATGTTTTAGTAGGTCTGTTTCTATTGTTCTCCAGAGTTGCTATATGGGAGCTTACCCCAAATACCAGCTACAAACACACCCCATCTTTTTTTTTTTTTTTTTTTTATAAAGTTTTAAAATGCAAGCTGCCATTTTTCCTTGAGCAGATCCTGACATGTGCAGTAGCAGGTTGACATGATTTGTGAATGTTGTCCTCAAAATGTTATTTTAAAAGCTTTTGCACGCTGCAGCTCTGACCAACAACATAAATCTCCACATGGAGTCAGCAGCGTTGAAAAGCACATTTGGATGCGTCTGCACAAACACCTGGAAGATCACTGCGCCCAGACGCGGTAATAAAGCGAGCAAGTTCTGTGCTGCGCTCCTGCTGCGATCTGAGAAGCAGTGAGCGGTGGAGACCAAACTGCAGATGTGAAAAGCATCAGGGTCGAGTTCTCTCCTTGAGACGACGGGGATCTGCTCAGACGGTTTATTATCTTAAAGGAGCTTAGTGTCTGTGCGCCGTAACATCAGGGCCATGTGACTTCTCCAGCTGTCTGAAACGATCGTATCGGTGATGAGTACCTTTTATGGCCTGTATATTGATTCTGCAGTAATATTTTGTGTGTGCTGCTAACTGACTCTCAAATCATTGAACTGATGAGTCCACCCTTCACATCCTGTGCTTGGATTCCCATTTCCTGTGTTCCAGCTGTGCGCCCATTAACGTCTACAGGGACAGGAAATGTGTTTATCTCCCCCCCCAATTTATTTATTTTTTAAAAATATATTAAACATTCTCAGACTTGGGTCTCATTTACTTCCTATGTGGGCCTGTGTGTGCTAACTTGGTCTGCAAAAATGCTTTCAAATGCCAAACCATGGAAACCCCTGCGTTCCTGGTTTGCATTTAAGCCGTGTTTTTTGCCCTGGTTTCAGACTGTGCATTAAGGCTGTGGCCGTATGTGCTCTGACCGCACCACACTTTTTTTTTTTTTTTTTTTTTTTTTTTTGTGAGCAGGATAGGAGGAAGCCTTTCTTGCCCTTTACCACCCACTTTAGTATCCATCTGAGACTGGATCAGGCAGTTCCCAACTGCCCCATGAGTCAGAGGAACGTGTGAGCGAATTCACAATGTGATATTCCAATTAAAGAGCATCTTTAAAACCTTGGAAACCTTTTTTTTTTTTTAAATGGTTGCCTACAAAAAGAACAGAGAAGCTTACGAAGCACAGTCTATGCCCAAACACATGTTTGTGCTTTTCTTGCTTTCTGATGTATTATGTGCAAATTGGAGTGTTACCTTATAAACTTGGATGGCTGGAGTGTGATGTGGTGTAAACACATGTGAAAGTGCTAGAAGCTGCAGTCGAGTTCAAAATGCAGTAGACTGATGGAATATCGGCACCAAACTGATTACGTGTGTGTGAGAAACCGTGCTATACCATATGTGGTGATTTCCTGATGTATTAAATCTATAGAAGACTCTGATTAAAGGAAAGATGCATTCATATCGACAGCTTAGCAGTTTATGATCCTCATTCATTCAGATGTGTTTTTTTTTTTAATATATATTATTATTTTTTAATTTTTATTTATTTACTACAATCGACTGAACTAATATCCATCTTGAGCGCTGGCCACAATGATTTGCAGAAGAGTTCCTACACATTTTCTTTTCTGTGTTTTTAGGCTGTAAGTCTGACATGGTGTTGGTGTTGGACCCGCTCCAGGAGAAGGTGTCTTGCCCTCTGACTGCCCGCTCTGAGCTTGACTCTCCTTCCTCTGATGTCTTTCCTCGGTATCGGACCCACTCCAATTCCAGCGCCTCAGCGCGCACTCACGGTTCCTACAACTGCTCCAGAGTGTGCGCTTCTACTACTTCGGATCAAGTGGACGAGACCCCCAGTGGATCCTCACTAAGCACTGATCCAGAGGTTGATGCTCATGAGAAGATTGAGCAGTGTGCTACAAACACCACCACCGAAGACACACTCGATGGGGCTGTGCACTCCATACAGAGACGACGTGCCATCAGAAAGCCGTCCGAAGACGTCACATTGAAGCAGAAGGTAACACATGGTGGTTCATGAGACTCAGTAAATTTACAAGTCATGCCATGGTGGTTCCACTAGGGGGTGTTATTCAGCTGCATGGGGTTTTCGTCTGCATTTGCAGTGCTCTCATCTGCCGCACATGGACGCTGTGTCCTGGTTTTCATAACAGCCTTGTTTAGGCAACTACCATAAACTTTATTGGAATGAGACACAGCGTTATAGGTGGTCAGTTACCATGCTATGTAAACACATTAGCCTCCAGTTTTCCTTTCTCCAACCTCCCCACTGTTAAATGCCTCCTACAGCAGTGGATAGAAAAGTCAATGTCAAGGATACCAGAGGAAAATACCATGCATCCAAAGCAGAGCTTAATCAAGGCTATATGTGGAGTTTTCATAGATGCTTAATGCTTTTAAAGGTGCAATTGGTTCTATCAGTTTAAAGATAAATTACACAACCACAGGAATGACTTGTTGACTCCTTGACCCCACTTCTGATCCATTCCCTTGTACCTGTAATAAAACTCACATCAGTGTCTGTAGAGGCTGGTGGACTTCATCCGCGTTAACTCGCCTCGTTCTTCAGGATCAGGACGCTTTTAGGCAGTCAAGATGAAGGAGGTATTGAAGGGCCCGATGGGGAGAGTCTGTACCATTTATTAAAATCCAACCATGATGTCCTGCATGGGTTTTTTTTAAATGCTTTTGCTCAGGTATATGATCTAATAAAACCCCAGTTCCCAAAAATGTGGAACACTGTATAAAACATAAATAAAAACAGAATGTGAAGATTTGCAAATCATGGAAACCCTATATTTTGTTGAAAATGATACATCATGTCAAATGCTGAAACTGATTGTTTTTTGAAAAAAATATGCAAATTTTGAATTGGATGTCAGGAACACGTTTCAGAAAAGTTGGGACGGGGCAACAAAAGACTGAAAATGGTGAGTAATGCTAAAAGGGGAAAAAAGCCTAATTTGGTTAATTGGCAACAGGTCAGTAACATGATTTGGGTCTAAAAAGAGCATCCCAGAAAGACGGAGTGTCTCAGAAGTAAAGATGAGGATGGGTTCGCCGCTCTGTGAAAGACTGCGTGAGCAAACAGTGCAACAATTTTTAAGAATAATGTTTCCTCAATGTAAAATTGCAAAGAATTTCAGGATCACATCATTTCTGGTACATAATCTCATTAAAAGATTCAGAGAATCTGGAGAAATCTCTGTATGCAAGAGACAAGGCTGAAAACTGACATTGGATGCCTGTGATCTTCAGGCCCTCAGGTGGCACTGCATTAAAAGCAGACACGTGTCTGTAGTGGAAATCACTGTATGAGCTTAGGAACGTTTCAGAAAGCCATCGTCTGTGAAAACAGTTCATTACTGCATCTACAAATGCAAGTTAAAACCAGATATAAACAATATCCAGGATCGCTGGGCCTGAGTTGTTTTATGGACTGAGGTGAAGTGGAAGATTGTCCCGCGGTCTGACGGATCAAAAGTAGAAATTCTTTTTAGAACTCATGGACACCACGTCTTCCAGGCTAAAGAGGAGAGGGACCATCTGGCTCATCAGTGCACAGTTCAAAAGCCAGCATCTGTGATGGTATGAGGGTGCATTAGTGCACATGACATGGGTAGCTTGTACATCTGGGAAGGCATCATTTAATGTGGAATGATGGACACGTTTTAGAGCAATATGCTGCCATCTAGACAAAATCTTTTTCAGGGAAGGCCTTCTTTATTTCAGCAAGACAGCGCCAAACCGCTTTCTGCACATATGAAAACTGCATGGCTTCGTAGTAAACCTGCCCTTGTCCCAACTTTTCCGAAATGTGTTGCTGCTGATGATAAATTCAAAATTAGCATTTATTCCCCCCCCCCCAAAAAAAAATCTCGGTTTCAACATTTGGTTTGTTGTCTTTGTACCATTTTTCAACGAAATATAGGGTTTCCATGATTTTGCAAATTATTGCATTCTGTTTTTATTTACAATTTACACAGCATCCCAACGTTTTTCCAATTGGGGTTGTAAATCTGCATCGATCGTCTAGATTGTGTTCTCCAGGTATTTCCAGATTAAATATCGTTGTAAAAGCAATAAAACAAATAACCACCTCAGGTTTCTACACATCTTCATACATTGCATTTGATTTGATATTTGTTTCTGTGTTTAACATTTTATCATACTGAGTGCTGTTTTTCTCTCTAGGACACATCCAGCACGAATAAGCCACTGTTTCCTGTTCGAAATGATGCAGGTAATTTTGAATATTTATACAGAAAATCACTGGAGGCAAACTTTAAATGGTTAACATTTTGCAAACTGGACACTTCTGCTAAAGTGTTTTTTAAAAATTTAATATTGACACTTTTTTTTTTTTTTTAGTTATTTTGGTTTCTATGCTGCTGATAATGGAATGTAAGTGTACCTAGTTTACACTAGTCTCATAGTTTTATGATTTAAGGAGGAGGACAGAAGGGGGGGGAGAAAAAACAAAAAAAACCAAGGTGTTCCCTTCCCCGTCTTTACAGTATCAAGACGCCTTGCCCTCCCCCGCTGTCTGATGGCTGCATCCCAAATCTCTGACTTGTGTTCATGACCGAATAGGGCAATCACAGCATGCATGTGCTGAGCGACCCAGTTCATTACAAGTTGTTTGTTTTTGGGTTTTTCCTCTTTTTTTTTTTTTTAACCGCCTTTTATTTCCTAATGACTTTAGAGACAGATTCTAGATCACCTTCAATAGGAAGGTTAAAAGGATTTGGGACACACCCAGAGACCTGGCCATCCTTCATCATCTTTTGCATATCCTTTGTTTGTTTGCTCGGTCTGCTCAACATCTGTCGTTGTATTTAAAAAAAAAAATCAAACAAACCTTGCTTTTCTGCTCCATGTTTGACCTCCATGTTTATTTATTTTTTTAATCATTTTTTTTTCTTTCTGCTCTTTGATTACTGTGTGGTGACTGTGACAGAAAAGAATGCCCTTTGTATTACCCTTCCCACACTTTTTTTTTTTTTTTTTTTAAACCCCACCCCTTTTCAGCATTCACAAACACAACGCTGTCCTATCCGTCGTTCAGCCGAGCGGGTTCAGTCCGTGACCGGGTGCGCAAGTTTACAGAACCTGCAGCAGTTTCCACTGAGAAAAGGAGCGAGCCGAGAAGCCTCCACAGAGCAATCGACTCTGCGAACACAGTTGGTGTGTCACTGCCTGCTCCAGATCACTCTCAGGACATCACTCCATCCTTTCCTTCTTTCTCCCCGTGCACCTCTTCAGACGGAGGGGTAAACCCCGACCAATCACAGTGCGCAGTGGGCGGTCCGCAGAGTACTACTGAAAATGTCAGGCGTGCTTCTTGTAGCTCAGAAGAGACTGAGACTCCCAGAGGAACAGCATCTTCAGACACACAGGAAGTCCAGGGAGATCTTCAGTCCAACATGAAGGCCTTCCTGACTATCGAGATCAAAGATGGAAGAACCTCAGCTACTCAGGCGTCATCATCGGCGTCCGGAGCGATGCCACGTATCCTCGCTGGCTCTGCTGCACAGAGAGCAGGTAAGATTATCATGTTAGAGTGCAGGCTTTCTACATTATGCTTGGAGCCTCGAACCTCACAACCTTGAATAGAAGATTCTTTAAAGCCACAGTCCACATCCTCGTCCATTCCTGATCGCTGTGTGCTGCTAGAAAAAAAGTTTCTCTGTCAGTTTATTTATTCAACTTGTAAAACTAGTTCCTGGTGATGAGCAGAATACATGCTTGCTTGGTTGATGTGTGTGGTGCAGCAGGCGGTGAGCAGCCAACACTAGTTTATATATCAAATATGTGAAGCAATTGAAGCCCTCTTTCTCAAAAGCCTGCTATCTAACGATCTCGCATCGTGTGATTTTTAAATAAACGAGTAGCCAGGACATGTACTCTGTCTGTCCCAGGCGTCCACACAAGCTGCTATTATATTCTTTGCTCTTGCTTTATAGTACATTTTTGCATTATAATTAAAGGGGAACTGAAGTCATTTTTAAACTTGCTTTATTTCTTAATTAACGTGTTATTCAATTACGTTTTAGTAACCTTTATATCGTGACTCGTATTGGCAACTAATCGCAATTAAGTATTATACTTATCGTCCTATTCGGTTTTTAGCCATGTTGAATTTAGTTCGTTTGGTCCACGGCGGGCGTCACTTATCTGCGTGATCTTCGTGAGACTTTGAAACGTGAAGTGTCAGCCAGGTGTCAGTGCCACCTTTTTGAAAACTCTTTTCCAAACGAAGTATTGCACAAAAGAGGTTAAATGACTATTACTGCCTATTTTTTTTTCAAACTTTCCTGATTGCTATCAAAACAAACAAAACTTCCGTCTTGATTACGTAAGCATTCGAAAGAGGGCGCGCGTGTCTTTTGACAACGTTGGCAGATGTTGGTCACCTTTGATTTCCACTGTGCTTTGACGTATGGACTGATATATATATATATATATATATATATATATATATATATATATATATATATATATATATATATATATATATATATATAAAACAGCATATTTCAGACACTCATAACTTGCTATAGCAGTGACAAAATGGCTATCAAAAACGCATTCCTATATCTAATAAAATGAAAGAAATAGAATTTTGATGATAAATTGCCTTGAGGTCTCCTTTAATATTCAGCGCAGGAATGATGTGCTCATACCAAAACCTATCCTTAGAAACGAGAATCATTTTAATCCTGGAAGTGACAGACGCTCTTAATTTTGAATATATGTTGTGTGTTTTTTTTTTTTTTTCTTTTTCTCTCCTCCCAGTATGCATGTCATTCCAGATAACGCAGATTTTGAAATCTGATCATCTCATTCTCCTGTCATGACCTGGAGTGGACGCAGTCCAAAGGAAGGCTCGTTGTTTCATTCCTAAAACCTCAGTAATTAGAGTAGAACAGTTGCAGTCAACTGAATGGATATCCTTTTTTATTTTACGTCTAACGAAAATATGTAGCGTAATGGCTTTAACAGTGTGTCCTAGAGACGAGTGGATCAGTTGAATGGAATGCAGCACTGAGGTGCATTAGCTTGCAAAACCATGCATTATGGTATTTTTGGCACCCATTTTGGAAATCATGGCCCAAGTCATATGAACCTTTCTATACAGTTGAATAATGGTAGAAAACCCATTTGTTAAAATGACACATTTTTCACAGTACAGTAATTGCTATCCCCCCCGCTACTTGGCTGCTTAAAGCATTTCTGCCTCGTTCACTTGGGAACGGTGTAGACGGATCCGTCTCTCACTGCAGATTAGGAACATTTCTGTATTTACCATTTAAAGATTAAACATTGAGAGCGAATGATGTCCTCTGTGTTAACAGTCGTGGGGGAAACGCTGCAGTAAAAGCTTTACAGTCTGCTAATTAAAGCTTACAGCGTACCAGCTGTGAGAAGGCCAACCAGATAAGCTCCGGTCTCTGTAATCACAAGAAAGTGAGCACTCGGCGCGCGTGCACTCTTCCTGTCTTTCTCTCAGGGTGTGTTTTTGTGTGTCGCAGTGCCACAGCTCCATCTTCCTTTTTTGGAAGCACTTTGCTCATCCTCGCATCAGAAGCAGTCCAGGCATATTTGAAAGCCTCCATGTTTCCATTCTGTCATTTATATCACACTTTTTTTAACCTCGAAGTATTAACCAGCAGGAGGAAAAAGCTCCTCTGGAGATGGAAAATGGATCAAGGCTAAATTGTTGTCCTTTCAGTACCATTGTAAGTATCTGTAGTGTTACGGATATTCAATCCCGTTTTAGCATTTATTATTATTTTTTTTTTATTAAATCCATTTCAGGAATGGGTTTCATGCAGAAGTCCGGCTGCTCCTGAATAATCATGGAAAGCTCTCGTACTGGCTTTCGTGGTGGGAATTTATTTAAGCGATAACAGCTTCACCACGTGCATTAGTGCTGATAAATGACTCTGTGATTACTTTGAATATTCTGAAGTTAGTTCTTATTCTTACTTGGGCCTTAATTGCTTCATGAACATTCTGATTTTTGGGAGAGGACTGTTCTTATTCAACGTTTGAGTGGGAGAAACCACCAGGACTTTGTATCACCTTATATAGAGGGGGAAAATCTACCCTGAATAGGCATTCACCCAACTCATGATTCAATTTTCCCACAATATTAATTAATAATTACATTAAATGAAGAAAATTGCCAGAAAAATGCAAAACTTCTTTTCCTGTTCAACTTAAATATTCATTTTATTAAAAATTTAATAACACAGGCCTTTTTCTAAATAAACTTTTACATTTCTGCTACCTCCATTTGCTTCTCTTTTCTTTAGCTTTAATAAATCTATTTGTCCAATCCCACAGCAGCTTTTTCCCCTTTTGAGATCAGTTTTTTGAAGCATTAGAGCTGTTACTTCTGCCTACGATGAAGTCACATGTATTTTACGTTATTGTGCGCTCTGCTATCTAAACACAATTACAGCTCGGAAAAACTAGAAGAATCTGCAAAAGGGCCCCCCCCCCCCCCCCCCCCCAAATCAATTCAAATAATCAATTTGAATCATGCATCATTGCACAAGGTATCGTTACATGTCAAGCCCTAAATTACTTCATCTTTAGGATTGATGTGATCTTTTAATGGCATCCAATACTTGTTTTACAGTGAAATTGAGTTATTAGGCTTAAGCATTTGCTTCATATCTCAAGAGAGCGATGTAGCAGCGCTTTAGTCTTTTAGTCTGTCCAGCTCTTTCAACTCCTGATCTGCTGTAATGGATCGACTTAAAAAGCTTCAACTTTCATTAATACTGCAGTCAATGGCATTGCGCTCGTTCTCGTAGATCGCGAACTAGCTGAGCCTAGTCTTTGCCGTAATTTGACACACAGCTGCATTGGGTTCTACGACTTTGTGTTTACTGCCCCTGTGATTTTCTGCATTGGATTTCACATTAATATGAATTTGCCTGTCTCTGGAAAAGGTGAGAAAAGAAACTTCTGATCTTTTTAGAAGCTAACCGTGAAATCTGGTGCATTTGTTTTGTGAATGCTGGATATCTTGATTATCCTCGATATTGTTTTGTTCGCAGTTATGTGACTTGATCTCTTGAGATTAGAGCTCTGAGTGGTGTCAGTGTAATGGATTATATAACTGAAGCATGGCTAACTTTTCCTTATTCCAAGTGAGCTCAAGTCATCCATATGTCTTAATGTACACAGATGTGCTTTAAGTTAAACGTTTACCATATTATCCAAACAGAAGGCTTTTGTGCTCTGACTTCTGCAGCAGATGCGATGCAGGTTATCAAATTTAGCCTAGTTATGATGGATTACTGTTTATACGGTAGGCGCCTTGTTGCTATAGTTAGAACAAGGTTATGGAAAGGTTCACTACTGATAATTTGTCACCAACAGCTGTGATAGCAGAAAATTATTATTGTAGCAGTGAGTGGGCGAGCAAAATAAAAACAATAATACTGTAATTACAACCAGACAAAGGTGGCAACAGCACAATGCCGAAGATTGTGCAGATACAGATCAAGAACTTTGGGTTAGTGTTTACATCAAACGTCAGAATGAGGAAATGATGAGATACGAGTGACTGTCTGTGGCGTGCTGTTGATGCCAGATGGCTGGCTTGAGTATTTCAGGAACTGCCGGGATTTTCACACATTAACAGTACAGTGCAAAATGCAAAAAATAATTGAGAGCAGAAGCACCTTGTCGAGAGAATTCTGAGGAAAATGGTCAACTGTTTCCAGCTGACAGATTACAGTAACTCAATCACTCTTCACAACCGTGGTGAGCAGAAAAGCATCTCTTGTAACACCAGTGGTGTTCTTAGAACCTTGAGGCAGATGATGACTCCACCACATCAGGTTCAAGCCCAACTGGTACCAAAAACCATGCCCCAAAGTCCTTGTGGTCACATTCTGAATGTTTGATGTAAATATTAAATGAAGCTCTTGACCTGTATCTGCATATAATCATACCATTCACTGCTGCCACGTGATTGTCTGGTTGGATGACTGAACAGTTCCTAATAAAGTGGCTTAAATTTTCTTTTTCTTTTGTTCCTTCAGAGCTAACACTTGGTCTGAGAGCAACACCATTCAAGCTGACCAGCTCCAGCATCTCAACAGGATCCTCCCACAAGGTACCGCTGCATATACACTATTCGATTTCTGTAAAAGAACCGTCTCGGTCAGCATGGTCTTCCAAAAACAGGCCTCGCTTTCCCTCGACTGTGACAGTGGCTCCTGTTTCAATCCATAGCTGCCAGTGTCTTGCTGATTTTATTTACGTTTGACTTGCGATCTCGGTCTTTGCATTTACTCCTAGTCGTTTGCAAGTTCTTACACACCATCCCTCTCACTCGCTGCCTTTCTCATGCTCCTTTTCTCCTTTATTTAGCCCTGTAGGCTAGCGCTGTAATCTCGTTTAAGGATAAGCGATAATTATCAGGTTAAGTGCTGCTCTGGACAAACGGAGGATTAATGTTGGAAAATGTGCGAGAAGGAAAGTGTTTACTGCCAGGACAATGACGTGAATGTTTACACTCTTGAAATCAAGACCCAGGTTAAAAAAAAAAAAAAAGAACAGTAGAATTATTGCTGTTGTAAATACAGTCTTAAAAAAAAAAAGCTTGGCTTGAGGATTGATATGATCGCTGTTTTGTACTGTTATGACCAGCGAGTATAATAATTGAAGTGTCCGTGACTTGTGTCATATCTACACACAAAAGCAGGGGAAACTGATCCTTGGTGTGTTTGGGTGGTCTTGGGGATGATGCACTTTCCTTTCTTGTCTTATGTTTTTGAAACTGCATTGATCTAGATAAGGGAGCAGTGTGGTCCTTTAAAATGGTATCATATTGAGCCAGCTGAAATGAGACTCGAACCATAAAATGAAATGGCCAGACAAGTCAAAGCAAATGGCATTTTGTATAAACATGCAGAGATTAGGA
Source organism: Neoarius graeffei (assembly GCF_027579695.1). NCBI lineage: Eukaryota > Metazoa > Chordata > Actinopteri > Siluriformes > Ariidae > Neoarius > Neoarius graeffei. The sequence continues at coordinate 16,164,041 of NC_083592.1, read as the reverse complement.
TCTCGAGATTTTTAGTAGATGGCCAGAGTAGTGTGTTAAACTGACTGGACAGTTTGAATAAGGTTTGTTGTTCAAGTTTAAAAAGAAAAAAAGTCTGGATTAGGAATATAGGAAAGTCCAAAGAAGCAATTCTGTTCATAGAAGATCTCCTCCTGCACCATCCCACCTTCTGGAAACTGCTTCTGTCTTAATCAGGCTTCCCTGCAAGATACGGTGCCTTTAAAGTTTAAGAGCAGACCTTTCCATATTAAGTTAGATTTTGCTGTTATTAGCTGTTGCAATTGTACGTTAGAGATGGGGAAACTCTTTCTCTGACTCACCGTAGTCATATTTACTACATAAACATTTCTAGTGATTTACTCATAACTATCAGCACTGAACATGGTTGATTTTGGTATTTGCTGAAACATATGGCCCTTTTCCACTACCCTTTTTCAGCTCACTTCAGCTCGCTTCAGCTCACTTCAGCCCGACACGGCTCGCGTTTCGACTACCCAAAAACAGCACGACTCAGCTCGCTTCAGCCCTGCTTAGCCCCTAAAACTCGCTTGGTTTTGGAGTGGGGCTGAAGCGAGCCAAAGCGAGCCGAGTGAGGCTGGGGGCGTGAGCAGAAACTCCCCTGTGCACTGATTGGTGAGGAGGAGTGTCCTCACATGCCCACACACGCCCCGCGAGCACGCTGGGATCTGTAAACATCGCAAACCCGGAAGAAGAATTACGAGGATTTCTGAAGCCTCGCCTCATCTATACGCTCTTGCCAGCATCTGTTTGCGTTGTCGGTGACAACAAGCCACAGAACCAAGACCAGCAACACTAACGACTCCATGTCCTCCATGTTTATTGTTTACTATTCTGGTCGTGAGACTACCGCTTAAAAGCTCACTGATGTCACTGTTTGCGCTGCTTAACGACGACATCACCTGACGTCCACCCACTTTCGCTAACTCCACCCAATGTGTCCACCCACTTCCAGCCAGCACGGTTCAGCGCGGTTGTAGTCGAAATGCAACTCTAACAGCCCCGCTCAGCTCGACTCAGCCCAACTCAGCACGGCACGGCTCAGCCGCGTTTGTAGTGGAAAAGCGGCAATATTAAGTGATATTTTTCTTCTGACTTTTTATCCCCTGCTGGCCAAAAAGGCCTGAAGGGGGATTATGCCGTGGCAATGTCCATCTGTTCTGGGAAGGGTACTCACCTTCTGAAATCAACTCCTCTCACAATTTTTGGAGGAATTTCACAAAACTTGGCAGGATTCTTTGTTACATGTCAGTAATGCGCATATTGTAATTTCATTAAATTCGGTCACATTTTTACCAGAGTTACAGCCCTTGATGAACAAAATTATACTTTTGACAGTTTCATGGGAGTGTTCGTCCCCCCCCGACATCAACTCAATTTTTGGATGAATTTCACCAAACTTGGCAGAAGGCATTATGTTGGTAAGTATGCATTTTGTTCAATGCGGTCACATTTTACCAGAGTTCCAGCCCTTGATTAACAACCTTGTACTTTCGCAATTTCATGAAGGTGTGCTTGCCTTCTGACATCAACTCCTCTCACAATTTTTGTATGAATTTCTTGAAGTTTGGCAAAAGTTCTTGTTAATGACCGTAATACGCATATTGCGGTTTAATTTTGTTTGTGAAAATTTTACGAGTTTTAACCCTTGATTAAACAACTTTGACTATTTCATGAGGGTGTACGTACTTCTGAAATCAGCTCCTCTCACAATTTGTGGAGGAATTTCTCCAAACTTGGCAAAAGGCTTTGTGTTATGACCGTTATACACATATTGAAATTTTATTTAATTTGGGCAAATATTACCAGAGTTATGCCCTTGATTATTAGCAAACTTGTACTTTGGCAATTTCATCAAGGTGTCCTTGCTTTCTGAAATGAACTTCCCTCTCAATTTTTATCTCCTGCTGGCCGAAAGGCCCGAAGGGGGATTGTTGTAGCGATATCCATCCCAGGAAGGGTACTCTCCTTCTGAAATCAGCTCCTCGCAGTTTTTGAAGGAATTTCATGAAACTTGATAGGATTCTTTGTCAGTAATATGCAAATTGCAATTTTGTTCAATTCAGTCGCCTTTTACGAGTTATGGCATAGTTGCCAGTGGGGGATATTGTGCTCTCTGAGCACTCTTGTCTGATCTTTTGAGTAGTCTATCTAACCAGGCGTCTCGCTAATCCTCAATGGTCTAGTACATTTCAGTAATAAATGAAGCTAAATTTCACTGCTAGAGAGCATTAGACTGCCACTGCAAACAACCAGCTGCCAAACCGTTTTCTATAACCTGGTGTTGCAGTTCTCATTTCCTCACCACTAACTACTTCAAAGATGGGACGCCATGGCATGATTTTTCTTCAAACCAGTCACTCAAGCTTGTGCCAAAAGGCTCATTGTGTCAGTGTTAAAGCTAGTGGTGTCCTGAAGTGCTGCTAGACAGTCAGACTGCAGCCTGCAGGACTATGAAACAAGTGCAGCTCGCACGCTGCAGGTTAAGCTTTCAGCAGCAGTTGATAATAGGCGTTGTGTTAGTCATAGTTCAGGTTAGGGGTGTGTGTTGTGTATGAAGTACTGGTTTTTAGTAAATGATTTACACTGAAAACATTCTCCACCTGCCTTGTAGCTAATTTTGTCAGCTCATTTCCTGGCTCCTCTTCCTTTATGCAACCTTTCTGCATGGTTGAAGCCTTTTTTGAATCATGGCTGATATTATTAGATGTAGTGCTGTCAGCACCTGGAATGATCAGAGGCATTGTTGCAGCACAGACTGCTGTCTGATCAATGATCCTGCCCTGTATAAATTTGCTTGCATTATGTGGTTACTGCCCACCTTGTCTTTTGAAAATTCGTGGCGTTCTTAATTAGGCATGTAATGATGCATTGTGCGATAATAAATTGTGATACAAATGTATAACTATTTGAATCGATGTAATACAATTAATTGTTGTTGTCCATCTACACCCCCCCCCCCCCCCCACACACACACACACACACACACACTTGTAATTGCTTTTAGACAGCAGAGGGGGCAATAATGTAAAATACCTGGGATACATGTGACTTCACCCTAGGCAGAAGTAACACAGCTCTTCTGCTGCAAGAAAACAAAAACATTGATCTAAAATGGGAGAGAGAGCTGCTGTTGTGTGATTTGACTACAAATATATTTAACAAGAAATCGGAGTTCTATTTTACAGACTGCTGAAGGCTAAAGAAAAGACGCGAATTGAGGTAGTAGAAATGCTCATAAGTTTATTAAAGGGCCTATTTGTTATTAACTTCCTCTCAAACACTGACTCAGGTTTGCAGTTCTTGAGCTGATGTCTTATTTTCTGCTACACTGGTGGTAAAATGTTGGCAGAGGCGCCAGTCCTCGGATGATTCATTACTATTCCAAGTGCTCGGATTTAGGAGACGATGGTTTGGTCAAGTCCCAGAGCCTTAAATACAGTGGTTTAAATGGAGAATTATTTGTTATTGTAGTGTGCAACACTATATTCAGATAGCTCAGTGTATCCTCTTGGGTGCTATTTTATGTATTTAAAAATGTTTTCATGAGTACTGAAGTGCCAACTTGGCTTGGTTATGACCAGGAATGTTGTCTATTCTGGAATATAGTATGTGACACTTTTTATTTATATATGTGAGACACACACACACACACACATATACACACACACACACATATATATATATATATATATATATATATATATATATATATATATATATATATATATATAAAAATATGAATAACACTTTTTTTTTTTTTTTTTTTTAAATAAGCACAAAGTTTGCCAGGGAGACAGAGTATCATCATCTATCACTAAAAGACATTGGAGTCTATTGAAATGTAGACTTTCCACTGAAAGGGAGAGAGCTGGCAGGTTCATATAACAAGTTAATGTGTTTTCCTTTTACCCAAAATATTCTGGGACCTCATCAGAGATGATCCTGTGCTCTTCGTACACCACTGAGAAAAATTCGCTTCTCTTTCAGAATTATATAGAATGCAAGAGAAAATTCTGGAAATGTATGGGGTTAAAGGCCAACTGCATGCTAATAGTATGAGTGCAGTTAGAACCCCCAGTGGGCTGACTGAGTGGTTCTCAGTAAAATCAGGGGTTAGGCAAGGTTGTACCCTGTCCCCATTATGGTTTATAGTGTACATGGATGCAATCACCAAACAAGCAAACCCCAACCTGAAGAGCTTAAATGAGCTCCTCTTTGCTGAAGATCAAAGTTTAGTAAATGAGTGTCCACAAGAGCTACAGACACGTATGACAAATTTTAAATGATGCATGTGAAGACCATGATGTGAAAATTTCAACTGACAAATTGGAGGTCTTGTCTATAAGCAGGTCACGATCACCTTTGCTTATAACAGTCAATGGCACGCCCCTGAAACAAGTCCATCCACCCATCCATTATATGTAGCTGCTTATTCTATACAGGCAGCTTTGTAGGCAAGCTGGAGCCTATCCCAGCTGACTATGGGCGAGAGGTGGGGTACACCCTGGGCAAGTTGCCAGGTCATCGCAGGGTTAACACATGGAGACAAACAACCATTCACACCTACGGTCAATTTAGAGGCACCAATTAGCCTAACCTGCAGGTCTTTGGACTGTGGGGGAAACCTGAGCACCCGGAGGAAACCCACGCAGACACGGGGAGAACGTGCAAACTCCACACAGAAAGGCCCTCATTTAGCCACTGGGCTCGAACCCAGGACCTTCTTGCTGTGAGGCGACAGCGCTAACCACTACACCACCATGCCATCCCCTGAAACAAGTCCTGGAATCTAAATATCTAGGCAGCATATTTACTGAAAATGGAAACATGGACAGGGAGATTGAAGTACGAACACACAAAGCCAACAATGTTAGTTACCAACTGGCACCCCTGTTGAAACACCCTCCTGTTCCCATGAACATCAAGGCACAACTTATCAATACCATATTTGTGCCAACCCTGACATACCAGTGTTAAACATGGATTCTGACCAAAACCTTGGACAGAAGAATGACAACCTGTGAAATGCGATGTCTAAGAAAAGCAGCCAACGTGACCAGGCGTGATCAGAATAAGGAACGAAGAAATAAGAATAGTGGGCACAAGATCGGTCCATGATCACATTCAACAACGTATCAAATGCGAGGTCTGAGGGTTTCCCCTCACACCGTCAATCCAGTGTCTGCGAGGCCATCTCAATAGGATGTCAATCCATCATCCTGCTTCTAGAGCCTACAACAAAAGGAGCTCAGAGACCTGAGCTTGAGGGTGGCCTCGCAGACACTGGATTGACGGTGTGAGGGGAAACCCTCAGAACGTACGGCCTGTCTGCTACAGAAGCTGCCCACCAAGCCCTTGACTGGTGTCTCCAACTCCCTGCAACACCTCAGAGTACAAGCAGAAGATAAAAGATGCAACAAGAGAAAAGCGATGATGCTGGGAGTGTAAATGGCCGTGGTGTCTGGTTGAGAAGGATGTTACTTGCTGCTCAGTTGGTCAGAGCAGGTGTGTGTGTGGGGGGGTGTCCTTCCTGGATGCAGAGGAGCTCAAATTCTGTATTTATATCAGGAGATTGATTGTAATTTGTAGCGGTTATTGCTTTCAAGTAGAATGGGCTTCCACTTTAACATTTGCACACATTGCGTGTTCGTGAAAAAGAATTTGCTGTTTGCCCATTGGCCAACAGCTGCCTGTTGTCTGCTGGTAGAGGTGTGAAGGACAAGAGCTCTAAATAGACAGCAATAGAGGCTGAAGGGTGTTTATACACTTGAATAGTGGGATAACTGGTGATAAATAGACATGGCTGTGGCACCTGAGCTAGAGGGGGGTGTCCATGGTGACTGCATTCCAGGCCTGGATATTGGCTCTTCTGTTCTGACCAGCTGAAGAGAAGATGGGTGTGTCTGTGTGGGTGGGGGGTGGGGTGTATAAAGGGTTGGTATTGTCCCAGCAAACTCAGTAGCCTGTAACTTGTTTGAGTGAAAGGATTCATATTTTATTTGCTTTGATATTTCAATTAATTGTTTCTGCAATTGGAAGAATCCTTCAGAAATCCAGATTCTCAAAAATCTTCAAACCTCACCATGCCTGGTGTGGACTTGGACCTCATGGCAACCTCAGAAGACCAGATAGCACCCCTCACCAGCCTGGATGGCGAGTGTGCAGAGTCTGGACTAGAGGCAGTGATTGGAGATCTTCTTGCCGATTCCCTATTTGATGATCCTCCAGACAAGGAGGGAAGAAGTGCAGATGAGGAAGTGGGCAGGCTAGAACTTGCTCTCCAATGTGCTGTCCAAGAGATCCACTATGATCTAAAGGCATTCAGCGAGCACATCAATGCGCGTCTTGAAGAAGCCGCATCTGTGGTTGCCCCAGCTATTGAAGCCATTGCTACCTTGCAAGAGGAGAATATAAGACTACAGCTCCAGCAGGAGACACTCGCCAGGCAGGTTGAGGCATTGTGCCATGCTCTCGGACTTCCAGCACCTCACCTTCAACAAGATCATGATCCTGAATCAGCAAACAAGGTGCATTCTGATGGCAGTCCTGAGCCCAGCCTGCGTTCTCCTACCTTTGCTCTCCAACGCTCTTCCTCTACATGTTCACAGACTGGCTGCTTCTCCCAGAGCAACAGCACGGTATACTTTAGGATCCCCCCCCCCCCCCAAAAAAAAAAAGATATATATGGGGTATTTTGACCCCACATTTTCATAGGATTTTTGGCTTCTTGATTTTGTTTCTACAAAGCCAACACTAAGGCTCATTATCTCCCCCACCCCCCAAAATTAAGTAACAATGCAGTCTAGTGCACTTATGTGGTTTTTAAGGGACTGCATTTACACTAGCCACATAGTCCAAAAAAAGATCCCTAGATAAGCGCAGCTGTCAGTGAGGGTTCACCTCTGTGCCCTCTTTTCATGCAAACTCCTTTTGCTGTCCAAGTTTCTTACCACTAGAGTCTGTATCTTCATCCTGCAGTGTTTAGTCCTGTCTAGTCCTTTAATCAGAACTGTGGCCAGCATGTCTAATTCGGCACCAAAAGCATTTTTGCCCAGCCTGAGTATTCAAGCAGTTATTGTAGTTTTGCATTATTGACCAGTACCAGTATGTTTTCTAGCCCCAGGACTTGGTGCAGTACGTGTGTGCCAAGCTTCGACTTGCATGTATTTGACATGTCAGGATCAGCTTTACAATATTTGAAGAGACCCAGAGGAAGTCTCTTCTTATTATATGCTGCTTTGATTATTATAAAAACCTACCGTTTATAGGAGAAGAATAGAGCAGACTTCTCACGTACAAGTTCATAGTGAACTTAAGTGCCTTTTTAAATAGCCAACTCTTGCATCATACGTCCAGGAGTCTCCCACATACACACCTTCATTCTGTTAAAAGCTTGTTTTGTCTTTGCCAAGATTTTTGTGTATAAGATTTTTCTACAGTAAGACTTGGGCTATTTTTAGTTTGTCGTTTGGACCTTCATCATGTCATCGTGTCATTGTTGGATGCCTGTCCACTGAGACTGGAATAAATTTGCAGTGTTGTAGCAGAGACCCCCCACCCCCCCAAAAAAGCCAGTACATCCCGTGGCTGGTGACTTTTCGCAGCAGCCTGTAAAAAGACAGCCATTGGCATGAATATTCTATAGCACACAAGGCTTATGGAAAGAAAATCTCTGTTTATAGCTGGTCCTTGTCTCGTCTTCCTGTTCTCTTGTCATCACTGAAGACACTCACCATATCCCAGTCTCTTTCAGTTCATCTCTCTCTCACACACACACACACACACACACACACACACACACACACACACACACACACACGTCCTCTCTTTCTCACATGCACTTGGCTCTTGACTAGGTCTTGGTCTTGACCTAGTGCAACTTGGTATAGTATTGTTCCACAAAATCGAGTTGTGCGCGCCGAGTTGGCTATAAGCCACGTACAATGGGATTGAGTGGAATAACTGTTTTCTATCCACATTCACTGGATTTTGAGAAATGGAGGATTTTATTTAATTAATTTAATTAATTTTTTTGCAAATTTCAATAAATAACTTTTGTCAGACACAATTTCTGCTTAGAATGTGAACAAACTTGTGAAATGACCGTAGCAATTTGTGAAATGCTATAATAATTCTTGGGGGGGGGGGGGTTTATAAAATATATAAATACTTTTTATTCCATATTGTTGCTTTTTTGGGGGGGGTTGTTTTCGAGTAGTGGTTTATTTATTTATTTATTTATTTTAAATTTCGTCCTCGGTTCAGCAACATGCTCCGCCATTTTGTTTTTCTCTACTCACAGTATATGAGATGATGTATCCTTGTAGTAGATGAGCCAATCAGAGCGCGCGATTGCTCATATCCAGTGAATGTGGAGAGAATAATAGTATATACATGTACACTTGCGTGTTGAGAGATTGTCCTGTGTAGTTACTTACTTACTACAGAAGGTTTCAAAGGTCTGAGTGCCCCACCAAAATTTGTTTCATCACTGAACTAACAAGTAATAAGAATTCAGTTTGCTTTGACCTCAAAATACGTTCTTTTAAACCTAAAAAAAAGAAAGCGGGAAATTGACCAGATTAGTTCCTTGTTGTTCTTGGCAAAATGTTGATACGACCCTGATTTTATAATTTTTCACAATAATAAAGTCCACGTCAGGATATTAGAATTTTTTTTTAAAAGATGAATTTAGTAAATTAATTGTTTAGTGTACATATTTTTTCTAAACACATTATTTTAAAATGCACCCCCCCCTTTTTTATTTTAGATTTATTTATTTGCTGGCAGTTTAACGTTCCTGTATAATGTGATTGAAAACATTTCTATGATTATAAGTATTGAGGTATATTTTTGTCGTTACACACTCCTACTTTAAAGTCTGTGATTAACATTAATGATTGTGTTTACTATTGTATGTTTATCGCTCAAGAGAAGAGCAGTTGTGGCCTGTGGTGTTTTGGTTTAGCTCCTCCTAGTGTGGTTTACATTAGTGCTGTTATGATATTGATGGATATTCTTAAAATGTATCCTAAGCGAACTCTGGTTTCTGTACACCTACTCAAACAGTATTGGTGACCTCATGTCACGAGTGACACACCTGGTCCTACTAAAGCACACTTCATCCAACCTGGCAGGACGGGGTGTTTGGAGTTGACTGAGAGCTTAGTGAGAGAGGAGTGGAGTATGAGAGCAGGCATGTGAGCTGGTCATTCTCCCAGGAACATTCGCAGAAATCAGCGAGCTCTCATGCCTGTCTAAATGTCAGCCTGCTTCCATGGCCTTTGTGTAAACATTGCTGGAAGGATGGATCACATACAGGCACAATCTTCCTAGACCCTCCACACACACACACACACACACACACACACTTACTTTTCTATTTTTTCATCCCTTTTTCTTTACTACTGTCTTATTCTTTTCAGGTTCATTAGTAATCCCCCTGTTGTGTCTAAGTGTCACTTCAGTAAATTACCTAGAAATGTATATATTTTTACTTTTTTTTTTTTTTTCAATCAGACTGTGATTTATTATAAAGCTCCCCGTCCCTCACAGATGGAAACAGAGCCTGTGTTTGCAATCGAACCTGCTCTTCAGACGGCCAATGAGGCCCCACTCGTCCAGAACAGTTCCTCAGTATCCCAGCTGAAGACAGACGCACACAGCGGCACGCTTACCTCTGAACAGCTTGAGGCCATTGAGGAGGAGGAAATCCTGGACAAAATGGTATTGTGACCAATAAACCATTGTGAAGTGGCAGTGTATGAGCTTTCTTACATTAACGGATTTGCTCCTCCTGAAGTAGTTATTGGTGCAGAGTTGATTATTTTTTATTTTTTTTCGTAACAGCTTGATGACTCCAAAGATTTTGAGGAGAGAAAAATGATTAGAGCAGCCCTGAGAGAGCTCCGAAAGAAAAAAAGAGGTAAAAAAAAAAAACCTCACACACACCTTTCTGCATGATTGGTCTACCTTCCTGACTTTTCATTTGATGCCTCCATCATTCGTTTCCTGTGTCTGCCTGTAGAGGCCAGGTTGGGATGTTCACAGGAGGAGATCGGTAGGATCATGGCTCATGCGTGTCTTTTGCCCGAGTTTGTGTGCGGGATTTTGTGTGCATGAGCCTGCAGTGTGATCTCTCATTTGGCATCTGTGTCTAAACTGCATGACCAGTGTGTTCATTAATCATACAAAGGTGTTTTTTCTTTTTTGAGTGTTTACTTCACTGTGTGTGTGTTTGGGGGGGTCCTATGAATCAATAATGGGAATAGTGTGATGCAGCGCAGTGTGAAGGTGTTACCATCAAGCTACAACCTTGTAATTGACTGTTTTCATGAGACACCATGTCGCAAAGTTTTTATTCCTTTTACACCACATCAGTTTGCCAACACTAACTATTGTTCATTTGTTAGAACACCGTTTTATCTATTTATAGTTCCATTTGATGTTCTGAAGCATCCAGGAAAACACATTAGTTCTGTTCTAACTTGTTTTTGCAGCTATGAAACACTAGCAACACCTTTCAACCAATCAGATTTGAGAATTCAAAAGTTCTGTAGTCCTGTTAATAAATTTCATGGTTAAATTTCTCAGACTGCCTAGATTTCCTACTTTATTATTTCCCTGCTCCGTCCGTATTTCCGTCCGTTCGATGCAACCACAGATCATAGCCACTTGGTATGATTTAATGGTGTGCTTGGGGTTCTATACCATGTATACTGTTTTCAGGTCCGTCACACATCGACTTCCTGTTTACCGACAATGTATTTACGAAACATATAGGGTGGATTTTAACGCTATTTCAAGAAGCAAAATACCATTTCAAAATGACAGTTTACAGGATGCGATTTGAAATCCCTGGGGAGAGACGCTGCTCTTTACTTCCTTGTTTCAGGGTTAATTATTTGTTGAAGTCACCATTCATAAGTGTCCTATTCCTTCGATTGCTTGCATTCTGATATGTGCGGGGGATACATAAGTGAGCAGTAGCTCACAGTAGATCTTGTTTTAAAAAAAAAAAAACTGACTGTTAATCAGCTTCCCTTAAAGTCATGGTGCATCTCTGACTCAGTAGAAGGTAGGTGTTATGATATATCGTGCAGCGATAAATTGCAATACAAATTTAACTATTTGAATCAATTCTGTGAAAAAAAAAAATGAATTGTGATTTATCATCAGGCTGTGTAACTGGTTAGTTTTTCCTAGCTGTAATTGCATTGTTTAGACAGCACAGGGCACAATAATACACAATAGCTGGAATGCACATGACTTCACTGTAGACAGAAGTAATGCAGCTGTAATGCCATGAAAAGCACAAAAAAGGACCACAAATCTATCATAAAGCTGTGTTGTGCGATTGACTGTACAAATAGATTTAACAAGAAATCAGCTTGCTTTAAAAAAAAAACAGAATACTTAAAGCTAAATAAGAGAAGCAAATGGAGGCAGTACAAATGTTCATAGGTTTATTAAGAAAAGGTCCATTTGTTATCTCCGTTTTTTTAATAAAAGGAATATTGTAGTTAATAGGCTTGTATTTTACGCCAACTTTTAATGTGGCTAAATAATTATTGTTGCTTAAGAAAATAAAGGTTGTTTTATTTATTTAATGAAAGGAATATTTAAGTTGGGCGGCATGTGGTGGTGTAGTGGTTAGCGCTGTCGCCTCACAACAAGAAGGTCCGGGTTCGAGCCCTGTGGCCGGCGAGGGCCTTTCTGTGTGGAGTTTGCATATTCTCCCCGTGTCCGTGTGGGTTTCCTCCGGGTGCTCCGGTTTCCCCCACAGTCCAAAGACATGCGGGTTAAGTTAACTGGTGACTCTAAATTGACCGTAGGTGTGAGTGTGAATGGTTGTCTGTGTCAGCCCTGTGATGACCTGGCGACTTGTCCAGGGTGTACCCCACCTTTCGCCCGTAGTCAGCTGGGATAGGCTCCAGCTTGCTTGCGACCCTGTAAAACAGGATAAAGCGGCTAGAGATAATGAGATCTCATCTCATTATCTCTAGCCGCTTTATCCTTCTACAGGGTCGCAGGCAAGCTGGAGCCTATCCCAGCTGACTACGGGCGAAAGGCGGGGTACACCCTGGACAAGTCGCCAGGTCATCACAGGGCTGACACATAGACACAGACAACCATTCACACTCACATTCACACCTACGGTCAATTTAGAGTCACCAGTTAACTTAACCCGCATGTCTTTGGACTGTGGGGGAAACCGGAGCACCCGGAGGAAACCCACGCGGACACGGGGAGAACATGCAAACTCCACACAGAAAGGCCCTCGCCGGCCCTGGGACTCGAACCCAGGACCTTCTTGCTGTGAGGCGACAGCGCTAACCACTACACCACCGTGCCGCCCGAGATAATGAGATGAGATGAATATTTAAGTTGACGAAGAATATGAAGAAAAATGTTGCCTCCCCCCCCCCCCCCCCCCCCAAAAAAAAAAAAAAATTGTGAATGGAGTCGTGAGTTGGGTGAATCGCTACGTACCTAGTAGAAGGCGGATTATAGTCCGTTTTCTTCAGTCAGATGATTTCAGCTGTGAATCTTCACTCTCGACCCTGCTGGCACTTGCAGATGTGTTTTATAACAAATGTGGTGTTTTTTTTTTTTTTTTTTAAAATTGTAGTATTTCTTTAATAAATATTTATTTTTATAGTTTCACCACGATGATATTAATTGCACTAGAGCGGTGTTTTGGTTCTGTCTCATACACCTGATACCGTGTTGGTTTTTGAGCTAATGTGAGGTTTCAGGTCCTTCACCCATTTGCTTTTAAGGGATTCTACATACAAAACATGTCTCTGACCCTTAATCATGTTTCTTCACTCCATTAATGTAATGTTTCTGCTCTTGTCTATCTCTTCTGTCTGAAAATTCTTTCCACTTGTCTTGCTCGAATTTCTTCGCTCAGACCAAAGGGAGAAGGAGAGGGACCTGCGTCTGCAGGAACTGAGGCAGCAGAGAGAGGAAAGGGCTCAGAAGAATCGGCCAGGCGCAGGAGAGGTGGTGGTGAAGAAAATCGAGAAGTCTGCTGATGGCTCCATCAGCCAGGTCACAAAGACCAACCGCTTTGCACAATCAGGTGCGTGATTTCATCAGTATACGTAATTATAGATGTCTGACTTCTCCTAATATATTACAATGCTTTTGGATTTTCATTCTTGAGTACTCCTAAAGTCTGTATGCAGGATTAATTCTGGGCTGTGTTCAAATTTGGTGGGAATAAGAGATGGTGTCTTGCAAAAATATTCATCCCCCTTGGTGTTTGTCCTGTTTTGTCGCATTATAAGCTGGAATTAAAATGGATTTTCGGGGGGTTGATTTACACCAACTGAGTCACACAACATGCCTACCACTTTAAAGGAACAGTCCACCGTACTTCCATAACGAAATATGCTCTTATCTGAATTGAGACGAGCTGCTCCGTACCTCTCCGAGCTTTGCGCGACCTCCCAGTCAGTCAGACGCAGTCAGACGCGCTGTCACTCCTGTTAGCAATGTAGTTAGGCTCAGCATGGCCAACGGTATTTTTTGGGGCTGTAGTTAGATGCAACCAAACTCTTCCGCGTTTTTCCTGTTTACATAGGTTTATATGACCAGTGATATGAAACAAGTTCAGTTACACAAATTGAAACGTGGCGATTTTCTATGCTATGGAAAGTCCGCACTATAATGACAGGCGTACTAACACCTTCTGCGCGCTTCGACAGCGCATTGATATCTGAGCTCCGTATCAATGCGCTGTCGAAGCGCGCAGAAGGTGTTAGTACGCCTGTCATTATAGTGCGGACTTTCCATAGCATAGAAAATCGCTACGTTTCAATTTGTGTAACTGAACTTGTTTCATATCACTGGTCATATAAACCTATGTAAACAGGAAAAACGCGGAAGAGTTTGGTCGCATCTAACTACAGCCCCAAAAAATACCGTTGGCCATGCTGAGCCTAGCTACATTGCTAACAGGAGTGACAGCGCGTCTGACTGACTGGGAGGTCGTGCAAAGCTCAGAGGTACGGAGCAGCTCGTCTCAATTCAGATAAGAGCATATTTCGTTATGGAAGTACGGTGGACTGTTCCTTTAAAGGTGAAAATTGTTTAATTGTGAGACAGACAGAAATATGAAGTGTGCATAAGTATTTGATTGCACACAGGTGGATCTTAAATCAACTACCTTTGTGACTTTATAAAGTGAATTGGTTGGACCAGCTCTTATTTAGGGGTTTCATACGAAGGGAGGGTGAATACCTCTGCGCACTCCAGATTTTGTGTCACGATAAAACAACAAATTTCACCTTTGAAGTGGTAGGCATGTTGTGTCAATCAAATGGTGCCAACACCCCAAAAATCCATTTTAATTCCAGCTTGTAATGTGACAAAACAGGACAAACACCAAGGGGGATGAATACTTTTGCAAGACACTGTACATAATTTGTTTATTCGCACCAAAATTTCTGGTTCTGATCGACTGATGGTGTTGAATAATTTCCTCTGACTAAACAGCAATTCTGACTGTAGTAACAGCACATGGACTAATAAACGTGATTACACACGTTTACTTAGGATTCTTGTTAGAAGTATCTCCAGTGTCAGCACTTTGCATCAGTGCTTGTTTAATCTGTTGGATTAAGTTTTCTGACCCAGGAAAGGCTTCAGAGGGTTTTGTGGTTTCTTTGGCGCATAAGCTGTGGGTGTTTGTGGTGGGTTTCTTATTCATTTCAAAAGGAAACCGTGCGTGTTTATAGCTGCCATAGTCAGTGATAACAGAAACTCGTAGACATTCCACATTACTAAACATAACTATAAAGGGATAAGTTTTTATAAAAAGCTGTTTTTGATAAAGAGAACCATTTTGTTGGTGAATTTCTGTGGTATTAAGCACTACAATAGCAAACACTCTTGGAAAATAATTAGCTTCCACACTGCACCTCTGTATTGCTGTTTTTTTGTGTTAACAGTACATCTCATGTTTTAATTCTTAGGAGTTAATTATTATATTATTTTTTGCTGTTATGCACAAAAATGGTCATGCTTGAATTCCTTCTTTGCCTCGGGGGGGGATCTCCTTTATAAACCACATCACACTGCAAACTCTAACACAAAGAAACATGAAGCCATGATGCTGATCTGTTTTGTTAGGACTGAGTCCCTAACGAGCCCCTAATAAGTATTTTGAGATCTGTTCCCTTTTAAGTAGGTCGGCAACTTTCACAATTTATATATAAAATCCACATTGACAGGATATGAGCAATTGTGCGCTCTGATTAGCTACTGTACTACAAGGATCTCAGCTCATATACCATGAGTAGAGAAAAACAAAATGGCGGAGCGTGTTTCTAAAACATCCGAGGATGAAATAAAAACTCGAAAACAAAACCCCCCAAAATACGAAAAAGCAACAAAATATGGAAAAAAAGTATTTGATGGTAAGAATGTATCATTTTTATTCTATTATTATTATAGCATTTTTCACAAATTGCTACTCATTTCACCGATTTGTTTAAGAACAACAACTTTTCATCACACGCTTGTGAAATTTCTCTCTGCATTTAACCCATCTGAAGCAGTGTGCACATGCGCACATACCCAGACCAGTGGGCAGCCATGCTAACAGCACCCAGGGAGCAGTCAGGGGTTAGGTACTTTGCTCAAGGGCACCTCAGCCTAAGGCCGTCCCATGTTAACCTAACCGCATGTCTTTGAACTGTGGGGGAAACCGGAGCACCTGGAGGAAACCCACGCAGACACGGAGAGAACATGCAAACCCCACACAGAAAGGCCCCTGCCAGCTGCTGGGCTCGAACCCAGAACCTTCTTGCTGTGTGGTGACTGTGCTAACAGGTGACTGTGCTAACCACTACACCACCGTACCGCCCAAGAATGTAAACCATGTTTACATTCTTCATCTTAAAGCATTAAAATTCATTCATTTTATTATTATTTTTTATAGACTGGTTCAAAAGCTCAAAGAAAAAAATCTCATCTCATTATCTCTAGCCGCTTTATCCTGTTCTACAGGGTCGCAGGCAAGCTGGAGCCTATCCCAGCTGACTACGGGCGAAAGGCGGGGTACACCCTGGACAAGTCGCCAGGTCATCACAGGGCTGACACATAGACACAGACAACCATTCACACTCACATTCACACCTACGGTCAATTTAGAGTCACCAGTTAACCTAACCTGCATGTCTTTGGACTGTGGGGGAAACCGGAGCACCCGGAGGAAACCCACGCGGACACGGGGAGAACATGCAAACTCCGCACAGAAAGGCCCTCGCCGGCCACAGGGCTCGAACCCGGACCTTCTTGCTGTGAGGCGACAGTGCTAACCACTACACCACCGTGCCGCCCCAAAGAAAAAAATATTTTTTAAAAATATTTTACTACGTGTGTATGCAATTAGTCACCTGTCCGCTAAGCGGAAATAATTTTGTCGGACATTTTTTATTTATCGAATTTGCTAAAAATACAAATGCTTCGTTTCTCAAAATCCAGCGAATGTGGATAAAATAAGTTATTCCGTTCAATCTTGTCGTACATGGCTTATAGCCAACTTGGTGCTACGCGCCTCATTAGCTATCAGCTCATGTATGACTTGATTTTGTAGAATAATTGTTCACACACACCCCGAGCGCTCAGTGTAAAGAGGGGAAAATAACAATCATGTTTGATCTAGAGAGAAATATGCCTAGTGTGGTCTTTAACAATACTATTAAATATCTATTGTTTTACTTCAGGGTCTGTTTTGTGTGTGTGTGTGTAGATGGCGGCAGGATGACCCGCAGCACGATCATGGAATCTGTTTACACACAGAAATCTGATGGTGAGTTGTTTTGTTTTATTTCCATCTGTACTGTGAATTTCAGCGTTCAATCAGTCTGGTCCTGAAACTTTGCTCACATTCCTGCCTTTGTTTGTTTGTTTCAGGGGGGATGATGCAGACGAAGTCCTACAGCTACTCCTCTTCCTCCAGTACAAACAAGAAGATTGGAAGGTCAGCAACTAAGAGCTCATGCAAATCCATCTGAACATCTACAATTACACCATTACGCAAATCTACAATTAATTCTACGTTGACGCCAATCATTCCGTCAAATTGATTGATAATGAATATAATTTTTTTTCTGTCAGTGTGTTTGATCGTGAGGACGATACCTCGCGCAGTGGAGGCAGTCTGGCGGCGCTCGAGCGCAGACAAGCGGAGCGTAAAAAGGAACTCATGAGGGCTCAGACAATGCCTAAAACCTCCACCTCGCAGGCACGGAGAGCCATGATCGAGAGGCTTGAGAAGGATGGAGGCGGGTGAGCTGCATATGTGTGTGTCTCTCTCTCTCTCTCTCTCTCTCTCTCTCTCTCTCTCTCTCTCTCTCATTTATTTATATATATATATATATATATATATATATATATATATATATATATATATATATACTGTAACTATATTAATCATGTGTAATGAAACAGATGTGTGAATGATTTGATGTCATTTTGAAAATGTGCTTGATGTGAATTTTGTCATTCGCCATCATTCATTTATTAAAAATATATATATATATATATATATATATATATATATATATATATATATTTTTTTGTCGCTCTCCGAAGCAACTCCCCCGTTGCACAGGTGAAGGTCCAGCGCTCCACTAGCTTCGGTGTTCCCAATGCTAACTCCATTAAACAGATGCTGCTGGACTGGTGCAGAGCGAAGACTCGTGGCTATGATGTGAGGAACTCTATGTTGTCAAGCACTTCTGTCACTCAATCTTTTTCTTTTGTAGTAATTTGGTAATAAATACTTAATCGATATTAAATTCATGCTCGTTTCCATAGTAACAGCTGATTGAAAGAGAGGAGTACTGCACGTAATCTACAGCTAATAATAAACTGATTTAGGTGAAGCTGTTTGTTTTAGATTTGGGGAAGGAGTCTCCAGTGTCGGGGCTGTGTAACAGTCAGTAAGTTTTCTGCCACTGGATGTTGCTTTGATCCGGGTTTCTCAGTAACACGTCAAGCTGAATTTCATAACCGTGAAGAGATGGAACTAAGAGCATCTAGTGAAGTTCATAACTGCTATAATGCAACTGATGACAGAAACTGTGTTGTTTTGTGGATGTGACTCTTTAAACTCTTGGTTTTATCTGTTTGCTTTTTCTTCGTTTGTTGTCTCAGAACATAGATATTCAGAACTTCTCCTCCAGCTGGAGTGATGGGATGGCCTTCTGTGCTCTGGTGCACAACTTCTTCCCGGAGGCCTTTGACTACTCCACTCTCAGCCCGAGCAATCGCAGGCAGAACTTTGAGGTGGCCTTTAAAACAGCAGAGTGAGTGAAATGAACAAACACGTACACCGAGGCATGTTTGCAGTGTACTCTGCAGAACAGAGAAAGCTAAACACGTACAGATATTTTAACTGATAAGCATTCTCAACTTTAAAAGTAAATATTTGTTTAATGGATAAACTAGCAAAAAAAAAAAATTGGCGGGTGTGTGTGTGGAGGCCTGGGAAGACCCTTCACATGGTAACATTTTTCTACAGTGTATATATAGAGTTCTGAAAATGATTTGATTGTTCAGAGGGTGACATTCCAGGGGTGGAAATACATTATGAACCCAATGGGCAGATAGATCTGCCCAATCTTGTATTCTGGTTCTCTGGAAACTGACTCTAACGAGACAAAAAAAGTAATGGCTCATAATGTAATAACGTACAGTGAGCTGGTCATTTGTGCGGGTGGTGGAGTTAAACGTAACATGAACATCAAATGAAAATCTAATTTGTGAAAGTCAATAAGGAAAAGAGTAGTTTATTTATTTATTTTTTCTTCTGTTCGCGCCCCACCACTTCTTTTTCTGGTTGTTAAACCTCCTTGTCCTCCAGACAGCTACTAATAAGCTAATAGCAGAGCTCCATACTTAAAAGAACATGGTAATGCATCGACCTGATTTTTGATGTCTTTTGAGACCGTACAGTGACCGTACAACATCCGTGTACCACCACAGGGAACCTGATCATAAGCGCAAGGCAAGGTATCTCGTAAACACTTGACCAATGGAAAACAAAATTCGTATCTTTTATTTACGTAAGTGGGTTTTTATCCAGTGCTTATTTTTAATTTGCTTTTAAAAAACAAACAAAAAAAACCCCATGGGATTATCTAAAACATTTTACAGAAAATATTCATGACATTTTCATATAAATGTAGTAACAGTTTGATTTGTCCACTAGCTTGTTGGACAGTTGACAGTTGTAACCAGACAAATGTTTCACACTGAGATTCCGGCTTTAATCCTCGGAGCTCATACACTACATTCAGTCAAGGAGGATGTTTTCCAGTAGGTCCCCCCGAAGGCTTTTGTCCGAGTGTGTTTTTTTTTTTTTTTTTTCCATAGCGGGCAGTGTATCTTTGCATCGTATGCGCGCCCCCCCCCCCCCCCCCCCCCCCTTTTTTTTTTTTTTAAAACCTGAACTATTTCTTAGTCTGGACACTCGTGTGAACGTAATTATTGTATAGTTCGATAGCACTTATGAGCATTTTGCCTTATTTTTAGATAATCTAAAACCACCGCAGATCGATATTGATTAGTTCTTATGTCGAATTATTCAATCATAACTGTATAATAATGATGTAAAGTGAAAGTGCTGGTTCACTGCTGTCCACCAGGCACCCAGCAGAGTCCCACCGTAATAAATCTCGTGGTGTTTCTGGCGCATGGCATGCGGGGGGGGGGGGTGTCAAAGAAAGGAATAAATGTGTTCTGAACTGCAACGTGTATCTCATTATTGATCTCACCGTCGCAAGACAATGCAGCAATTTATTGACATGAAATAACACCTACGCAATTCATGGTGCTATAATATTGTTCTATTCAGGTTGATTTTTGTGCCATATAATGCAAGTATCCCAGAAACTATGTACAGGTAGTCGTCGACTTACGACTGCGTTCGGTTACGACTGACCGGTCGTAAACCGACCTGGTCGTAAGTCGGCCTATGTTAAATGAACGTAATGATATTGTAATCATCTTAGTCTTATTTTATCAACGTAGTCTTATTTTATCAACGTTTTCTTATTTCATTACCTTGGCTCATTATTTGGTTTAAGTCAAACTGCATACTACACTGCGTACAGTACAATTCATTTAATACGTGCAAAACAAAAAATACGAAATACAGGTGTGAAAAATAGAAAACATTTTAGTTTGAAACATACCAAAATACAAATGTAAAACATAGCAAAATACAAAACTTAGTGACCGCTGGCATCACTGGTGCTTGGCTGTGGGTCGTTTACGTCATCAGCTGTTGCAGCGCTTGGGCTGGCGGGAGGATTTGCTCGTTTCATAAACCAAGAGCTGGGGCGGAAACTGTATGACGGAGGGCGCGCGAGAGAGACTGCGCATGTGCCTAGAGCTGGGGCGGAAACTGTTGTACGTGGCGAGAGGCGCTGCCGGGAGCTGGGGTGGAAACTGTCGTACGCTCAGCTGGGAAACACTTGCCAGTCATAACCAGACGGTCGTAAAGCCAATCGGTCGTAAGTCGCATAGGTCGCAAGTCGACGACTACCTGTAGCCTAGGCAAATGAAACTGAACAGGCTTAATTTTAAGCAATATAAGATTTATTCCTCAAAATTTGAATGAGAAATTCAAAGGCATGTGGATTCCATGAACAATTTCGCAACTTTTCAATATGCGTGCCGCCTGAGACACGGCCCGCGTCAAGTCTGGAGTCCAGCTCCTGCCAAACACGCTGCAGCATGTCTTTGGTAACAGTCTTTTCTGGTAACGGTGC
The DNA here is from genome assembly GCF_027579695.1 of Neoarius graeffei. Taxonomy (NCBI): domain Eukaryota; kingdom Metazoa; phylum Chordata; class Actinopteri; order Siluriformes; family Ariidae; genus Neoarius; species Neoarius graeffei. Next base: position 16,143,225 of record NC_083592.1, on the reverse strand, counting down.
ATTTTTAGAGAATTCTCTCATAAATGCACGCTGCAGTCTTGTTCGACTGTGCTCGAGTGTACTTGAACACAACGCCTTTTCTTTTCCAGTGAATGACATTTCTATACCTAAAAAGATAAAAACATAAAATTTTGACCTGTTTCCAGATATGCTGTTAAAATTTAAGGTCAACTGAACGAGAATTGGCCAAGTTATTAGATTATGAAATGATGTCTAATTTTTTTTTTTTGAAACATCCTGTATATTTCTATTTTCTTAAAAGTGTAAAGTATGTTACAGGCAGAAAACCCCCATTCTGTGCAAATACAGATTTATTTATTACAAAAATTCGTTTTTGCCAGACATCAGCCACAGTGATGTCCACCAGGTTTTCCCAGACTGCCATGCATAAGTGATGATTGGTAAAATTCTAGCTAGATTTCCTGCAAAGTCCTCGTGGTTTTTGTATCTCCAGGATTGGAGTGTGGCTCTAAAGGGAAAATGTTTCCTGACGGCACGAACGTATAATATTCTAATGCTAATGAAACTCTCCAGCCCTTGTGATCTCAGGATATGTTTATAAAAGAACTGAATGAATACTTCCCTCTCCTCCATCATAACGCCTCATGCTGCAGAGACTTGGCCTTTGGTGTTCCCTTAAATAAATGGGCAGTAATTCATTTCTACTGATCTGTTTCCATTTCTCGCTGCCCCTCCTTCTCCTCCTCCTTTACGCAGAGCGGTAACAAGTTCTACAGCTCAACTCTTTACTAAACCAGACATGTCCACTGGATTCGAATGAATAACACAAGCAACGTTAAGTGGGTTGAGTTTTTTGCTCTTGAATCGATCTCTGTGCTCTTTTCTGTTGCTTGACTTCAACAAGCAGCTGTGGTTCCGTTCACCAGCTTTTCATATTCAGTCCTGATGTTGCATGCGTCTGTACTGTGCTTTTTCATCCACAGTTTAAGAATCAGATTTCACTTCATGACGACATTTCCAAATAAAAATGGAAATAAGATATGTCTTCTCACTTTGCTTTTTGCTTCCTGAACACTTTGTGATCCACATTTGTTTTGCACTGAGATGTAGACCAAAGTCACATGGTTCTGCATATGCGTGTCCTGAAAGATCCACAGCTCCAATAACAACCAGGTTAAATGGATGTAATGTGATGCTCCATTTGACAGGTTTTTTTTTTTTTGTCGTGTGACTGTGAATATGATCATAAAGCATGAAATCACATGAAAATGTCAATCAACACAGCTGTAATGTTTGTTCTGTTTTTTTTTTTTTTGTGTATGTGTGTTTTTCTTGTATCTTCTCACTATCTCCTCCTGTCTCACCCTGAATGTTGGCTGCTCACGGCTCCCATGTACCTCCTTTTTCTGTCTTTTTTCCGATATACTTCATGTGCTGTTTCCGGCGATGGGATTTGCGAGTAGGAAGCTTGCCGACTGTCCCCAGCTTTTGGACGTGGACGACATGGTGCGGCTGCGGGAGCCTGACTGGAAGTGTGTGTATACGTACCTGCAGGAGTTCTACAGAGGCCTGGTGCAGAAAGGCTTGGTCAAAACCAAAAACTCCCTCTAAGATCCAAACTGATCCAAAGACGGTGAGAGTGGCAATAAAACCCTTGCAGGAAAGACCTGACCAGTGGTAATGGAGGGGAATTGTATTTATTTATTTATTTATTTATTTATTTATTTGGACAAGGTTTAGATCACTTCAGTTTGATTGTGGCTCGAGTACACGCAATTGAATGTTTTGTAGGTTCTCGTGGTCTTGATTGGGGGTTGGGGAATAAAAACACTTTTTTTTTCTAAGCCGGGCCAATATCCTGTGAAGGTGCACGCGTTGTGCATCAGTCAGCACTCGGTACCTGGACACACTGTAACAAGGTGTTGTAATACTCTTTCTCTGGGTTTCTGAGTAATCTTGCCCCCAAATACATCTCGAGCGTAAAACTAAATATAGATCGCCACCACTTCATGAAATGAATCTGTTAAAAATCCTTCTAAGAGCATCACTGGTTGTTTCAGTGGTAGGTCTCATCATAGAGTTTTGTATCAGGTGTGTGTGTGTGTGTGTGTGTATATATATATATATATATATATATATATATATATATATATATATATATATATATAAAAATAAAATTACACTACTGTATCAATTTATTTACAGAAAAATACAGTTGTCATATTTAGGCTCATGTATGTAGTTCAAGAATCTGCCAACAAGATCACAGCTTTTCTGCCAGGAAATGCACAACGTAACCGTAGCAACTTGCTTACCGTAGAGCATTGATCAGATTCAGACTCTAGTGCTTCACAACAGCTTTAAACTTTTCAGCGTGAATTCATTCTGTACCTTTGTGCACCGGTGGTGTAGTGGTTAGCGCTGTCGCCTCACAGCAAGAAGGTCCTGGGTTCGAGCCCCGGGGCCGGCGAGGGCCTTTCTGTGTGGAGTTTGTATGTTCTCCCCGTGTCCGCGTGGGTTTCCTCCGGGTGCTCCGGTTTCCCCCACAGTCCAAAGACATGCAGGTTAGGTTAACTGGTGACTCTCTAAATTGACCGTAGGTGTGAATGTGAGTGTGAATGGTTGTCTGTGTCTATGTGTCAGCCCTGTGATGACCTGGCGACTTGTCCAGGGTGTACCCCGCCTTTCGCCCGTAGTCAGCTGGGATAGGCTCCAGCTTGCCTGCGACCCTGTAGAAGGATAAAGCGGCTACAGATAATGAGATGAGACCTTTGTGCACCATACCTACCACCTCTTCACGTTAACGAAAGCAGGATACACGTGGCCACTCTGCACACCTGCTTTGAATACTGCCAGTGCCCCTAGTTTTAATCAGATCCCGAGGGTCTATAATGACATGCTTCTGAGTATGTGCAAATACAAACCGCATTCCTGATCGGTTGCATTTGGAAGCGTTGAAGAAACAGGACTCCCAGTTAAAACTGAAATCAGGGAACTTAAAAGGCATTGCGCTGTTAATCAGGGCTGCCTTGTGTACGCGTTCAGCTTGTACTGTGGTGATCTTTATCAAAGTTTTGTTTGTCAGTTTCAGTGAACAGCATGACTTCATATCGCAGGTCTGGCCACGTTCACCATCACTTGGTGTTTGTGAAAGTGAGCGCCGCTCCAAGATCTGACGCCCAAACATGGTCTTGCTTTGGGTCGTGTGTGACAGAAGCAGCGCTTCTTTTAATAAAGATCCCTGACTGGCTTTATCTGCCTTAGCTACTGTTTTAGAGACAACACTATAAAAACCCATCTTTGTCAGCTTCATGAAATATAAAAGGCAAACATTTCAGCGTGGCCTGGCTTGTTTTTCATTGTTTTTCTAACAGGCAAGCTGAAAAGCTGTTTAATTTCCATTTGTAGGGGTTCATCAAGGATGAAAAAAGTTTCCACCTGCTTTATGAACAAATCCCTGCGCTGTGCTATTAAGATGTCTGCTGACTTGGTTATTTACATACTTTGCTTTGTCATAAATCTAGTACAACTTTGTATAGAACAGATGTGCATGTGTGTATCCAGTTAATTTCCTGTTGCTTGGTTACATTAAGGAACCAAGGATGCTTTTAAAGGGCTGATGACACGAACATGACTCTATGCAATTTCTTAAATAAACTATACAACATGGCAAACATGTTAGATTTCTGTTATAATTACGTGAAAAGAAGCTGTTATGCAAATATCCAACTTTTAATTGCACAGCGCAAGAAAACTGGGTCCGTGGCTCGCGGCCATGTTGTGACGTCAGTGGAAGAACACGCTGCGGTTCACTGGCTGTTCTACTCTGGTTCTACTCAATGGAAATGGTGCATGAAAACGCTGGTGAACTCTCTAGTGCTAGCTCTTCCTCTTCTGGGAGTCTAGAATTGTGTTGATCTCTTCCGAATAGAATCTATGATAGCCTACCCTCTTTACCCTTTGCCTCTCGTTGCTAGGTGGCAGTTACATGAAAGCCGCAAGCTTTCACAAGCAAATACATGACTGATATCACGCCGACTTTATGATTACATTTATGATTATCATGTAGAATCTATAGCTCTACGTACCTTTATCTTATGTCGTTTCACAACACGTTCTGACAGGAGGACTGTCTTTGGATCCGGCATAGCTACTAGTAGACCCCCTCCGGAATACTGGCAGTGTTGCCAGATTGGGAGGAATCCTGCCCAGTTGGGCGGTTTCAAGTGCATTTTGGTGGGTTTTGAACATATTTTGGGCTGGAAAACGTCAGCAGTATCTGTTGCCAGATACTGCTGAAGTTTTCCAGCCCAAAATATGTTCAAAACCCATCAAAATGCACTTGAAACCGCTCAACTGGGTGGGAAACCTCCCAATCTGGCAACACTGTGTAGGCACTGCTGATGGTAGTAACACACGTTTGTGCTGAACTGAACACCCAAGAGATTCTTTTAAGCTGGGAATGGTGTCAAAACAATCCAAATCGAAGTGTTCAGAGCACAGGACGGATGTTGGTGAGGGCTCCCACTTGTCACGAGTGCGCCTGACTTGCTTCACCCACTTCGCATGCAGCTCGGGATCTCTGGGAAACTTGAATAAAATAAACTTACCCCATCCTTGTAGGTTTTGGAGCAAAAGCCGGCAACACAACGTGAAGGCGTAATAACTTTTTATATTTATATATATATATTTTTATATATATATATATATATATATATATATATATATATATATATATATATATATATAAAATACTAATAATGACAAACTGAACACCTGTCGCATCAACAACAAACTGGTAAGTTAGGAGGAAGGTTCTTTCGCCGACGTCATGTAGCTCCTCCTCCTCTTTCGTCTCCTGGGTGCTGCAGCCCTGTCAAATTTGCCCAAATAGCCGCGTTTTTTATCATAACTTGTAAAATAGGCGCCTTCGTGAATTAATATATGGATCATCGGGAATTACTTTTTATGTTATAAAACATCGCCAAAGATGTCAAATACGTGTCATCAGCACTTTAAGCTCCATGTATAGCCCATATTTTTACATTTTCTGATCTGATTTATGCCTTTTTTTTTTTTTCCTTTTTCCCCAATCTCTTCCCATCAGGGCCTTTGCGAATTGTATGCCCCTGTTGGAAGTGGAGGACATGATGATAATGGGCAAGAAGCCTGACTCCAAGTGTGTCTTCACCTACGTGCAGTCGCTGGTCAATCACCTGCGCAGATACGAGATGGTGTGTCGAGCACGCTCGGATCACTGAGCGCTTGCTTTTGCTTACTCACTCACTCACTAACACCCTGAAAGCTGATGCCAGCAGGGTTTTTTTTTTTTTTTTTTGGTAGAACATTGAACTGTTTGCTCTTAATTCTTTTCCTCGTATCCCACATTTTACCCGTAACAAACCAAACGGTCAAATGTTACAAAAGATCAGTGAATAGTACTATAATTCATAATAGTACTTTAGAGCATTAAAAAAGATGGTTTAAAAACTTGTCAGCTATGTATATAACTTGTTTTAGCAAAAAAAAAAGAAAGAAAAGCTTTTATTTGGAATCCCAGAAAAGATATCATGCCATGATGCTTTTATTTTATTTCTATGCCCGAGGCATGCCGCGAGTTTATCTAATATTTTAACGGCTTGTAACTTTATTCTGTGGTACTGTCTGTGATAGAGGAATCTAATCTGCATGCTTCACCCTTTTGTTTACTTGAAATTTCTTTTGAACTCCTTTCGATCATAAGGCACAAGTGACTGAAGTCTGCCGTGAGCCGTGATGTGCAGATACGATTTCTCGCCGCTTTGCGTTTTCACAGTGCCTCCCCATGCTAAAACAGTTTCACCGGATCCAGTTTACTAACTGAGCTTCAACACTAGTTCTGGTTTTCTCCAGCTGATTGAAAGCAGACTCTCTCCAGTGAGATTACGGATTTGATTTGATTTGACATGACTGGCTTCCACTCCATAGTAGGAGAACCGTTTCAGCATGGAGATTCCACAACACGCTGCAGTCCACCACAGCTCAGCCTCTCCGACATGTACAGACAGCAGCGTGTTCCTGTAATTTATGCTTTTACGCTCCTGAGTTGCATTTTAATTTTTTAAAATTTATATCCATAAACAATGCTTTGAAGGATAAACAGGCTTGCTTGTTAGGGATAAATTTTAGTTCATATGTTTTAAAGTCTTTTTCTCTAAAGCAGCTTTGCGACAATGCCTATTGTTAAAAGCGCGATACAAATAAATTGACTTGGACATAATTCGCAAAAATGACAAATGGCTCATCAGTGATACAAGTTTTCACCCTGGATATGGAGACAGAAGGGAACTGTTTCAGCCATGCGTACCCTGGGTCCAGCCTTTTTTTTTTTTTTTTTTTTTTTCCCTTTTAACTTAAACCAAGATGATTTCTGCTTACCTGGAGTGTGTAAAGCTGTTTTTATTATTTATATGTATTTGAGCAGTTTGTAACTATTGGCTTGATGACTGATCTGCAAATAATTTTATTTAACAAATTACACGGATTTACAGGGCTGACTTTAACGCTGTATTCATTTTACTGTATTTAGCTGAGAATTCATTTAATGTGCCAATAAGCTGTCTTTCTGTTAACTAGTATTTAAAAAACAAACAAACATGGCATTAAAACACTATACTAAAGGTTAATGTGATCCTGTAATGTTATTCGTTAGTCTTAGCCAGTCTTTTTTGTAATTTACTCAAACCATCATGCTATAAATTTTGTGAACATGGAGGAGAGTGAATCAAATGTAGTGTCTCTCTCCCTCCTTCCCAAACAGGATGTGATCTGAAGCCTTCTCATGAGCAGCACCTTCTGATTAAACAGTGTTATTATAAGCTTCATAAGGAAAATAACAGCAGGTGATGTTCTAATCTAGTATACAGTGCCTTGCAAAAGTATTCATCCCCCTTGGTGTTTCTCCTGTTTTGTTGCATTACAAGCTGAATTAAAATGGATTTTGGGGGGTTAGCACCATTTGATTATAAGACGAAAAACAGAAATCTGGACTGTGTATAGATCTTCAACACCTCCCACCCCAGTCAATACTTTATAGAGCCACCTTTTGCTACAATTACAGCTGCAAGTCTCTTGGGGTATGTCTCTAATAGCTCAGCACATCTAGCCACTGGGATTTTTGCCCATTCCTCAAGGCAAAACTGCTCCAACTCCTTCAAGTTAGATGGGTTGCGTTGGTGTACAGCAATCTTCAAGTTATGCCACAGATTCTCAATTGGATTGAGGTCTGGGATTTGATTAGGCCATTCCAAGACATTTAAATGTTTCCCTTTAAACCACTCCAGTGTAGCTTTAGCAGTATGTTTAGGGTCATTGTCCTGCTGGAATGTGAACCTTCATCCCAGTCTCAAACCTCTGGCTGACTCAAACAGGTTTTCCTCCAGAATTGCCCTGCATTTGGGGCCATCCATCTTTTCCTTCAGTCCTGACCAGCTTTCCTGTCCCTGCAGATGAAAAACATCCCCACAGCATGATGCTGCCTCCACCATGCTCCACTGTAGAAATGGTGTTCTCAGGGTTGTTGGGTTTGCGCCACACATGGCATTTTCCATGATGGCCGTAAAGTTTTTAATTTTTGTCTCATCTGACCAGAGAATCTTCCATGTGTCTGGGGAGTCTGCCACATGCTGTTGGGCAAACTCCAAAAGTGGTTTCTTAAAGGGATAGTTTGGGATTTTTGACATGAATCTGTATGGCATCCCCATCAATAGTGTCGTGCAAACACACTGACTTACCCCTGACAGCATCCTGCGAGTCCAGTTCTTGTCCAGTTTTGGTCCAGACGAAAGTAGTCCGGCAAGTTTGTTGGGGTCACGAAAGTAAAACGTTTTTCGTCTCAAAACAGTATGTGTTCAAAAGAGTGATATATTTGCATCACAAAACCGTTGTCAAATAAAAAGTCAGACCTCGAAATCGCTTGGCACTATTTTCTCTTCCTCGGTATCACTGCGCGCTGCCGCCAGGTGACAGCCACGGCTGTTTCATTCATTGTTTACTAGTGATGGGAATTTCGGCTCTTTTGGCTCTTCTTACTATAAGGAGCCGGCTCTTTCGGAAGATTTTTTATAATTATTTCTCATGATTTGTACATTCACATCGAGTACACATATCAGTGCAAATTAACACGAAGGGATTTACTAGACCAATTTATATCTGGAACTATTTTCAGCCACAGCACAGGCAAAGCACCGCTGCAGGCGCAAAGACACCGCGCAGCGCCTGAAAACGGGTTTTCAGGCGCTGCGCACCCGTTTTCAGGCGCTGCGCGGTGTCTTTGCGCCTGCAGCGGTGCTTTGCCTGTGCTGTGGCTGAAAATAGTTCCAGATATAAATTGGTCTAGTAAATCCCTTCGTGTTAATTTGCACTGATATGTGTACTCGATGTGAATGTACAAATCATGAGAAATAATTATAAAAAATCTTCCGAAAGAGCCGGCTCCTTATAGTAAGAAGAGCCAAAAGAGCCGAAATTCCCATCACTAGTAAACAATGAATGAAACAGCCGTGGCTGTCACCTGGCGGCAGCGCGCAGTGATACCGAGGAAGAGAAAATAGTGCCAAGCGATTTCGAGGTCTGACTTTTTATTTGACAACGGTTTTGTGATGCAAATATATCACTCTTTTGAACACATACTGTTTTGAGACGAAAAACGTTTTACTTTCGTGACCCCAACAAACTTGCCGGACTACTTTCGTCTGGACCAAAACTGGACAAGAACTGGACTCGCAGGATGCTGTCAGGGGTAAGTCAGTGTGTTTGCACGACACTATTGATGGGGATGCCATACAGATTCATGTCAAAAATCCCGAACTATCCCTTTAAGCAGTGATTTTTCTGGCCGCTCTTCCATAAAGCCCCACTCTGTGGAGTGTACAGCTTAAAGTGGTCCTATGGACAGATACTCCCATCTCCGCTGTGGATCTTTGCAGCTCCCTCAGCGTTATTGTTGGTGTCTTTGTTGCATCTCTGATTAATGCCTTCCTTGCCTAGCCTGGCTAATGCGACTTCAAAGCTCTCCGAGCATTTGGTCTGGCCAAGCTATTAAGCCAAACCGTTTCCCAGAGCCTGTGGTTGACCCGCCTCCCTGAAATGCCTGTTTGCTACTGGTCGAAGCCAGAAAAGGCTGTGACGAAGCTTAAACCAATCACATCACACTTTCCTCTGACGTATGTGACGCGACGGGGCTAACTGGTAGATTAAACTCTTACCGAAGCCGGTCGGGAGCAAGGCGAAAACGTCCTTCCTTTCAATAAATACCTCCAGGGCTGCTCTTTGCTCCGTTTTCAATGAGAACTTCCCGTTGAATGCTTTCAATACAGCATCTACCGCCGTGTTAAAGGCTTGCCGCTGCTCCATGTTCGTGATGTGAATGAACCGCTTCCGGCATAGATTCTGTAAACAATCTATGGCTTCCGGTCGCAGTTCTACTACGTCACTGCCTTGAACACGCCTCTACCCAGGGCCGTTGGAGATGCTCAAAGTTGATTGGTTCCCGATTTTTCGGGAGCTTGGCAATGCTGTAGATAGCTTGCCTGGCCAGACTAAGCTCGGAACAGGCCCTCGTGTTGCGTCACGCTTAGGATGGGCGGGCCCAGGCTACTCCTTGCCCAGTCTGAGAGTTTTGGTGGGTGGCCTTCTCATCAGGTTTGTAGTGGTGACATATTCTTTCCATTTTGCTATCTGGTACTTATAAGTGTACTTATGCACACTCCAGATTTCTGTTTTTTCATCTTGGTTTGTGTCACAATAAAAAAAAAAAGTGCACCTTTAAAATGGTAGTCCTGTTGTGTAAATCAAATGGTGCTAACCCTCCAAAAATCCATTTTAATTCCAGCTTGTAATACAACAAAACAGGACAAACACCAATGGGGGATGAATACTTTTGCAAGGCACTGTATATACTACAGATTAACTCTCACGATCTAAAACATGCTGTTTGTGTGGAAAGTGTTCATTAGCTATGAATTTTTTTTTTTTAAACATATTTGCACTTAGGAGTATTGTTCACTCAGCATTTCTGTACACTGCAAATTAATATTTAGTATGATTTTAAAACCTTTTAAGAAACCACTTCTTTGCTTTAATGATTTGAAATGTATATCAAATACACAGTGAATTCCAATTAAAAATATTTATTTATTCATTTCATCTCTGTGGCATCATTATACAGCACTTTTTTTTTTTTTTTTTAAAGAGACCAATTTACACCAATAAGAACATAGCTCATCAGCCCTAAACCAATCAGCTGATTTTACAGTTTGGGGCATCATTCAGTTCTCATGTGGGCAGAAACTGGACTCCATAATGGTTTGTTACTATCAGCTGTATAATAAGTCTGGGAGGAAAAGAAAATTTTACAACACACCCTAATGACACTATTATTATTTATATATATTTTTTCCCCCTTCCCACATTTCAAGACTATAAATCTTTGTGTGGTGACTCAGGCTGGGGCTCCTCTGGGAGATCATGGTTTGTGGGTGCTTGTTTGTGATGCTCTTTGAAGGGGCTGTCTTTTGCTGGTGAGAAGCGAAACTCCTCTGGGACTTCATCTTCAGCTTGTGCTTTTTTATAGAAGCCCAACTCCACCAGAAGACTGTTGATGTCAGTACGGGTCATGTGTGACAGCGGGATGCGCTGCAAAGGAAAAGCAAGAGAGTGAAGATGGTCCAAAAAAAAGTACATGTCCAAGTCTTCAAAATGGATAGACTTGGAAAATGAAAACATCCTGGTAGTTTTAAGGAATTTCGAGGAAACTGCATAGTTCAGAATATCACTTATTTCCTCCCTGTCTTGAGCTGCTCTTGGAATACAAGAACAAGCAGGGTCTTGCTCAAGAGATCCGTTTTTATTTTGGAACAAATCTTCCTGAAATGGAGATAATGGTGTAAAAGTACACTCTGGTCATAATTATTCTCAAATTTAATGAAATTTGAATGAAGAAAGACACTCCTTTTTCTAAAAGTTTATATAATACAAAATGTGCAGCTTTGTGTGGAAAAGGTTTGCTACAGCTTAAAGATAACTAAAGGGGGGGTAACGTCCCCATATTTTTCTTGACTAAACAGTGTGTCTGACCCAAGGACTGAAAACAACTAACAAACAATAGGCTCTGTAGCAGAAATGGAGCTCCAAAGTCTGCTAAAATGACCGGTTTCCTGCAGCCTCATTCTCAGGTGGGGTTTACATTAGACCGTATCAGCGGATCATCAGATTAACGTTTTTAAAAACGATTAGCGTGCACGCAGCAACGCCAATACACGGATACGCTAATCACATGACTAATTCGGCACGTAAGTTGAAATGTGTCGGTGCGGCTCATCGCTTCCTCCTCAGCGGCTGCGCTCCAAATCACTCCGCCCTGAACAGTGAGTGCCCTCTGGAGGGTGCACACTCCGGCCCTGCGCAGCTCACAAAGCGCGCGAGTGAAGTGCACGAGCAGTGATTCGGGACTGAGCCGCTGTGCGCAAGTCACTTACCACTTGCAAGTGGAAGGATGGCAAGCCTAAAGACCATCATAACTACACAATGGGCAGTATTTGCATCAGTATTTGCAGTATTTTCATACTTTTATACTCTTTAATGAAAGGTGATACAAGGCGGAAGTCCGCGCCGTTTTTCAGCAGTCGCGTCACATGACCAACGCCAGCGAATCAGGAAGGTGGATGTCACAGTGACGTTGTCCAATGACGACGCCAGCTAGAGCTCAGCACAGCGTATCTGCGTATTCTCAATGTTTACACAGCACCGGACCAGACACGATCTGGATTGAATACGTGGACCCTGGCGGATTCCCGTTTCCAGGCGTTTTAATGTAAACGGACAGTGCATCCGCGAAGAAAACGAGACAGATACGGTCTAATGTAAACTTGGCCTCAGGCACTGTAGATCACAGAGGTGTTGGGATGGTGGTGTTGTTTGGAAGCGACTGAAGAGCTCTTTTAACCATGTTATAGTATGGTCATGTAACCATAAAATACATGCATGTTGCTTTGCAACCCAAAGCTATTGGGCTTACCATCTTGATGATCACTGTACTTTCTATATATTAAAACACTGGTTTGTACAGAGTAGGACATCTGGTGTTCAAACGGTGCAACTGCATTACATGCATTGTTAACAGAATTATCACACGTTTCCAGGATCTTCACATTTTTGCATTGCAATGCGTCTTGTCACAAAATATCACTCAGCTCCTAAGATTTGGATTTTTGGGATGCATTACTTTTTTAATGGGTCCAGATGTTCTAGTTCCCATAATGATTTCATAAAATCAGTACACCAGGCCCATTGCACTGTTACCTCAAACACAACCAGGCTTGTAGTACTCGAGTCCAGGACTCGTGACTCAACTGCACTCACTCAAATTGGAGATGAAGACTTGATTTTTTTTTTCTTTATTTTTTTGCAACCTGCCATAATTTGGCATAAGATTTTTATATCTACATTGATTTTTGCACTAATTTTGTGCAAGAGTGTCACACCTGCGTGCCTTGGCATGTGTATCAGACTCTCGGATGCACTCTGGACAGTGCACGCATCAAGCGGACTCTTGTGCGCAATAAACAACTCGCACCTGCACAGGATTAAGGCACAATCGGCGTGCCTATATAAAGACTGTGAAAACACTCACTTTGCGAAGTATTGAGTTGTGTTGCTGACACATTACCGAGCCTTATTTCCTTGTTTGGTTTCCTGATCCCTGATTTCTTGTTTCTAATTTTTGATTCTGCCGATCAATAACCTGTTTGTGCTTCGCTCGACCTATTGCCTGTTACAATTTTGCCTGCTGTTCTGGATTGCTTACCTGTCTTCATTTGTATTAATAAACACACCTTCTGCACTTGCATCAGTCTCCCAACCATCTCTGACCGAATACTTCACACTTCCTGACAGAGAATGCACATTCACTTGTTCATACGTCATGTTCAGGAACATGGTGCTGAAACGGCCACCGTCAAATGGTGCAGTTGGAGTCTTGTTCTCAGACTGGACTCAGACTCGAGGTTTAGGGATTCGACTACACCACTGAACCCAACCATGCAATAAGGGTTGTACTGGAAGCACCAATGGTCGTGTTATGTCAGGAACTGTTTTGTTAAATGATTCCCTAAAATGAGTAGAGAACTGAAGTACTTTGGCAGAACATAATGTGAAGAAACTTAAGATTGTATGTTCAAGCGAGTTTTGTCCAGCAGGTGGTGCCAACAAGAACTTGTGGTTAAGAAAGTGTCTGTAGTCAGATTTTCAACATGACCTTGTCTTCTTCTCCTCACCCTTTTCCCTTGATGGGATATCTTAACCTCTGAAGAGGTCTCCATTACTTAAATGATCTACAGTCAAGTTAATTAATTCAGCCATGTGTCAGCCTAAATGGAGACTCCAGGAACTTGTCTGGAAGACATCTGATCTGGTGCAATTTCCTTTTCAAAACAGCCAGAAGAGATCTGTAAACCTGATTACTGGCATGCTGAATCTGCTGCATAAAGTTCGGAGGTCTGAAACAATTCACTCGATTTTTTTTTTTTTTTTTTTTTTTTAACAGTGTGCTCTGTAGGTGAGGGACCCCAACACCACCATGTGTCGAAGGTGCAAAAGCAAATAAGTGCAGCTCTTTCAATGTTCTTTTTGTGAAAAGAACCCCATTCTGAAGCAGTGAACGCACCCACCCAGAGCAATGAGCAGCTATGCTACAGCATCCGGGGAGCAGTTGAGGGTTAGGTGTCTTGCTCATGATACAGAGGGAAGGGGAATGTGCTGTTCTTTCGCTCAACTCCCCTCGTGTTTTTCCTGGCGGTCCTGGGAATCAAACCGGTTGACCCTTTGGGCCCAAGGCTGCTTCTCTAACCTTCAGGCCATAGCTGCCTTCTTGGTCAAATATGAATGCAAAGGTGAGTAAATACTAGCTTTTCTGTGCAAGTGTAGTGAGCTGCGACATGACAGACTAACCCCAGCATTTTGAAGGCTTAAGTTTCAAATTCAGAGTCCGATGGAGAAAACGTCCATTACTGTTCCTGCTTTTAGCATTCTTTAACGCTGCTGTGGTTCGTTAGCCCCTGAAGGAACTTTACATTCTTTGCACGCAGTAGTGTTGTAGTACTCAAGACTGGTCTCAAGACCACTTTTTTGAAGGTCTCAGAATTGACCATTTTTACTTGAGCTCGTCTCAGACATGGAGAACTCTGGATTTTATTTCAAGACCACAACTGCAGGGATTTCAGTAAATTGCCTGTGCGTTGTCTGATTTACTGGTTAACATTTGTTACTGTGATTGGATGTAATATTTCCTGCTTCAAATGTGACCAATAACATGACACTCTGCTAAACCCTTCACACACTGGTCTAGTCCTGGCCTTGACTTGGTCTCAACCCTTCAAAGTCTTGGTCTCAATACACTTTGATCTTGGATCTCGGTTTAGGTGGTCTTGACGACACTACAACTTGTCACGCCTTCACCGATTCACTCGCTTGATCAAATAAAACCAAACTGAACAAATGAAATTGAATAAATGAAGTTCGCTACCGAGTCATCCTTTCTGCTGCAGACTTTCCCCATTTTCAGAAATCTTACAGCTTTCCACTGACTGTTAAAGCACGGACACTGGAGATTCCTTCCATTAAATGCTACTAATGTTAATGTCTCAACTTGATTGACTTGATTTTACAACCATTTCATTATATATTTTTTCTTTGGTTATCAGCAGTCTTGGATTATGCACAGCATCCACTGTACAAGTCCCTGTAAGTGATCCGTTTTTGCTGTACCTACAGCTGCACTACGCTATGCTCCGAGCTCGTTATAGAAAGTTAATCAACTTTTTTTCTTTATCGATCAGAATTGAGAATTTAACAGTGCTGTGGTATGATCTTATACTTACATCCAGCTCCTCGTAGTAGTGGTTCAGGAGGACGAGCTCGGGGTCTGCACCTGGGATGTGCTTCATCACCAAGTTATGACTGAAGAAAAAACGCTGAATCAAGGACCATACACACTGAACCACGTAGGCAAGAAATGAGGAAGAAATGTGTAAAAGTTGTGAAATGGAACAAGATCTTGGACGTGCAGGATGTCTGGGGGGAGGGGAAGCAGGGACCAATGAAAGTAAAACTACATTACATGCATCTGTATTTTATTTACCCCATGTGCTTCCTGCATTCTCAGTTACATGTGTTTTGCACACATTTTGCTCTCCATTGATTCCTGACTTTTCAGACAAACTGTACATTAGTAGTACTTAACAAGGCTAATTTCTTGGTCTCCGAATGTATCCAACACGCTCAACTGAACTACCTGCTCACTTTTTTATATCAAATAGCATTACATCGGATTAAACATAATGCTGCTACATTACCAGTGAATGAGTTTAATTTCAAATGACGAAGGTATCGCGTGTGTGTGTGTGTGTGTGCAAAAGCAGTAAAGATCTCTGATAATTATTTATTACTATTATTATTTTTGGCAACACTAGAATGTTATTTCAAGGCATTGACTGTTGATCATCAGTGGATCCAGAACCAATGAATCCGCCTCTAACCACATCTAGTTCTTCACACAGACTTTAGGACAGAGGGTCTCTTACTGCAATTTATACTCTATAACCGTTGAGGAAGCTGTCGGGATCAGTATCACTTCCTGTCCTTTTTAAAAAAAAAAAAAAAAGGTGGTATTTAAACCCAGACGTACAGTAATCTAACCGTGGCTACAGCTACGACACTAAATAACTGCACTCTCCGATCACAAATTTGGCCACTTGGTGCTTGTATTTAAACTTGTTTCATCACACTATGCCTCCAGCAGTATAAAGATGGAGTTAAAGGTGGACTGCCTTTCAGCTTTTTCAAGTGTAGGTCATAAAAATAATTTTCCCAACACCCAATTATTTTTGTTTAGTGCCCTAAAGCTACTGACTTTAAATCACAGACTTCCCTTTTTTAGTTTTTTTTTTTTTTAAAGAGAACAATTAATGAATTTAAGGCCACATGGCCCTAAATTCTTCATTATTTTTTTCTTGCTTCACCATGACCCAATTCAAGATACTACACCACGCGTCACATGGTGGGCTTTCCCCATTTGTGCAAGGCGTTGTGGGATACAAATTTGAAACGGGAGAGAAAAACGGAGGACGTGAATGAAATGTGAACAACCGACTACAGTAACGGAAAGTGAGAAGAGACGTTACGTTATATACAAAGGAAAGGAAACGCAGGACCAAACTAATAAATATCGGTAGTCAGCGAGCACCTCTGTGTGATCAGCTGTTCGTTTAGTGACAGGATGATAGAACTGTCAGTGCACGGTCAGGGTAAACCTGTAGATGGCAGTGATGCAACACTGTAGATGCCAGATGCTGTAAAACCCAAAAGAAGAAGGTAAACCTGCGCATGCGCACACGGACTTCCTCTGTTTGCTTGACTGCACAAAGCGAGCGATTTGACATGCATTATTTGTTTGGGAATCCCCTCAAATTAAATAACTTCCCAGCCACAGAATGGCCTGATATTTTGAGATATTACAGAAATAAACATCACAATGACTAAGTTTCAGAGGGAACTACATTTCACCGATTTTTTTTTTTTTTTTTTATGAAACCAAAAAGCTGTCTAGCTTTAATGGAAAACTGGTTGTTTCGCTACTGATAACATCCAGCAGTTTGAACTTCAATTTGTAAATATGGACTTTCTCTGCGATTCAACGGAACTGTTTTTATTTTAAAAGTGAAATCACATGGTGCAATTGTGAACTGTGGGTATGTCTATTTATTTAGGAAATAGGTTTAGGGAGAGATTTGTCCTCTATTACAACTAGATACCAAACATTTCCTGGCTGATTGGTTAGATGTCTCACAGTAGAGCCCTGCACTCCCGCGGGACTCGCGGGACCCGCCGCAAAGCAGTGCGGCGCAGGACAAATTTTGAAAGCTCATTGCGGGCGGGACCGGAAGTGCACATATGCGGGCGGGAGCGGGAGTGCACATATGCGGCGCGGGCGGGAGCGGTGATAAGCTGCAGTCCCGCTAACTATAAACGTGTTTGAAATAAAATTTATAAATTATTAATTTATGTCTATCATATATAATTTGTGCTGGGTATTTTATTTGGCATTAATAAAAACATTTTAAGATGCCTAAATTTGCAGAGAGAGTCAGATCGTCAGATTGAGTGAGGAATGGCATCTTAAATTTGCCATTGATCACCCTAACGGGAAATCCATTGATCACTCTAATGACTCGCCGTTCACACCCAGCTAGCAAGAGAACCATGAGTGAAGTGATTTATTGCTTGAGTTAGTCTACAATTCTAATCAGAGAGACAGGTTACACAGTGACTGTAGGCTTGACTCAATGCTATCCCAGAAATCCTTCCTGTAATATGCAAATTTGGCTGTCCAATCAGAGGCGGCCATATTTGCATATTACAGGAAGGATTTCTGGGATAGCATTGAGTCAAGCCTACCGGCACTGTGTAACCTGTCTCTCTGATTAGAGCTGTTCACTCATGGTTCTGTTGCTAGATCTGCTTTGCAATAAAAAAAAAATTGGTACAAAGCAAGCCCATTCACTTTTTTATGCTGATCAGGGATTTACAATAGTTTCTCATGTGACAAGAATGTGCAATTTGCTGTTAAATATTTTAATCGCTTGACAGCACTAATTATTATTGTTAGAGACACTACATGCTGAATTCAGAAACAAGGTAAATAATAACGAACGTGAGCTGTAGATATTTATGCTCAAATCCACTCAAAGTAGGGGGCGGGGCACCATCACGCTGTGTCAAGACAAGAACTTTCCTGAGAAATAATGCGAACGTCTGCATCATGCAGGATTTGCGGGCGGGAGCGGGACTGCACAATGCGGGCGCGGGCGGGAGCGGGACTGAAAAATCAGATGTGCGCAGACCTCTATCTCACAGCTCCGCAATCCCTGGTTTAATCCTGAGCTCATGTTTACTACCTGTGTTGAGTTTCTGTGCATGTTCTCCCCATGTCCATGTGGGTTTCCTCCCACCTCCCAAAAATATATCAGTAGGCATAGGGCTGGGAATCGATCCAGATTTCCCGGATCGATTCCGATTCATAAGGTCACGATCCGATTCGATATCGATTTACTTAGATATTGCTGGATTGTCACTTTAAAGTAAAAACTGTCCCTATTGACAGGAACATCCCCATATGTGTTTGTGCATGTAATTTAACACCAAATGCCTTCTCCAGTGCAGTTTGATTCGCCGCAGGTTTAGCTGAAACTGTGTCGGCGTGGTGCCTGGATAAGTGGTTGCGGAGATTGGTTGTATTGCCACTATATTTTACCTCTATGTGGCACAGTTTGCACACTGCTTTTGTTCTGTCGACTTCATCTCTGTCCTCGTAATGTTTGAATCCAAAGTAATGCCATACATCAGCTTTCAGGCCAGGTGGTAATTTTAGCTGTGCAGCTTCAGCCATCTCGCGTTCTTAAGTTTCGGTTTCGTTTGCCGGCACCCGCTTTTTATAGCGGTCCTTGTGCGGTTGAGAAAATAGTGCCTATAGCCACCTGGAAGAGATCAATCCACACATTTTTGAATCGATCTCGTATTTTTTGAACGTGAATCAATATCGGCTCGTGAATCGATTTTTTGAACCCAGCCTTAAGTAGGCAGATTGTCTACGCTAAATTACCTCTTAATATGAAAGTGTG